>NC_142103.1:97651907-97965657 GCF_054644295.1 Miniopterus natalensis | reverse complement strand
GCTTCAAAGCTATGCTCTTAATGGCTATGCCAAGCGACTGGAAATCTAACTGGTTCTCCCTCCGGGCTTGAACCCAGTTTATACCTGGATTAAGAGTTTACGGTATTTGGTTATCATTGCCTACAAGCTTATCTATACCCCTCCTGGTTATTCACCTTGAACCCTTTGAGGAAAGGAATCATGTCTTTTTAAAAATTTTTGTCCAGGGTCTAGGGCAGAGCCCAGTATGTGCTAAGGGCTTGACAAATGTTAGTTAAAATGAATGGCCCATCTTACTTTCAAGATGAGAAAACTCATCACTTTCACCTGAGGCCCAGAGAGCTGATAGAGAAGATGACATAGGCCAGGCAAGAACCCAGGTCTTATGTCCCATAGTCTGGCACTTGTTCTGCCATGCTTCACTGTTCTTCTTGTTAGTTTGGAGGATTCGGGGCAGGGTTATGAGAACCTAGAGCAGGCTGGCATTGCCCACCAACCATATTGGAATGCTGGTCCATGGCTTCTCCCAGAAAAAGTGTGCATGTCCTAAACCCATCCCCAGGAGTGACTGAGAAATGACGAATGGCATGGCTATGCTGATCTCTCGCTGCTGGCTCAGTTGGGCACAGCTGGGGCAGGAGGCTAGCCTCCAGCCTCACTTGATAAGGCTTAAGATGCACAGAAGCTCAGAGCACTGAGGACTTAAGAATGAAACCCAGACTCCTCATTCACTTTTTATGTGCATCAGGGTTATTCTTACCCAAATCCTGTCAAGGAAAAGGCAGAAAGATCTTAAACCGCTAACCCTCCGCATCACATACACATCTAACATGAGTTAGGAATTACTGGGATCTCATTCACTTTTCTTTAAGCCTTGGGTTTCAACTGGCTGTTTGCATCTTTACCCTTAGGGGTAGAGAAAAAAACCCGTTTCACCAAAATGCAAGTAGCCAGAGAAAGAAAAGGGTGGTCAGGTTCTGTGTTATTTTGTAAAGCATAAACAAATAACAAGTAAACAAGATAATACCAAGAATTTTAAAAATTCAATTAACCTTTTGGATATCACAAGTTCTGCATAATACATAGGAACTGTACAAAGAAATGTTGACGGTATCACCAAGGTCCTGGCAAAGCTTAAAATACCTTTCACAGATCAAAGAAAAAACAAAACATTATTCCATTTAGGTGCAGTGTTATGGATAACTTGGCATTATAGTTCTTTGGAAATGATTAACTCCATGTGGTATTGATGGTAACAATCCATTTTCTGGCATAATGAATTAAGCATTCCTCCATTGTCCCATAGCTTGGCTTCATTCTCTGTGTGTGTATCAATGGCAACTCTTTTATTTTTTTATATACCTTTCAGTTTCACACACACACAAAATAAAAACAAACCTCATAGGCTGCCACCAGAGGAGAAAACACTAGCCTGGAAATTGATTTATTTGTATCACACCGAGTAACCTATTTCCTGCCTGAGACATGAAACCACATCAAGTGGGGGCTGTTTTTACTTCTATGAACTGGGAGGAAAATTGCTACTCTTCAAGCTGGGAGCTCAGAAACCTTTACAGAAAACCATCCATTTTTATCTAACACTTTCTCCTTCTGAAAGGCCCTAGTTTTTAAGGAATAATTCTTCCAACAAACACTTGCCCATCAGGCATCCCACTCATGATTAGCTAATCTGTGAAAATGGAAAACAACCTGTAAGTGGCTGATATGCTTTAGCAGCAAGAGAGAATCACAGCCTCTAATTTCTGAAACTCATGGTTGTCTTGTGACTATATTTTTGTTGTTGTTGTTAACCCTCACCCGAGAATATTTTTCCATTGATTTTTTAAAGAGTGGAAGGGAGGGGGAGGGAGAGACAGAGAGAAACATCAATGCAAGAGAGACACATCAATTGGTTTCCTCTCGCATCTCCCCCCAACTGGGGCCAGGGATCCAGCCCAGGACCCTTTAGTCCATGGACCAATGCTCTAACCACTGAGCAAAACTGGCCAGGGCGACTGTGGGGTTTTGTGTTTTTTTTTGATACACTAGCATTTTTTGAATTTTTTTCTTTTCTTTTTTAAATGACTATATTGGGGTGACATTGCTTAATAAAATTATGCGGGTTTCAGCTGTACAATTCGACAATACATCATCTGTATATTGTACTGTGTGTTCACCACCCCAAGTCGACTCCCTCCATCACCATTTATGCCCCTTTCCCCTCTCCTACTCCCTCTACCCCCTTTCCCTCTGGCAATCACCCTGCTGTTGTCTGTGTCTATGACGGTTGGGGTTTTTTTGCTTAATCCCTTCACCTTTTCCACCCAGCCCCCCAACTCCCTCCCCTTCTGACAGCTGTCAGTCTGTTCTCTGTATCTGTGATTCTGTTTCTATTTTACTTGTTTATTTTGTTCATTAGATTCCACATATAAGTGAAATCATATGGTACTTGTCTTTCTCTGACTGGTTTATTTCACTCAGTAATAATAATCTCCAGGGCCGTCCATGCTGTCTCAAAAGGTAAGACTTCCTTCTTTTTTATGGCCGAGTAGTATTCCACTGTGTAAATGTCCCACAGCTTTTTTTATCCATTCATCTACTGATGGGCACTTGGGCTGCTTCCAGATCTTGGCTATGTGCAGAGCCTTGGGCCTGATAAACTCTGCTGGCCTCACCCTGGTGATTCCTGAGACCCACTCCACCATAAAGGTGTATGAGCTCCCATCAGGTGGCAGCTAGACTTAGTATACCCTGGGACATTTGCTGAGTGGCCTCAGACCCGGCACTGACACTAAGTTTGAACCTGTATCAATTTGGTGAACACCACTCACCCCTACCTCGTGACTCACTAAGAACTTACCTCATGCAACTCAAGTACCACCAGGGAATGTGGGATTTTTAAACGGCAGAAACACCAATAGAAATGCAGGGGGAAAGCTGGAAAAGTCAGCTAGTGTAATATTTGGGTTAGATGCTATTGTAGTGTCCCTCTCTTCAGTTTGTTTGTTTTTTAATTAGGAGCTGCCTCTGAGAGTGCTAATCTGTCTTTTACATCACAACATTTCCTTATATTCCGCTGAACCATCTCTGTGGCATTTAAAAGTGAAATATTTGCTTCAGAAATATAAAAGATAGGCAATAAAATGTAGCTGTAAACAGCTTTCATGGCTTTATTTTTCATAAATAAATACACAATAAGTTCAAAGTAGAATTGAATTCCTAAAGCAATACTCCACTAATCTGTATTCGGGGGTCTCAAGCATATTATCTGTAATTTACAACCAATTTAAATGGCATTAACAGTCTTCCCCTTCTGGGAATTTAAATTTGCATCCTGCCATTGAATTAAACAGTGATTGCATATTTCTATAGGGGATGGAATGCTCTTTGATGCTTGTTTTGAATAATGAATCATCTATTCATGCACAGGGTGCAATGTGCTGCTTTGTCCTCAATGTAATTGAAGCAAAATGTGAGTTAAACAGATTTCTCCCCCTTAGTGAAAGGTTTGTTGATTGGTATCTATTTTCATCTATTCAAAATTAAGAAAACAGTCAACTCTCACTGCACTGAAAATCATTTACTCAAAAAGGCCCTGCATGAAGAGAGGTCAAGTTTTGCCTTATTTGATCTTTTCAAAGATGGAGCAGGATGTCAGAAAATATTGCAAACTAACCTTTGGGGAATGATACTGTGGAATAATTTGCAGTTCTTCTCTAGAACCAAGAAAATTAGAAGTAGAGGATAGGGAACAGAGAATATAGCCTGTTTCCAAAGTAAGAAACTTAACCTTGCTCTCCCATACCAAACTGTACTGAGGTGGAAAGGAAGATATCTTGCAAATCATAGAATCTGAATCCTTAAATTCAGATTGCAAATCCATGTGGGGAACCATCAGATTCCCATAGTGTGCCCATGCCAGACATAAATAATCAATTATAGCCCTCTTTGTAACTGCTCTGAGCAGTCAATAGCAGTTGAAGTGAATTGGTACAAGAGGTGAAACCTATTTGCCATTTCAGTTAATCTACCTATCTCATTTAATAGATGGTTCTAGAAAGACTGAGTGACCCTCCAAAGTTCTCAGAGCTGGCCATTGGCAGAACCAGAACTGAGAATTTGCCACTACTGATTGCTCAATAGTGCCCTTTTCTATCTAATACCACCAGCATGCTTCCTGAGCCTGTCATGTGCATTTATTTTCTCCAGGGAACAGCATCTAGTAGGCACTCAATAATTACTTTTTAAAAACTGAATTAATAAGAGAGATATACACATTATTAAACCTTCATCATTATGGAAAAGAAGTTACTCCTTTGAAAAAAATAATCCCTTTCCACCAGCTGGGCATAATTAGATAAGATCCAAACAAAATTTTTGTATCTATTTACCAAAGACTTTATTCAGGGATAGGGAAAATTACATGTATAAAAAATATCAAAAATAACAAAGCATTTAAGAGAAATTGTTTTCAAAGACCTTAAAGCCCTTTGAAAATATCTATTAATATACAACTAATACACAATTGCAAATCATTATTCAGCAAAGAAGTGACTGAAGAACTCACTCTGCTGAATTTGAAATAAAATCATATTTTAAAATTGAGTAATTCAGACTTTCCAGGAATTGAAATGAGATTTTCTATTTTTTACTCTGTATTAGTATTCTAGTATATTTCCCTTAAAGAAGGAAAAGACTAAGTGTTCCTGACACTTGTCTAGAGCATATCAAAGTTCTTGGATGTTAAATGTCAGCCCTTTTGCTTTACAATAGGACCCATCTTCAGGATTTAAAATGATGAAAAATAGAAAAGCTCCACTGTCTCACATTCTTTTTTTTTTACTTTAAATCCTCACCCATGGATATTTTTTCCATTGCTTTTCAGAGAGAGTGGAAGGGAGGGAGGGAGAGAGAGAGAGATTGAGGGAGAGGGAGAGGGAGAGGGAGAGGGAGAGGGAGAGGGAGAGGGAGAGGGAGAGGGAGAGGGAGAGGGAGAGGGCGAGGGCGAGGGCGAGGGCGAGGGCGAGGGCGAGGGCGAGGGCGAGGGCGAGGGAGAGGGAGAGGGAGAGGGAGAGGGAGAGGGAGAGGGAGAGGGAGAGGGAGAGAGAGAGAAATATCAATGTGAGAGAGACACATCAAAACAGGCTAGGGCTCACATTCTTAATATAAGTATATTCAATGGTTCAGCCAGAGACAACTTTGCCATTCAAGGGACATTTGGCAATGTCTGGAGATATTTTTGGCTGTCACAGCTTGGGGGTAGGAGTGCTACTGACATCTATGGGTAGAAACCAGGGATGTTGCTCAGCATCCCACAGTGCACAGGACAGGCCCTACAACAGCATTATCCAGCTCAAAATGTTACCAGCCCAGGCTGAGAAATTCTGGTCTATCCCCTCCATCCGCAACTGTTTATATCAGTTCAGCCCTATGTTGAATTTAGCATGTAACCATCTGTGGCAAATAAGGCATTTAACTGTGGTAATGAGAATATTTTATTTCTCTCTTTTTTGTTAAGATATCCAGTTTCCTTATGCCAAGGGAAAGGTAGCTACTAGCTCCTTTTGTTTGCCTTCTTGAAGGACCAAACTAAGGCCTAGCTCAGGTAGCTCAATTCTGGGACTTTCAAGAGCACTGAGAAGGGTTTCAGGGGCTCCCTGGGATATCAGAGTGTGCTAATAAAGGCAGTGGGGGCAGGAACTGCTCGCTATTGCTTAAACCTGAGGCGGGCTCCTTTGAAGATTTATGACCCAGCTGTATGGAGGGAATAGTGACTTTTTTGTTGTTGTTTTTAAAAAAATTTTAGTTGTTGGTGTTGCTCAACTCATTCCAGTTCTGCTGCTGACTTGTTTTGTGATTCTGGAGATTATAAGCACATTGCTTCTATCAGTTAGGTGGCACTCATCTTTTTCTACTGGAATGCAAAAGAGGAGAGTAAAAGCCAAAATGTTTCAAATGCTCTCCAGTGGGGGCAATACGCCTAACTCTGTGGGGTAGGACTGTTCTGTTTACCCTATAACTCCAAACCCAGCTGGTTCAGTGCTTGATACAAAACAGGTTAATAAATAAGTATTGGTGATACTTTGGAAACTATTTGGCCATATCTACTGATGCAGAACAGTGATCTAGTAATTGCACTCCAAGGTGTGTTCCCAAAAGAAATGGGTGCATATGTCCCACAAAGGACAAGTGCAAAACGTTTCATAGTAGCTTTATTAATAATAGCTAAAAATACAAAGAACTCACATGTCCATCAACAAGAGAAGAGATAAATAAATGGTGTTTATACAATGGCATGATATAGTGCAATAAAAATTCAACTATTGCACATAAAGCTTTCATCAGAGTGCCTGGTAGTAAGGGATGCTCAGTAATGATAATGATAATGACAATAGTAATAATAATAATTATTAGGCATTCACTATGTGCCCGGCACGTTTAGGGGGTTTAGACATACTAATTCATTTCACCTTCAGAATAACCCTATGGGGTATTTTCTATTTCTATTACCATTTTACAGAAGAGTATAGTGAGGAACAGAGAGGTTAAGTAAAATTTTGTTGAACAAGTCTGAAATACAGACACATTCTGATCATTTTTTAAAAGTCCCAAATATAAAGCAATATTGGGGAAATTAAAAAGCAATGGTCTGCTTTGTATTTAGTATGGGCATATGTTTTAGTGCTTTGTTCTAGACCTTCCAATCTTATACCTTTTCGCCAATATTATTTTTCAAAATCCAAAGTCCATGCAAATGCTGCTCTTGTGATTAAGGGCTACCATTTGAAACACTCCAGTTAATGGAAACTTGAGGAGGCATTTTGCTTTGATTTACCATGCCTGCCCGGAGACAGGGCTGCCTCTGGACTCCTGGAGGGCAGTTAGTTGATGAAAACGTGAGGGTGAAGTTTTGAGCAGGCCAGGGGGAAGCTTGGGGACCTCAGCTTTCATGCCTCAGATAATGAAGGGATACCCCTCAGGAGCCCAGGACAGCAAAGGGGTAATGGAGAGGGTGTTCCTCCCATCAAGCAGTTTTAAGATCTCCACAGTCAATATGGTGTCCACACTTTACAGTGGGGTCCATGGAAATATCGTTCAAGCTATCAGCTGTCATATGCTTTGTGGTGGCCCAAGTTTTGAGGAAACTGGGGAAGAGAAGGGAGTCACCAGAGTAATGAGCACCGAGGTGGTGTCTCAATCGTTCACATCAAATGTTTCTGCACATTACCTTGGACTCACAAAAATTTCTTCATTACAAAAGGGAACAAATACAGGTGACAAAGGAATGCTCACTCTCTCACCACTGCCCAACACCCTGTCATACATATTGGAAAAGGTTACCATTGGTAATGACAAATTTGTGTGTGTGTGTGTGAGAGAGAGAGAGAGAGAGAGAGAGGGAGAGGGAGAGGGAGAGGGAGGGGAGGGGGAGAGGGAGGGGGAGAGGGAGAGGGAGAGGGAGAGGGAGAGGGAGAGGGAGAGGGAGAGAGAAGAGAATGGAGAATTGCAATCACATCCTAGCTGCAAGTTTATTTATGGTTTTCTCAAGGTTTATTCCCCACCCCCACCCCTGCATCCCTAGTGGCAGGGTTCTGAGTGGGCAGAGGTGGGGGCTATTAAATCCCCTCATCTGCAGCTCATCTCAGCTCTCTACAGTAGTTGGTGCCTCCCCTCTGCAGAGCCGGCCCTGGCGGATGTCATTACTTCGGGAGCGGGAGTTCTGGTCCAGGTGATAGATAGTTTAAACCTTGCTATCTTGGAGGCTATTCTGGACCCTGGTTTAGAGTCGCTCAAAAATTTACTAGGTTCCGTGTGTTTAACTGGATTAATCTGGCTGTGTTTTGTGGGGTCCAAAAGAATAAATTGCCTGAAAATAAATTTTTTTAATCAATTTGAGAGCAGAAGGCGGTGACTTGGTCTTCTAATTCTAGGGCCATTGAATAAAAATCCCCTTTCTTAAAGCAAAGCTTCTAGGACATTTTAAATTTAAAAATATTTTGTATAAGCATGAATTATTTTTTATTAATTGACTTTTTAAATTATGCAAGTAATTGAGGGTCACTAAAACTTATTAAATAAAGAAATAAAAAAAGAAGAAATTAAAATAACACTCAAATAATTAAAATTTGGCATATAACCTTCCAGTTTTCCCCTATGTATATGTGTTTCTATAATTATTTTTTAATGGAATACTAATACACTTAGTGATGTAACCTGCCTTTTCCCCATTAAATAGTATCTCTTGAATACCTTTTGGGTTAATAAATATGTTTCTACACTATTATTTGGTACAGTTGCCTAGTATTCCATTGTGTGATGTACTAAAATTAATCTAACCAATCCCCCTTTATGGACATGTTTCTGAAACTGGTTGTATCCAGATTTCTACTGTCATCATAAAACTATGATGAAAAGTCCTGTAGGCAAATCTTTGTTTATATTCATGTATGTTTTCTAGGAAAAATTTGCTAGAATTGTCACCGATGTGGCAAGGGACATTTTTAAGGTTTTTGATACGTATTATCAAATTGCCTCCAGAAAGGCAGTACTGACCCACTCATTCACCAGAAATGTATGCAAGAGGCCTACTCCCCAAACACGGTGGGATTTGTTTAAGCAACATTTGAAAAGCCTGTGATTAACTTCCTTTTGATTGGCTTTTGTCCCATCCTCTAATATCCGTGCCTTCTCCCTGTCCTGTACCCACTGCTCTGGTACTGTCAGAAAGCCAAGGAGGGGTAGGACCCCAAGCAGAGCCCGCTTGAGGAACTGGTTTTGGCAGACTCACAAGGGATTCCAGCGTCATGCTGGAACGAGGCAACACAAAGAGCAAGCCATTCATTTTGTGCAAGAGGATATTTACATTACGGTTTATAACAGTCATAAATGAAAATGGCATTAATCTGCCAAGTTGTTTTTAAGAGAGAAAAGGGGAGGAAGTGATTGACCTACCAGAGAAAGCCCTGTGTCTGCCAGAGGTTGCTGTGAGGATGATTTCAAATTGCAGGGCAAAGGTGATGAAGCCGGCTCAGCCTCTCTGTCTCCATGGCAACAGCATCTTGGCTCCGAGGCTCTGACACAACGGCAGGGTCCCAAATATGCTCCTCATGCACAATTACACTGCAAGTTAGGAGTTTCTTGTTATTCCTTGTAAGTGCACAATTTAAAAATATGCACAAAGACAGAGAAAGAGCAAACCAGGCACAACTAGAGGAGAGTCTTTAAAATGACTAAGTGAAAAAAATGAACATGCAAAGGGCTTGATAAAGTCTGTAGCCACACTTATTATGTACAGGGAGATTGAAAATCTTTCTCATGTGGGTAAAGAAAATCTCTATGTGTGCACATAAGTGTGAGCATTAACTTTTTAAAATGTTCTATCCTAAATTTTTAATACAGGTCAAGCTTGCTTTCAGCATGTCCAGTTAGCTCAGGTTATGATTTAATCAATTAAAGCAACCACCCAATTTACATAGCTGTAAGTTTCTCATATGCTAAACACAACAAAACTTCAAAGAAACAACATTAGCCCTGAGTTGTGGAGGGCATAAGTGACGTCCTTTAAGGTCAGTTAAAACCTACAAGTGGTCACTAATGCATCCTTGAATCCTGTAGATCTACCTTTCTATTTATTTTTAAAGGAACTTGAAAATAAGGAAGTACAGATTTGTGATTATAAACTGTTAGTTTCTTTCTGAGCTGTCATTTCTGCCAGCAAGTGAGTAATGTTGAAGAAACCTGGAGTGATGATACAGCTACTTACCACTTAGTTCTTAGAGAATGTACCTCAATAAATGTCAAGCAAATAAACGAATAAATGAAAAGTACCAAGGGAATGTGAAATGGGCATGTGATAGATAGGTTCCCTATATGTGTACTTCCACTGTATGTGCCAAGACCATCTAGTTCAGTAGATCTCAACCAGGGATGATTTTGTCTCCCAGGGGACATATGGCAATGCCTAGAGACATTTTCATTTGTCACATCTGGGGAAGGAGGACTCCTGGCATCTAGTGGGTGGGGGTCAGGAATGCTATGCTGCTGAACATCCTACAATACACATGTCAGCCCCCAGAACAAAGAATGATCCAGCACAAAATGCCAATAGTGCTAAGGTTGAGAAACTTCTAGTTTGATTGTCCATGTGGCTACTTTTAGTTCAGAGGGTTATGTGTGTAGATTAAATGGTTTTAGGTTCTGTATTCTGTATAAAGGCAAAATTATCCTTGAGAGTATTAGTATTGTATTCATTTTATTATCACGTGATTGTCACCTTACTGACACAATATGTTCTATTTTATTTTAGGCAAACACTCTGAAAGTAAAAAACAATAAACAGAAAATGAGAGGTGAAAAAAAAAAGCACAGGATTCATTCCTTCAAAGAGAATATCTGCAAAGTGGCTGGCACAGAGAGGGCTCAATAAACATTAGCTATTGTTATTTCCCCCATTTTTAGTACACAAAAATCCATATATACAAAATAATGTATTGTGTGTTCACTGCTGAAATAATAATAAATAAAACCAATTAAGTATGTACTGCCCAACACCTTTGAAACCCCTATTGTCTCCCCCTGATAGTATTCTATTCCTCACCTCAGAAAACCATTACTCTAGTTTTGTTAATTACTTCCTTGATAGAGATATAGATATATAAATTATTTAGTTTCCCTTATCCTCTTTGTAGCTCCCCTAACCTTTATGGTGACAGCTCTTAAGCTAGAGCCCATGGATAAAATTCAGGAGGTTCATGAACTTGGATGGGGGAAAAACACACCAATTTTAAACTAACTTTGCATTAGTTTTCTACTGCTGCTCTAACAAATTACTATAAACTTAGTGACTTTAAACAACACAAATTTATTCTCTTACAGTTCTGGAGGTTAGAAATTCTAAGTCAGTTTCACTTGGCTAAAGTCAAGGTGTCAGCAGCGCTATTCCTTCTGGTGGCTTCAGGGGAGAGTTTACTCCCCAGCCTTTAACTGTATCTGAAGGCCACCTGCATCCTTTGGGTTATGGCCCTTTGCTCATCTTCAAAGCCCTCAACATAGCAGCTATCACCACACTGCCGTCTCCTTTTCTGTTGTCCAATCATCTTCTGCCTTCCTTTTATGGGGACAATTGCGATTAAATTAAGGCTCACCTAAATAATCCAGGATGATTTCCCCATGTCAGTATCTTAACCACACCTGCTGTAAAGTCCCTTTTACCATGTAAGGTAACAGTCACAGGTTCTGAGGATTAGGACATGGATACCTCTGGGGGCCACCACTTAGCCTACCAGAAATATCTAATTGATACTTAGCATTTCCTTACATTATGCATGTCAACATCAACCCATAGTAGTACTAGCAGTGCCTGGGACTTTGTCACCAATAGAAACACAAATACTTTCCATATTATATTACAGTTGTTGCAGATATTTTGGATTTATGGAAGTCATTAGAACCACTACCAGATCTTGTTAGTCAATGCATTACTAAAAATGTACATATAGTACTATTGCACAGATTTGATAGATTCAAATGGTTTTCTTTTTAATCTTATGTATTTAACTTTATACATTTAAACATAAATATGAAAGATTACTTAGCTTCATCAAACTGGAATAAAATCTCTTCCCTAAAGCACTGTTACCACATGCATGGTTAAAGCCTTGTCTGGTTCTAGCCTGAAGGAAGTAAGAAGAGAGCATGGAAGAGGCATATTCAATGTCTTTAGGCCTAGGCACAGCAGAGACACACATTATTTCTACTCACATTCTATTTTCAAGAACATTAGTCTGCATCAGAAAACCCTGGAGGGCTTGTTAAAACACAGACTTTGGGTCCCACCCCCAGAGTTTCTCATTCACTAGGTCTGGGGCTGAGCCAGAGAACTTGCATTTCTAACAAGCTCTCAGATATCGTTGATGCTTTGAGGACCATTGGTCTAGAGCAGGGGTGGGGAATGTCGGGCCCGTGGGCCACATAAAATCGTTTGGTCTGACCCTGCCAAGGCAACTGCAGGCAGGACTCAAAATTCAATAAATCTAGGAGCTTTTCTCATAGATAATTTTTAAGTTGATAATTTTGTATGGCTCACGAATGATGTTATAAATACCCAGATGGCCCTTGGCAGGAAAAAGCTTCCCCACCCTTGGTCTAGAGCATAGTCACATGGCCACAAATAACTGCAAGGAATGATAGGAAATGTTATGCAGGCAGGCAGTCATGTTTAAGTCCAATGTAGTTGTAGAGAGGGGCTCAAATGGAAGAACATGGGGAGGTATTCAATGGGTCTGGCAAGAACTCTATTACTATGGAAGAAGGGGACGATAGATTTTGATGATCAGCTATTATCCTTCACCAAAGTCCCCTTCTAGAGTTTATCTACTGCTCTAACCTGACTCTCCCATGAAGTATGTAGAAATCTGGGGTCCTCCCAGACATAGATTCCCAGGGTGAGTTTGTATAAGTAAAGAGAAATGTGTCCTTGTCCTACTCTGCTAACTCTATAGTTGGGAGAATCTGGGAACATCTTCCTTGAGGGTTATTGGGTGCATATTTAGCCTCTGGGCTATGACTCAAGGGATGGTGTGGAAACATAGCTTTTGACACGAGACTCAGTTATCCTCACTAAGTGCTAGGCCTGCATAGCTCAAGAAGGAAATAAGGATGCCACAGTGCTGTCATGAATATAGGAAACCTCAGTAATGAGCTAGTGTAACAACATAACTAAAGATGAATGGTTGCAGGCAACCAATGAGATAGTATAACATAACCGAGTTGATAGTGGGAAGGGTTTCACCAAGCCCAAGAGAAGCTCTGACCTGGAGTTATTTTTTACATAAGTATAAGGTGACTTTTAATAGGTTCCATAGTCAAGTTGGAGCTTCTCTAAAGTAGTCCCTACACTGTCCAGGCAACACTTTGATTTAGCCAGACTGTTTTGGGTCACTATGCTGAGTGGCTTGGTACAGTAAACGAATTTCCAGGAACATCAGCCTTTCAAGGATTACTGTAGGAGTTGGAGAAAGTGAAAAGCTCTGCTAGCCTTTATATTGCCATCTGCAAAATGGAGATTACATCAACTGTGCTAAACAAGAGGTAGTTTGGCACATCAGAAAGAGCATGGGACAATACCTCACGCTCTTTTTTTTTTTTTTTTCTTCCCAACTTGGGCCCAGCATAATGGCTCCCTCAATGAAGGGTTGTAAGAATAAGAGCTGTTCTGCCATCAGTGAGGTAGTGGCCAGAGAATACACCAGCAACACTCACAAGCACATCCATGGAGTGGGTTTCAAGAAGCGTGCCCCTTAGGCACTCAAAGAGATCTGGAAATTTGCCATGGAGATGGGAACTCCAGATGTATGCATTGATATCAAGCTCAACAAAGCTGTCTGGGCAAAAAAAAAAAAAAAAAAGGGGAATATCCCTTACCATATCCAGAAAACGTAATGAAGATGAAGATTCACCAAGCAAGCTCTATACATTAGTCACCTATGTACCGGTCACCACTTTCTAAAGTCTACAGACAGTTTATGTGAATGAGAACTAACTGCTGATTGTTGAATAAAGTTATAAAACTACCCTCAAAGAAACAAAAACAGGATCATGGGCTCTGAGGTCAGACAACCTGGGTTCAAACCATAGAAACTTGGGAGAATGGCAGAATCTCCTTAAAAATGGAGCCTCTCAGTTCTTCATCTTGACTAGCCTTACAGCAGATAAGTGGAGGCTTACATTGCACTGGCGAAAATGTCATTGTAGACCCTCAACTAAATCACTGGTGCCTTGCCCCTTGTTTCTATGAATGTCTTGCTTGGGGAGAGTTTGGGTATGCCATTGCTGTAACTGAACCAACGTATTAAGTTATGGAAATCTGGGGCATAATAAAAGATGTATTTAGAGCAGCAATGGATTAGCTATGACAATAATAGCCTGCATATGAGAGTTAAGTCCCAAATGATGGGGGGAAAGAGGGAATTTGGGTTAAATTTTTAAAAGACATGCTTACTAAGAAGGAAAGATACATTTTTAACCCCCCCCCCCCCCATGCAAGCTATTTTTCTCAAGGACTTACACAAGGAGGGTAAAGCTGAAGTTCTTTGAAATAAAAGCTGGAGCTATTCCTGCTCTTTTTCTTAAACCAAGTTGAATAGTTGGGTTTTGTCTGAGAAACTTCATGTACTGTAATTGTAATTTCAAGAACCACTATACCAATAACTCTTGAAACCACTAATGAAGAGAAATTTGGGTCTTTTCTCACATCCTGTGATTTCCTTTCAGATTATTAAAGTTCCTTATAGGAATAGCAAACAGTTTTGATCCTGGTTGCAGTGGTCCTGGACCAAAGACTAGAGAGCACTCCTGTGGATGCAGCCTGGCCAGAAATAGTTGGTCATACGAGAAAGGAATTTTTCCCCAATAAGCTCTTTAAGCTGCCTGTGCTGGACCTGATTAATTCAGGAGAGCCGAGTCCAGGAAAATGCTTTTCATTCCAGTTAAGCTCTTTCTGGCTCTGGCTCTGAAGACATCCTTTTTAAAGCATTCTCTTATACAGGAAAGGAATGTTCAGTCCCACAAAAGGAATATAGAAATGATACCACTGAGATGGTTTTTGGCTCCAGAGATTTGTCTTTCAGTGTCTTCAGAAGGTGAAGACAATTCTGATTTCTATGCGTTGGGGAAAATGGGGGCAGACAGCTATTAGTAGTGGGAAACTGGAATAATGATAATGACAGCAACAATGACCAAGAAACATGTTTGGGGCAATGCCATTTTCAGTCTGTGTGTTTTCCTGGGCTAATCTCCCCCTTAGTCACCCAGTTTGAGCAATAATATGTCCTTGGTGCTGAGCAAAGCAGGTTGATTTTATCTATTCTGCTCTCTGTGTTCCTCCGGTGGGGAGGGCAAGACTGTAAAATGATGGTGGGGATAGTAAATTTTTGTTATTTATTGGCAGGACTTTCTATGCCCTTTGCTAAAAGCTCTCATTGGGAGAAGCCAGCAGCAATGAGGAAAGTATTTCTTTAGCATAGTTGTCATTTTTCAGTGAATGGAATGTGGTTAAAAAGGTCATAAATGCTGCCTCTATCTATTCGCAGGGTAGTATCACCACAAGTGCCAATATTTCATATTGAAGTCAAAATCAATTAATTCCTTAAAATGTCCTGTTTTCGAGTAAGTGGCTAATATAGGGTAACTTTCAGGCTGGTATTAGTGTAGTATCTGCAATCTTTAAGGACTCATTTAAAAATTAGTACCCTAAGGATCACAAGTGGTGGCACGTGCTTCCCAAATTATTGAAAGTTGGTTTCATATCTGGCTGTAAAAATACAAATCGGCCTCTTTTACTCTGCGTTGGCTCAGACAGCAGCTGCTTATGATGTAAAAAATATCACAGCTGGCTGGTTTACAGCATCTACTATAAATAGAGGGGTATTTTATCCATCTGAAGAAAACCAGGAATTGTATCAAGACAAGTTAGAAGAAAAAGCAGGAGTTTAGATTTCAGTGAGTGTCACAGAACACATCCCAGGTGGAAGATTTGAGTCCTGGGCTGCTTTTCTGGCAGAAGCCCCTCTCCTCCAAAACTCCCCCTACCCTGACATGAGGGATTCCCCAGAACCACCATCTTCCCTTGACAGTTCATCTTCTCCAATAGATATTGGGGCTTGTGGAAAAGGAGGAGCCATTGTTTTCTACAAAGGAATGGAAATCTGTATACAATCCAATTATGGAAAGGCACCTAACGTGTTATTTAGTACAAATGCCCTTGATGTTGTGAAGTATCATGTAAAAATTCCCCAAACAAGGTGAACTGCCAACATCAGTGTCAGAAAAGTCACTATATTAGGTGAGTCATTTCACTTCAGGACAGAGTACTTGTATCTGAGGCTAAAATTTGATTCCCTATAACTTTACTCCGTTGGCACTGATCCCAATTTCTCCAGCCCCACATTTAATGAGTTATTTATATACCGCCCCATTCCATAGAGGATTTGAGGCAGCTTACAACAAAGAAAATGCACACGGTATCCAAAGAGAAAAAGAAAAAGTTGAGAGAATTCAGGAAAGAGAAGATGAGGGTTAGAAAATCGGCACATACCTCAGTTGCAGGCTTGGCCCCAGTTGGGGGCGCAAGCAGGAGGCAACTATTCAATGCGTCTCTCTCATATCAATGTCCTCTCTCTCTCTCTCTCTCTCTCTCTCTCCCCCCTTCCCTCCCTCCCTCCTTCCTTCACTCTCTCCCTGTCTCTCCCTTCCACTCTCTCTGAAAAAGCAATGGGGGAAAAATATCCTCAGGAGAGGTTAAAAAAAAAAAAAAAGAAAAAAAAACAACAACATCGGACACCCAGCAGCCCAATTCAAACCCAAAATGTCTTTCATTGGGTCTTTTGGAGTTGTTGGAGGTGGCCTCCAATGTGGCTCCGTACGTCCTAACAATCGGAGGGAAGAGACAGGCTCCATGAGAGCAGGGATATGTGACCATTTTGTCCCCTGCTGTGTCCCCATGACCTAGACTGGTACCTGGAGCCCTGCAGGTGCTCAATCAGTATGTGTTGAATGAATATTGAGTGAAAGAGAAAAATGCATTCAAATATGAGATTCAGGGTGTTGGTAAGATAAAAAAGAATGAATTGTTCAGAAGAAGAAATTCCTGGAAATTAAACTTGAGAAAAACTTCCCCAAATTCCTCAGATAGAGAACAGAATGCAATGTAGTGGAAGATGGCCTTGACATTTTGTCTACAATGAGTCAAAGAATGAATTTTCTCTACTGTTTTTTATAATGATACTCAGTATAGGCAGAAAGTATAAGGCTAAAGCACTGTTCAGTAAAAAGAAATTCTACAAGAGGACAAATAATGAAATACAAGTCAGTCTAAAAAGTTTTCACTCCAGGCTTTTCAGAGGTACATGTGTAAACCCTTATAGGCTGTGTCTCTGTGAGAAGTAGAGATTAAATACAGATAAAACATGACATATCACACTGGGTGCTGAAGTTACTAGAAGATGGAGTTGGGAGAAGAGAAGGCTAGTAAAGAGGCTAGCCTGTAACTGAAACCCTTGCTACTCAAAGTACGCAGAGACCAGCAGCTTTGGCATTACTTGGGGCTTGTTAGAAATTCAGAATCTCAGTCTCTCCCCCAAATCTGCTCAAATGGAACCTGCATGTTAAGATCCCTCAGTAATTCATTCACAGAGAAGTTTGAGAAGGGCCTGTTTAATCCATTATTTTTATATTCAGAGAGATGTGGATCATTTATGGAATAAAATGTAACATTTGCATAACTTTTAAAGATATAAGAAACTTCAGAGAAATGTTTCTCTAGTGACTGGCAGTTTGGGGCTATACCTCTGGATAGTTAGGAAGGCTGTGAGAGCTCAGGTTGTTCTGTGCTTAGAATAAAGATGGGAGGGTTTGGGAAGCTCTGCTCTGATTTGTTGAAAAAGAAAATGTAAATTTCTCAAGTGTTTAAAAACAGCTCTGAAGTCCTCATTCTCTCCCTCCTTAAATTCTTTTTAAATTTTCAATTGAATGCAACATCCTCTCTGTCTTTAATCATTCCTCATATCAGAGAGTTCCTGACAGTGATGTCCTGACAAACCCACTCTCTGGAAAACAAAAAGTCCTGATTTATAGCGTTTGTCAATTACCATGATGTAAATACTCCTACCGTGGCCCATTTCAAGCTACCAAGGGCTTAACAACAAGCTCACAAAATTGTTGAATATTTAGCAACTTCTAGCAAGTGAGTACCAGCTAGCTCCAGCATATCATCAGTTCCAGACCCTTTTCTACCCTGGCTGCCTGTCTCAGATCAATTGCAGTTTGTCACCCTGCCATGATCTGAGTACAATAACCCAGACAGAGTCTGGCAGGTACCAAGTACAATGGAATTAGCCTTCCCATTATACTATAATTAATGTAGTCCAAGATCACATTTGATACTTGGCAGCCATGCATGCTTTTGGCTCAAGATGAGTTTATAGTAAATTAAAGGTCCCAACACTACCCCCACCCACCACCACTATACTAATGTTGGTCCATGTCTCTTTCATAGTTCAATTTTATTCAAAAGTACATGCATTTACATGCACCCTTTATTGCATTTAATCTTCTTCATTTTAACCCTTCATTGTAGCTTGTGGAGAGCCCTCTGATTTCTGAGTATGCCAATTGGCCTTGTAATCTATTCATCTCTATCCTGCATCTTCAACATATTTGATGAGCTTTCCTCTTAAGAATTTATTAGAATGTCTAATAAAAAGTAGAATAGGACATAGTTAAAAGGAAGGCCCTTACAACAGTATTGGAGATCTAGCTGAAAGTTGACATTCAAGACCAAACATGAATTCATATATCTACTCTATCATCCAGACCACACTCTTTGCTTCCCATCCACAAAAATATCATTATTGTCCTGTTAAACAACTTGCTTAGATTCAGATATACCACATCTAAGACATTCTTCTTATTGGCATTTTTAGTAACATTATCTAAAATGGGGGAAGGGGATTGAGTTTGGTTTTAGAAAGATTTCTTAATGATTGTCACTTTCTATTTTAAGTGCTTATAAATCAACTGTTTAATAATACACTTATAATTTTCCAAGGACCAATGCCCAGCTCAATGACTTGATACTATGGTGTTTCACTCATAATTGGAAGGTTTCACTGTTGCCTTTTCTATTGCACAGAAATGTCAACTGTTCATTACTATAACTCATTCTTGCCCCAACTTTCAAAAGACTGTAGCAAAGTCATTTACAATTTATATTCCCAGTGAGGAATAATTTAAATTACTTGAAAAATATCTTACACTTTATATTCTGAGTTTCATTCTGGACCACCTACATGAGAAAGAAAAAATTGAACTTTGATTTCAGGAGCTTATAAGTATTACAATGGTTATAAAAACAGGTAGAAACGACTTATTTTTAGTGACATCTGAGGAACACCTTGTTTCCCCTTCAAGATAATCTTACTGGGCCAGGGTCAATTTATAGCCAAGAGGAGTGATTCTATTTCTTTGTAAATAAATTCCTGCCAAAACCAGTGATGAAATTAGTAGAGGAGATCAATAAAATCAAACTAAACAAAAGCAAGAGAATGAAAGAGAGAAGGAGAACAAGAGCAAGTAAATGAGAAAGAGAAAGTACATTTTAAAAAGCATTGGAAGTTTCAAATTAGACTTAAAAATACTCAGAATAATTCATACTGGTACAAACTTTGTTAAAAACAAGATATTGGGCCCAAAACAGCATCACTTATGCTAAGCCCTATGTCCCCAAACAAAGATTTAAGTTAATTAGTTTCAGCCTCCCCCAGGAATGGAATCTTAAACCAATCAATCTGGAATTACTTTGTCAGCACTAGTGAGGTTATTTGCCTGATAGACCTCTGCTGTCCCCTAAAGGAAAATGGTCTTCCCACAACTAACCTGCTTTTTGCTGGTTTAACATCCTAGTTCCCACTCCCTCCTGCCTATAAAAGCCTTTCATTTTGTACAGCTCCTCAAAGTTCTTTTCTATCTGCTAGATGGGATGCTGCCTGATTCACGAATCATTGAATAAAGCCAATTAAGATCTTTAAAGTTTACTCAGATGAATTTAGTTTTTAAACAACCTGAATTCTTAGAGGGCTAATCCAATACCTATGATTTATAGTCCCAAAGAAATAATATGTTAAAATGAGAAACCCATATTCAATTTACATGCCTAATGTCACAGGACTGAGACTTTGGGTTTATTATCAAATCATGGATATGAAATCAAGATGCTTTCCTCCTACTCTTAAGATAATAAATGCATTTTCCTTAATTTACCTTAAACCTACTGCCAAAATTTGTTAGACCCTGGAAACTGGTAAATAAAGTAAGACTATGTTGTAAAGAAATAACATTTTCAAGAGGAGAAAATTTAAAAGAACACACACACACGTACACACATACAAACTTTTTACAAAAAAACCTAGGTATTAAAAATATTCTCCAATGAACCTATAAGTTTCTAGTAAACCACCAGCTTGACAACCAAAATTTATTAATCTAAATGTGTAACAGACATTACATACTATTTTGGAATATTTTCACCTCTGTAGCTATGAATGATGAGTGTGCAGGGAGAAATAATGCCATGGCAGCCAGTAATATATAGGTTTGAGTCATAAAAGAAAATATCAAAACAATTTCTTGGTTTCCCCAAATAGAAGGCATTTTGTTTTTGCTCCTTGGTTGGGGTGAAAGTTAAAATAGGAAAAGGAATAGAAATAGAAAGCAATGGCCCTGAAGACCAACTTTTTCAACTTGAAAATGTAGCCTTGAGGAGCTTACGGTCTTGCACATAAAATAAAATAGTTACACTCTTTTAATTGACATAGACTTGGCTAAGGTTGCCCTGCTTTCTGGGATTCAGGTTCAACAAAGCCTTCCTGAGGAGCTGCAGTCCTCTGAACATTAGCCACATAAAATGTCTACCAAGCCCCCCAACTCACCGGCTCAGCGCACAGAGGGTCCATTTGCTAGAGGTCAGAGCACACGTATCAGATCAGTGGATGCCCCGGGTAAAAAAGCAGTCTGGGTCCTGTTTATCCTTGAGAACTGTTTGCCTTGCATTATTTGCATGGGTGGTTATCTTTGTCATAAAACCAGTTTTGTTTGCTTTGTAGAATCACTTCATCACCAGTGACAAATATTACAAAGCATTTTATGTGGGTAGGATATTAACCTAGGAACTGGGGCTATAAAGAGAAAGGAGACAATCTCAGCATTCAAGAAGCTTATATTGTAGTTGGAGAGAGAATCAGTTAAGGGTCAAAAACATATAAATAATAATAAGTGTGGTGGGAGGCCAGACTTGTGTCTCAGCGGGATTCAGATGTGCTTGGGCTTGACCACCAGCCAGTTGGGTGGGCTCACCGGAAGCCTATTTGCATGAGTATAGAACAGCAGCTTAAAAAAAAAATCCCTCCCAAACAGGACAAAAAAACACCATGAATAACATGCTTTTACCAGTAACAAAGCATAAGGGAATAATGCTCTGAGTAAAACCCAATAGCTATACTCTCTCTAACCCAACACTAACAAAACATTGCTTTGATTCTAGGAAGAAAGAAAGCTATAGGTAAACATATACTTTCACTAAAACTCTGTAGAACATTACAAAAAGAACATGCTTTGAGAGGTGCTTCTAAGAGAGTATAACAAATGGGGACTGGGGCAGTCATTACTACTATCCTCCATATGTTTCCTGCTTTCTGTTTTCTGAGCATTTAAATTAGAACACACTTCTTGGCCCTTTCATGTGTTTGGGTGTACCTGGTGAGTAATTCTGGCACGTGGATGGACATATTGAAGTGGGTACAAAATGTGAAGATCAATAATTCTCATGTTCACACTCACCAGAAAGGCACTGAACAACCAAAGCAGACAAAAGGACCTGGCCAGTTGATGCTATCCAGCCTTTGTCATCAACCACCATAGAATTGGTATGGTGAAACTAATGGAGTAACCATGGTGGCAGAGATGGAGATGACACATGGGCTCAACAGAAATCTGTTATTGCCACCTCAAGATGCTCAACCTATTACATCATAGACCAATGTTTACCCTCCAATATGGTACTATTCCTTGAGGAGACTTATGGGCTACTTGGTAGCAGTTGACTTCATTAAGTTCCCTTCCATCCTGCAAAATCCAGCTGTTCATTCCCACAGAAATAGACAGTTATTCCAGATATGAGTTTGTTGTTTCTGCTTGCAGAGCCTCAGCCAGTGCCACTATCAGAGACTTAAAAAATGCCTGATCCACAAGGACACAATCCCATATAACAGCATCTGACCAGGATGCTTCGTTTCACAGCACAAGAGATGAGGGACGAAGTCCATGATCATGGGATATACTGGTTGTATACATACCGTACCATTCACAATGCATCTGGCCATCATAGAGCAATGGAATTGCCTGCTGAAGGTACAACTGAAGTGCCAGCTCAGAGGCAAGACTCTAAGGAAGGAGTGCCATCCTCAAGGATTCAGTATATACCCTGAATCAGACCTCTAGATGGCATTGTGTTCCGCACAGGAAAAATGCATGGATCTGAGAACCAAGAAGGGGGAATATGAGTGATCCCACTTGTCATTATTCCCAGTGGCCCACCAAGGGAGTTTGTGCTTCCACCCCTCCAACTTTGGGCTCTACACAATTAGCATAGCCCAAAGGGGCCACACTCTTGCCACCAAAATTCCCCTTCAGAGGACACAGAAAGCTGTAGCTGCCACCTGGACACTTTGTGCTCCCTGTGTTCAGCAGGTAAACAGAGGAGTCACCACTTTACAGGGGTAATCGATGCTGACCAGGAGGAGGAGGTAGGGCTGCTTTCATACAGCAGGGGCAGGGAGGGACATTCATGGAATCCAGGTGATGCACTTGGGTGCCTGGTAGTACTCCCTTGCTCAACTATGACTTTGAATAGACACATGCGTCAACCTCAGTCTCAAAAGAAAATAGTTACTGGGGCTTAGACTCCTCAGGAATGAGAGTTTTGGTCATATCACTAGGCAAGGCACTGAGACCAGCAGACACAGCAGCCAAGGGTAAAGGGGATTTAAAAAAGATTGTGGGACAGGAAGATAACAAGTACCATTTGCAGCTCCAAGTCCAACTGCAGCGACAGGAGCTGTAGGACATCACATTTATCTCACTCTTCTAAATTTCCCCTCAGGAAGAAAGACCTACTGGCATCCTGACTAACTGGTCCCTGAACCTGTAAGGAGAAGTGAATCTGTATGTCAACCATGGAGGGAAAATCCTTGACTACCCAGAACCATTCCTCTGTTCCCTGCCCCTCATAAGTCCCTTCAATGACGATTACAGACATTTGACTCTGACCTGAAGTCTTTGTGGTCAAGCACATCGTGAACCTGTCTTCAACACATCTCCACTCCTGCCCTCTAATTTGCTATGCCTCAGTCTCCTTAATGTCACCCTAGGCAGCTTGTCACTCTTTTGCCATCTACTTTAGCTCCCTTATCCTTCTTTTCTAATTATTCTCTTCAGCACTGACTCACAATTTGTGCATATTTTATCATAAATTATTCTGATTGTGGAAAACATATATGGAGGTAAAACTGACTCTATTGAATTCAGGCTCAAGAGAACTATTTAGCAGATATTGTTGTTTAGATCTGCATAGAAGACAGAGAGACTGAGGAGTATTATACACTCTCCTCATCACATATACTTAAATCCTAAACATCCACATCCTTTTTCTCACTGTTCACAGGTCTACAATATCACAGCTAGGATCCACCTTTACTCGGGTTTATCTTTAGGTTTCAATGTTAATAGCCACCCAGAAGCACTTGCAATAGCCATGTGGCTGCTGTCATGTGTAGTCCATCTTGCATATGTGGCAGTCATGTATGGACCTGGAGCCCAGGTTTCCCAAACACAGCCACACCATGGCCATTGGTGACACTTGCCACCTGCTATCAGACAGAAACTGTATGTATGTGTGTATTTTTTATTGGGGTGGGGGATATTTATTTGGATCACTATGGAAGTGAAAGCAGTTTCTCATGGTATTGCTCCACTACTAGATTTGAGCACTAAGGTAATTCTCCCTGGTGCAGAGTGACTGCCCCTAATTGCCTGCTAAGAACTAGAGGAAAGGCACTGGCTGTCCAAATTCTATGCATCTTACCTGCACGTGGGTACGGAGATATTCAGTGGTGTTGGAGTTGAAGATGGGGGAGTGCTCAGCAGGGAGTCCCACTGCAGGAGATGATGCCAGAGTCTGAAAAGAGGAGAGAGACAAAACCATAACAAATATGGAGAGAGATTCAAAAAAAGAGGCAGTCCTCAACAGTAACAGAACACATATGCTTTTTCAAGGAACATTTGCCTAGATTTGCCATATACTGCGATATCACGTCTCAACAAATATATTAGCCCAATTATAAGGTGTGCAGAAGGCAGATTCCAGGCACATTCTGTTGCATTTCTAGCCCCACTAGGCTCTGCCCCCTTCTGTGGCATAGCCATAGCAGCTCCAGATATAACATGCAGACACAACAAAGCTCAGACCAAGGTGGGCTCCTCCCTCCATGTCTTCTTTCTAGTCCTCCTGGCAAAATGTCTTCTTAAGTCTCTTTGACTCAGACTGGGACACATACCCTTTAGTAAATTAATTATTGGTATGGGATTGCCAAGATTGGTTCAGACCAATTTAAAAAAAACATTTTTTTGAAGTATAATATACCTCAAAATATCTGTATAGCTTGATGTATTTTTACCACCTGCATCCACCTCTATAACTAGTATTAGATAAGGGTTTTTAACCTTGTTTTTAAACTTCCCTGTGTGCTCCAGGGAATCGTTTGGCAGTGTGGTGAAGCCTAGGAACCCCTTCTAAGAATGTTTTTAAATGTATGTTAAAATATGTAGGATTACAAAGAAATTTAGTTATCTGAAAATAATGGTATTAGAATTTTAATGCATTTATTCAGGGCAATTAAGATTATTTTGGTCATTCAATAAATTTATGACATAGTAATATGTGTGCTTCTTTTTTTTAAATTTTGTTTTAAATTTTATTTTTGTTTAAAATATTACAGATGTCCCTTTTTCTCCCCAATGACCGTTCCACCCCGTCCCATCCCCCTCCGCAGTCCCTCTCCCCACCATTGTCCCTGTCCTTGAGTTGTGCATATATGCATATCAATTCTTTGGTTACTCTCTCCCCCTCCACCCACCTGGCCTCCTCTATCCCTCTGACATTCGTCAGTCTCATCTATGCGTCCATGTCATTGAATCTTTTCTGTTCATGAGTTTATTAAGTTCTTTAGATTCCACATATAAGCGAGATCATGTGATGTTTGTCTTTCTCTGCCTGGCTTATTTCACTTAGCATAATTTTCTCCAGGTCCATCCATACTGTCCCAAAGGGTACGAGATTCTTCTTCTTTACAGCTGCATAGTATTCCATGGTGTAAATGCACCACAGCTTTTTATCCACTCATCTACTGATGGGCACTTGGGCTGTTTCCAGATCTTAGCTATTGTAAACTGCGCTGCTATGAACATCGGGGTACATATATTCTTTCTGATGAATGTTTCAGGATTACAAGGATACATTCCTAGGAGTGGGATCACTGGGTCAAAGGGCAGCTCCATTTCTAATTTTTTGAGGAGCCTCCATACTGTTTTCCACACTGGCTGCCCCAGTCTGCATTCCCACCAGCAGTGTACTAGGGCTCCCCTTTCTCCACACCCTCGCCAGCACATGTCGTTTGTTGATTTGTTGATGGAGCCATTCTGACGGGTGTGAAGTGATACCTCATTGTGGTTTTAACCTGCATCTCTCTGATGATTAGCGACCTTGAGCATTTCTCATGTGTCTCTTGGCCATCTGTATGTCGTCTTTGGAAAAGTGTCTATTCAGGTCTTATGCCCATTTCTTAATTGGGTTGTCTTCCTCTTACTGAGTAATATGAGTTCTTTGTACACTTTGGAAATTAGCCCCTTATCAGATACATCCTTGGCAAATGTTTTCCCAGACCGGGGGGTTCCTTTGTATTTTGAGGCTGTTTTCTTTTGCCATGCAGAAGCTTTTTAGTTTGATGAAGTTCCATATATTTATTTTTTCTTTTGTTTCTCTTGCCCTAGGAGATGTATCAGTGAAAATTCCACTACGTGGGATGTCTGTGACTTTACTACCTATGTTTTCTTCCAGGATTTTTATGGTTTCATGACTTACATTTAAGTCTTTTATCCATTTTGAGTTTATTTTTGTGTATGGTGAAAGTTGGTGGTCTAGTTTCATTTTTTTGCATGTATCTGTCCAATTTTCCCAGCACCACTTATTGAAGAGACCGTCTTTACTCCATTGGATACTCTTGCCTCCTTTGCCAAATATTAACTGACCATAATGGCGTGGGTCTATTTCTGGGTTCTCTGTTCTGTTCCATTGATCTATATGCCCGTTGTTGTACCAATACCAGGCCGTTTTGATTACAGTAGCTTTGAATTACAGTTTGAAATCCGGTAATGTGATCCCGCCCACTCTGTTCTTTTTTCTCAAGATGGCTGCAGCTATTCAGGGTCTTTTTTGGTTCCATATAAATTTTCGAAATGTTTGTTCTAGGTCTGTGAAATATGCTGTTGCTATTTTAATAGGAATTACATTGAATTTATGAATTGCTTTGGGTAGTATGGACATTTTAATGATATTAATTCTTCCAATCCATGAACATGGTATATTCTTCCACTTGTTTAAATCTTCCTCTATTTCTTTTTTCAGTGTCACGTAGTTTTCCAAGTACAGGTCTTTTATATCCTTGGTTAAGTTTATTCCTATGTATTTTATTTATTTAGTTGCAATGGTAAATGGTATTGCTTTTTTAGTTTCTCTCTCTGAAAGTTCATTGTTGGTGTATAAGAATGCCATTGATTTCCGGATGTTGATTTTGTATCCAGCTACCTTGCCAAATTTGTTTATCAAATCTAGTAGTACTTTGATGGAGTCTTTAGGGTTTTCTATGTACAATATCATGTCATCCACAAATAATGACAGGTTTACTTCCTCCTTTCCAATTTGGATACCTTTGATGTTTTCTTCCTGTCTGATGGCTATGGTGAGGATTTCCAGTACTATGTTGAATAAGAGTGGTGAAAGTGGACGTCCCTGTCTTGTTCTGGTTTTTAATGGAAATGGTTTTAGTTTTTGCCCATTGAATATGATGTTGGCTGTAGGTTTGTCATATATGGCCTTTATTATGTTGAGGTATGATTCCTCTATTCCCACTTTGCTGAGAGTTTTTATCAGAAATGGGTGCTGGATTTTGTCGATTGCTTTTTCTGTGTCTATTGATATGATCATAAGATTTTTTGTCCTTCATTTTTGTTTATGTGATATATCACATTTATTGATTTGTGGATGTTGTACCAGCCTTGCATCCCCAGAATAAATCCCATTTGGTCATCATGTATGATCTTTTTAATGTATTGCTGGATCCAGTTTGCTAGTATTTTAGTGAGGATTTTAGCATCTATGTTCATCAGGTATATTGGCCTGTAATTTTCTTTCTTTGTAGCATCTTTATCTGGTTTTGGGATTAGGATGATGCTGGCCTCATAAAAAGAGTTTGGGAGTTTTCCCTCCTCTTGAATTTTCTGGAATAGTTTGAATAGAAGAGGTGTTAATTCTTCTTTGAATGTTTGGTAAAACTCGCATGCAAATCCATCTGGTCCGGGACTTTTGTTTGCTGGGAGGTTTTTTTTTTATTATTACTGCTTCAATTTCATTAGTTGTTATCGGCCTATTCAGGTTTTCTGCCTCTTCTTGATTCAGCTTTGGCAGGTTGTATGCTTCTAGGAATTTGTCCATTTCCCCCATGTTGTCCAATTTGTTGGCATATAGTTGCTCACAATATTTTCTAACAATCCTTTGTATTTCTGTTGGGTCAGTTGTTATATCGCCACTTTCATTTTTTATTTTATTTATTTGGGTCCTCTCTCTTTGTTTCTTAGTGGGTCTGGCTAAAGGTGCATGAATCTTATTTACCTTTTCAAAGAGCCAGCTCTTGGTTTCATTGATTTTTTGTATTGTTTCTTTAGTCTCTATGTCATTAATTTCTGCTCCAATTTTTATTATTTCCTTCCTTCTACTTCCTCTGGGCATTTCTTGCTGTTCTAGTTCTAGTTCTTTCAGTTGTTGTGTTAGATGGTTCATTAGATCTTTTTCTTGTTTCTTGAGATAGGCCTGTAATGCTATGAATTTTCCTCTCACGACTGCTTTCACCGTGTCCCACAGGTTTTGGGTTGTTGTTTGTTCATTTTCGTTGCTTTCCATGAAGTGTTTGATTTCTTCCTTGATCTCATTGGTAACCCATTCATTGTTTAATAACATGCTATTTAGCCTCCATGTGTCTGAATATTTTTGAGTTTTTTTATACTGGTTGATTTCTAGTTTCATGGCATTGTGATCCGAGAAGATGCTTGATATGATTTCAATCTTCTTATATTTGTGGAGACTTGCCTTGTGCCCTAACATGTGGTCTATATTTGAGAATGTTCCATGTGCAATTGAGAAGAATGTGTATTCTGCTGCTTTGAGGTGAAATGTCCTGTAAATGTCAATTAAACTCATTAGGTCTAGTGATTCATTTAAGGTCTGCATTTCTCTGTTGATTTTTTGTCTTGATGACCTGTCCAGTGCTGATAGTGGGGTGTTAAAGTCCCCCACTATGACTGTGTTGCTGTCAATCTCCCCTTTAAATTCCCCCAAGAAATTTTTTATATATTTAGGTGCTCCTATATTGGGTGCATAAATGTTTATAAGGGTTATTTCCTCCTGCTGAATTGATCCCTTAAGTAATATGTAGTGACCCTCTTTGTCTCTTGTTATGGTCTTTATTTTGAAGTCTGTTTTGTTGGAAGTAAGAATTGCAACTCCAGCTTTCCTTTCCTTTCCATTTGCATGGAATATTTTACTCCATCCCTTCACTTTTAGCCTGTGTGAGTCTTTTGCTCTTAGGTGGGTCTCTTGTACACAGCATATATTTGGGTCCTGTTTTCTTATCCATTCAGCTACCCTATGTCTTTTGATTTGACCACTTATTCCATTTACATTTAAGGTTACTATTGATATCAACTTATTTAATGCCATTTTCCCCCTTTATGCTGATGTACCTTTCTCTCACTATTCTTTCTTTTTCTTAAAGCAGTCCTTTCAGCATTTCTTGCAATGCTGGTTTGGTGGTACTGAACTCCTTTAGCCTTTTTTTTTGTCTGGGAAGCTCTTTATTTCACCTTCAATTTTAAATGATAGCCTTGATGGATAAAGCAATCTTGGTTGCATGTTCTTGCTTTTCATTACTTTGAGAATTTCATGCCACTCCCTTCTGGCCTGAAGAGTCTCTGTTGAGAAATCAGCTGTCAGCTTTATGGGGGTTCCCTTGTAGTCACTGCTTGTCTCTCTCTTGCAGCCCTTAATATTTTCTCTTTGTCCTTGACATTTGCCATTTTCATTATGATGTGTATTGGAGTGGGTCTCTTTGGGTCCCTCTTGTTTGGAACCCTTTGTGCTTCCTGAACTTGTGTGGCTTTCTCCTTCACCAGCCTCGGGAAGTTTTCTATCATTATTTCCTCCACCAAGTTCTCTATCCCTTGCTCTCTTTCCTCCCCTTCTGGCACTCCTATAATGCAAATGTTGTTTGGCTTCATGTTGTCCCAAAGCTCCCTTAGACTGTCCTCATGCTTTTTAAGTGTTTTTTCTTTTTGCTGCTCTGATTGTGTGATTTTTTCTACCTTGTCTTCTAAGTCACTTATTCTATCCTCTATTCTAAGTCACTTATTCTATCCTCATTGAGCCTGCTTTTAATTCCTTCCAGTGCATTCTTGATATCAGATACAGCATTCTTTATCTCTGCCTGAGTTTTGTTTATGGTATATATCTCTTTTTTCATGTTTTCACTAAGGTCCTCAATCTTATCATCTAGTGTCTTCTTAAGTTCCTTGAGCATCTTCATCATCAATACTCTGAACTCTGTTTCTGATAACTTGCTTAACTCCATCTCATCAAAGTCTTTTTTGGCGATTTTTCCTTTTCTTTAATTTGGGGGTTGTTTCTTTGTCACCCCATTTTGGTAGGTATTAGTGTTTGTATCTGTATATTAGACATATTTGCTGTCTCCCAGTCTTGTGGGATGGAATTTTGTCTTGTGGGTCGAGTGGAGCCCAGAGGTGTATTTTCCTTATACTTCCGAGCTCTTTGCTCTAGGCTTGTCCCTCTTGTGGGTGTCCTTTTTGTGGTTTCTTTATGTTCTCCTGTTGTGGTTGGGTCTAGATTGTCATTGATCGGTCCTTGGGAGGACCCTCCTCTCAGGTTGGCTAACTGTGTTTCAGCCCCAACCTCGTTGTGTAAGCTATTGTACGGGTGCTGGCAAGGCAGGACAATACCCAACTAAACTTCCAGGAAACAAGGGGTATCTTATGAAATATCTTGAGAGTCACAATGAAAACAACCCACATGAAAATAGAACTGGGAGAGTGAAGGGAGAACACACACACACACAACAAAATGCTTAAAAATAAGAAAGAGATAAAGTAACGCTTAGAGAAAGAGAGATGTGTATTGTTAATACTGGTGAAAATTTAGAAAATAATAATAAACTAAAATGTAAAAAATAGAGAAGCTACTGCGAGATAACAGAAGCAGAGAAAAGATTCTGAAAGAAGGGCCAGCAAAAAAGTAAGAGAGAGAATAGGGATAGGATAATAGTTGCAAATGAGAAAACAAAAATACAATAAAGAGAATAAGAGAAACTAACAATCAAACAAAAAGACAGGAAGACAGAAGGGAGGATAACAAAAGAAAAGTAGAAAATGAAAAAAGAGTTATGCCAATGGATCGAGAGGAGAGAGAGAAATATAGCCCAGGCAGAGAGGGAGTCCTGTAAGAGATTTGGTGGAAACTATAGAAGAAAGCTGTAAACTTGGTTATAATGATAAAATCCTAGTCGTTAAGCAGAGATATCAAGAAAGTCTTGATAGTAGAAGCAAGGATAAAACAAAACAAAGCAAATAACCAAAACAAAACTAAAATCAAGCTAAGCAAGGCAAAATTCCTGTATAAGAGAAAAAAATTTAGTTAAAAATGTTAAAAAAAAATTTTTTTTTAATTATCAAATTTAAAAAAGAAGAAAAAACAAATTTTCTTCCCTTTCTCTTCTTCCTAAGGAAAAAAGAGAAAAAATAAACACACACACAAACAAAAATCAAACAAAAACAAACAAACAAAAAAGCCCATATCAAAACCAAACAAAAAAAACAGAAGAAAAAAAGGTAGTCAATCAGGTGAGTTTCTTGGACAACATAAGTTGCCAAAGGGTCACTGTTTTGTATGCTGATTTCAGTTCTCCTGGGAGGTACTTGTATATCAGCCAATGTGAGGAGCCGATCTGAGCCTCTCGGTGAACCACCTCCTCTTGACAGCTATTTTGCAACCTTGTAGTGGCCTGGTCTTGCTCCAGAGTCGTCTGTAGAGTCTTTAGGGTGCAGGGTGGCTAGTGTAGCTCAGGGTATCACTCCCCTTAGAGGTGTCGCTGTCAGGCGCTCACTCTGTGGGAGTTAGTCTCTGCTCCACCGCCAGCTCCTCAGTCCCCACCCTGTCCTCTGATTCTAGTCCCCCAGGCTCTGTCCTGCTGCAGCTTCAGATTGATTTCAGCCTGTTGCCTTTTCTGTATCGGCCGTTTCAGCAGCCTGGGCTCAGTGGGTTCGATTAAAAACACATTCTGGTGGGCCCTTTGCCTGCCCAGCCCCCAGCAGGGTTTTCAGCGTTTCCTCCAGCTCCCAAACAACAGTCCCTGAGAGTCTTATTCTTGTGCTGTCCTCCTGTGAGCTGCTCTCCCCTCCCCTCAGGACTGTGCCCTGCGGGGGTGTCTGGGACCTCAGTGAGCTGGACCTGCCCCTTCCTGTTAGGGGCGGTGCTCCTGGCTGCGGGAGAGGCAGGTGGGCTCCACCCCTCCCTGCTCAGCTCTAGTTGGCTGGTCGCACCAGACCCGCCCCTCAGAGCGTCTACTGTGCAGACCCCAATCCCAGCCTCCGCTGGTCTGTCTGCAGTGCACGCCGGGAAGGTGGGAGCCAGTTCCGTGATCAGACTCACTAAGGCACAAAGCAACACAGGCAGAGTCCTCCCTGCAAGGTCCTGCCGTCCGCACACCAAGGCCCCCAGCGGGAGGCGACCCAAAGTCAGCGCCACACAGCTCCTCGCACCGCTGGTCTCAGCAAAGCTGGGGCGGCTCCACGCGCCACCACGGCGCCCCTCAGGGCTGGTCACAGATCCCAGCCTCCCGGCACCGGGAGCTCAGGGCGGGAGGGCGCGTCCCCTCCCCCACGCCCTGCAGATTCAGCTCTTTCTGGGGCTCAGCACAGTGCCCCACAGGGAGGCAGAGGGTCCCCATGTGCGGCTGCTCAGCGCAGTCCTCTGGTCCCTCACCACTTCCACAGACTTTGGGACAGCCTTCCCTATGGTCGGCACCCCGAGCATTAGATGCTGGTCGAAGCCCCCACTAGAAGCTTTGTTTCGCTAGGAAGGCGCCGGCCGCCATCAGAGGCTTTGTTTCCCGGGAAGGCCCCGGCCGCCATCGGAGGCTTTGTTTCCCGGGAAGGCCCCGGCCGCCATCGGAGGCTTTGTTCCCTAGGAAGGCGCCGGCCGCCATCAGAGGCTTTGTTTCCCGGGAAGGCGCCGGCCGCCATCGGAGGCTTTGTTCCCTAGGAAGGCGCCGTCTCCTCCTCATGGACTCACCGCTCCCCTGGGTCCCTCTGCCCCCGGGGCGCTCCCTCCCCTCTCGTTGCTCCGGGTGCGGGATCCCCGCTTTTGGACGCCGTCCGCACTCCCGAGGGGGGGGGAGCTTTGCTGCCTCCAGGCCTCGGGGCTCGGAGCCCAGCACAGGCTTCAGGGGGTCCCCACTTCCTATGCCCCCTCTCTTACCAGACTCCGTGATGTCTCCTCAGGGCTCCCCACTCACACCCCGTCCACTCAGGTATGTTTCTCTGGTGTTTCCAAGCTGGCTACGGAGGATTCAGGAGCAAATTGAGCCCGTGGCTGGGAGCGGGGGCCTCTGCTGCTGCTCACAGCGCCGCCATCTTCTCTCTCTGTGCTTCTTTACTAACACATGAAATAACAAAATCTGGTAGCAGGTATAATTACTGAATTGCTAATGAGCATAAACAATTCTACTGGTGACAAAATCACAGGTCCTGCTAATATACTACTGTGGTTTGTTGCCTACATTTTTAAAATGTATGTCTTTATTGATTTCAGAGAGAGGAAGAGACAGACAGAAACATCAGTAATGAGATTCATTGATCAGCTTCCTCCTGCACACCCCCTACTAAGGGTCGAGTCCCAAAACCCAGGCATGAGCCCTGACTGGAAATTGAACCATGACCTCCTGGTTCATGGTTCGACACTTAACCACTGAGTCATGATACCTATATTTTGATGGAAGGTAAACCTGTTCCAGTTAAAGGTTAGTGAAAATAAAGAGGAATTTTTTCCATGCACAGTCATAGACCCCTTAAATTCTGTCCATGGACCAATTAAGGGTCTATGGACCCAAGATTGAAAACACTTGGAACATTAGACTCATCAGTTGAAATGGTCTGTATGTTGGAGTTGAACACCATGACCCACTGAAGTAGATGAAGGAAATTGGAGCTTTAGGCTCTGTAGATTCATTTATTCATGCATGCATGCGTTCATTCATTCAGCAATTATTTATCACACACCCACTATGTGTTAGGCATGGTATCTTGTACAGATAAACAGAGGTGAATTAAGTGAAATAACCTCTCTTCTCATGGAGTTTTTAGACTAGTGGATAGGAGAGACAATAAATACATAGAGATAAAATGAAGATTTGAGAGAGGACAAGCTCACCAATTTTTGCTGGAATCCACAGAATTGGTTCAAACCAGAGGATGAGCAAGTTGCTGAGTTTGTTACAGATAATTGGCAAGAATTTCTCCTGAGCAAAGCAGACTTTCCAGAGGGGCCACTCTGGGCCCCTGGTGAGTTCCTCCCTGGAGTAGTCCTGCCTGTCTTCAGTAAAGCCCAGTCTTCAGTGTGGTGGCTGGTTCCATTTAATTTGATATTGTTCAGCAAAGAGCCCTATGACTCTTCTTGTCGTTTCGGTGCTCTCCATCAAAGCTTTCTACTAAAACCAGGAACTTATCTTTCAGTGATTTGCCTTAAGATGCTGTCTCCAAAACACATTTTGGCTCTAACCTTCAATTGCCAATGTCAACAAAGACATTTCAGGAAGCACCTTGATATCATAAGAAAATTGAGATTTGTTTCTTCTTTCCCTCCATTATAAAAAATTTATTGAGCACCTGCTGGATAATAAGCATGATGCTGAGAGCAAGGGACACAGATTAATAAGACATGGCTCTGCCCTCAACCAAAAAACACTTTAACAGAAGGAGACAGGCATGTAAACCAAAATGCCAGCTGGTGTCCCAACTGCTGGAGGAAAGTCTGTATGGGTTGCAGTGGGGATACAAAGGCTGGAGGAGGCAATTCTACCAGGTCTGAGGGTGAGGGCACAGGCAAAAAGGGTTGTATAAGAAACCAATTCTTGGGCTTCATCTTGGAAGAGAAGTAAGTAGAATGTTGCTAGGTGGTCAAAGAAGGGACTTTCTGAGTTATGCATTTATGAGCCACCATGGCCTGCCTCCACCCAGAGGAGCCACAATTCCTAGTCGAAGCCCAAATGATGTGGTCCTAAAATTAGAAGTGACCAGCATTCAACCTTGCTTTCCTTGATTTTCTTCAATGGTGTTTGGAAACATGTGAGCCAAAAAGACACGCAAATGGGGGGGGGGGGGGAATGAAATGAGAGCTAGGGAAGTAGGCAAGAATCATAAACAGCTTAATTTGATCAAGGAAAGGAAATGAAGTTAGTAGTATTTCCATGTTATGTAAGGGAGCAAGTATTTTTTAGGTCCTCAAATCATCAAGAGTGAATAAAATTCTACATCTCTTTACACTGAGCTATGTGGTTCTGAATCTTGACTGCAAAGGATAATTATCTGAAGAGGTTTTTAAATGGTCAATTTCTAGGATATACCTCCAAATAATTAAATCAGTATCTTTAGGACACTTGCATCTGTATTTTTTAAAGTTCCCCAAGATGTAGCCTAAGTTGGGAATCAGTTCCCTATGACCAAGGGTCAACAAGCTTTGTCTGTATTGTAGCAGAGGATAAATATTTTGGGCTTTGCAGGCCATATGGTCTGTGGTAACCACTCAACTCTGCCATTGTAGCATGAAAACATCCAAAGACAATAGATAAATGAATGGTGTCACTGTGTGCCAAAATAACTTGATGTATGGACACTGAAACTGAATTTCATGTCATTTTTAGGTGTCACAAAATATTTGTCTTTTGATTTTTTCAACCACTAAAAAACATAAAAACCATTCTTAGTTTACTGGCCATACAAAAACAAGAGGTGGGCAGATTTGGCCCACCAGCTCCAACAAAATGGAAATCTTCCATTGCCTCCTTGGTGAAATGTCAACTTGAAAATAAAGCACAGGCTGAGCATTTCTGTCCTGAATTTTCTCTCAAAAAAACACAAAAAACAAAAATGAAACAAGCTTAATACTACATACACATTGCTAAAATTATATCTCATTGCTCTTTAAAAACATACAGGTAAGATGGACAAGATATACAAAAGGAAGTTTTCAAAATATGATTATATAACCCTAGGCAATATCCATTTTCAAATTGCCAATATTGCAACCTGCTTTGCAATTTCATCAAACTGACAGAAACAATTGGATGGGGTTGGAAAGTGATGACTTGCCAAATGTCGCTTGAGCCAGCAGGGGCTGGAAACAGCCTTGCTGACGAGGCTCCAGCTTGGTGAATGCACACACAGCTATAACCAACCTGTTCTCAACCAAGTAATTACCTTCTCCTGGGGAGAAAGAGTGGTATGAAAAAATCGCAGAAAAACAGCACACTGTAGGGGGAGAGGTAGGGGGAGAAGAAGAATGGGACAGAGAAAGAAAAATAAGAGAGGGCTGCAGAGGAAATAAATTCCTGCAAGACTAAAGAGAAGATGAATGTGGAGAGAATCACTAAAATTCCATCTGGGAAAATCATCCAGGAGATGGAAAAGGAAACTAAAGGGCTGGCAGGTGAACAAGCCTGGCTTTTAATGGCTTAATAATAGGGATGTTTGGTAACCAATGAGGTTAATGCACAAGTGACATAAACTAGCAGGGGGTAGTGCAGGGGACCCACAGCATGTACTAATTGGAGGACATTTAATACAGGACAATGCCAGAAAGATTGGGCTGTGGCTGAATCCACTTCCCTTCATTCACAAAAGATGAGCTGGCAGAATTTAATAGCTTGGCACTATTTGAAAGAAGCAGCAGTATTGATTTGAAAAAGTTTTCTTATTAATGTGGGAACCAGCCAAGGGGGAAAAAAGCAAGTGAGGAAGGAAATGAGAAAGGGAGGAAAGGAAGGAGAGGAGGGAAGTTAACAAATTAAGTTAGTGAGAGACCCTGTGGTTGTGATTTCAGGGCTAGGGAGCTATTATCTGCCATTTATTAGAAAATACCCTATCAGTGCAGGTGGTCACTAGCTTGGCTTCTCAAACTTTGATAACTTTGATGTGCAAACAAATCACCCCAGGAGCTCTTTAAAAGGCAAGTTTGTTATTTTTTTTAACTTTGGAAGCAGAAGTTTATTATTTAAGCATATCCAGGTTTTGATTTTCAGTAAGACTGGGGTGGGGCCTGAGATCCCACATTTCTAGCAAACTTCTTGTTGTGATGCTGCTGGTCCAAGGGCCACACTTTGAATAACAAGGTTCTAAGTCTTTGCTGTTTCAGTATAGTAGCTAGTAGCCACATGTAGCTACCTACTGAGCACTTGAAATGTGACTGATTTGAGTTAAGATGTGTTGTAGATTCTGAAGACATAGTAAAAAAGAATCTAAAATGTGTCATCAATAATTCTTATATTGATCACATCTTGAAATGATACTATTCTGTATACATTGGATTAAATAAAATATATTACAATTTCACCTGTTTCTTTTTCACTTTTTAAAATGTTGCTTCTAGAAAATTTAAAATTATGCATGTGGACCATGTTATATTTTTATTGGACAGCACAACTTTAGGCTCTTCTTTCTCACTCTCTCCTCTGGTTTAAGTTATAAAAACTGTTCTGACCAGTTTGCATGGTTAACCAGGAAATGATTGGCAGGATAGCCTCCCTCTTTTTTCCCTTCTCTCCTCTCTATCTCTTCACAGATCCCACTCCCCCAGTTTTCACCAGGAAAATATAAGGAAATCAGGCACTGTAAGAAAAGGTGCTTATGAGCTCATTGCCCCACACTAACTCATTCATCACAAGCATTTACTTCAGCAAAGCCCCTGGCATGTTCACTGGACCTACACTGGCAAAAATAAGACAAAGATCCTGTGCTCAAGTTCATAGTGTACAGGAGCAAAAAGAAAGATAAAGACTTATATTACAGTGCTCTGGGTGCTGTGATGTATGTACAAGGGGCACAATAGAGACATGATCTAAGCCAGTTCCCTTGGCCAGAACTTTCTTATTTTCTGGATATTACCTATGTGACTTTAGGCAAGTGATTTAACCAATCCATGCTTAAGCTTCTGCATCCATTTAACAGAAATAATAGTAATCTACCTCAGAGTATTGATATGAAAGTTAAATGAGTTCATATTTATAAAGTACTTATGTCAGTGCTTGACATATGGTAAGGTCCATATACATGTTAGCTAGATAAATAGACTTGATTGACCATAGTCAATCTGCTGACAAATGTTTTTAAATGATTTTTTAAAAATTGATTTTAGAGAGAGAGGAATAGGAGAGGGAGAGAGAGATAGAAACATCAACATTGATCAGCTGCCTCCTGCACGCCCTCCACTGGGAATTGAGCCCACAACACGGGCATGTGCCCTGACTGGGAATCTAACCAGTGACTTCTTGGTACATGGGTTGGTGCTCAACCACTGAGCCACACCAGCTGGGCAACTGTGGGTAAATGTCTTTAGGTATAAATGTCTAAATATAATTATGATCTGATCCCATCCAATGATCTTCTGAAATTCAGTACTCAGATGCTGCATGGAAAGATAACTTGTAGTTAATTCATACAATGGAATACTATACAGCAATGAAAAAGACATAAATTACTGCTACTCAAAACACCATGGATGAGTCTCACAGACCTAAACTTGAACAAAAGAAGCCAGACACAAAAATGTATATGCTGTGTGAGTCTATGCTTATATAAAATTCAAAAATATACAAAACAAACCTTTGTAAAAGATTATCTTTATTTTGGGGGTGTTGGTAATCACTGGGGAAAGATGAAGTAAGCATCTATATAAGGTAATGCACACCTTAACTTGGGTGGTGTTTACCTAGTGTGCTCGCTTTGTTAAAATTCATTGAGCTATACATCTGAAAAATTTATACTTTACATTACACATATTATTCTACAAAAGAAAAAGAAGCTGCAGAAGAGTTCTTTCTAAGGAGTTTCAGCTTGAAAATCTACCCATGAACCTCTGGGTACAAAGATGTCAAAACCTGCCCGGCTGGGCGTGGCTCAGCGGTTGAGCATCAACCTCTAGGATCCAGGAGATTGGGGTTCGATTCCCGGTCAGGGCACATGCCCGGGTTGCGGGCTAGGCAGCTGATCAATGACTCTCTCATCATTGATGTTTCTGTCTCTCTCCCCCCCTCCTTTCCTCTCTCTGAAATCAATAAAGATATGTTTATAAAAAAAAAAAAAGGTGTCAAAACCTGCTTAATACAGGTCAATCTGAACACTTATAAAATTATGTTACTCACTTTGCTTCTGCTCCAAATATTTTGATTTCTGACCCTGAAGTAAGTTCTTCCTAGAGTAAGAGAAATGGATGAGAAGATTAGAGAAAAGGAGAAAAGTCAGAATGCAGCAGAGACCCTGACAAGCCCTAGGAGCCCCCAGAAGTATGTGAAGAGCAGTCTATGTAGCTCAGAGAGTAGAGCATCTGGACAGAAACACTGCCCAAATGTTCCACTTCAGACCTCCTTGTGAAGCAGAGTTTTATTCCTCTGTGAGATTTTCCTAAACACTCTCATATCTTAGAGCTCCACCTGCAGGGTTTCTTTGGTTCCCTGCGGGACTATAAGGTTTTGCAAATTGTTTCCTCAGTGAATTTTTTTTTTTAATCCTCACCCGAGGATATTTTTTCCATTACTTTTCAGAGAGAGTGGAAAGGAGATAGAGATAGAGAGAGAGAGATCCATTCAAAAGAGACACATCGATTGGTCGCCTCCCTCACACCCCTGACAGGGGCAGGGATAGAGCCTGCAACCAAGGTACATGCCCTGGTTGCAACCGAACCTGGGACCCTTCAGTCCACGGGCTGAAGCTTTAACCACTGAGCAAAACCAGCCAGGGTTCCTCAGTGTATTTTTAAGAAGCACTAGTGTTGCAAGAGGACAGGGCTGGCTACATCACATGGTGTCTTGCATTTAATAGTCAAATAAGCAAAAGACCTCAGAGACTATCCAAAGGGTATAGCAAAAAGATCCAGAACTGAGCACAGTCTTGTTCACAGCTGAGGGAAGTTCATCTAAGGTCCAAGAGGTGTATGTGAAGAGAAAAAATATTTGTGATTATTTTTACTTTGTCCCATAACCAATTTATTAATTTTAACAATTATATTCTCTTAATATGCACATACCCCTAATAACATAAAGAAAAATTATTTTCTAAATTTTATGACAATTCAACCCAGCAATAATCTTTTATTATTTTAAGTATCCCCCTGATTTGTGAATAACATGGCAAGGATGGAAGAATCTACGATGAAAAGATGAGAGAACTGGGTAGTCATTTCATCCCAGCCACTCACTGCCTAGGTGTGGTGAGACTTTACCTATTGGGGCCACAGTGACTTTGATTATAAAATGGGGTGGAGGAAGAACAGAGGGCTCTGGACATTATGACATTTAAGGTCTCCCTCATGTCTAACCTTTTGTTCTAAGAAACCTAAATCTGCTTACCCTTGCCACTTCTGAATATCAGCACCTATATTTCCTTGTCTGAATGCTGTCTCTAGCCACTGCAGCCAGATTTGTCTGCCTGTGTGGTAGGACAGCAATGTCAGGGAATTAACATCATTTGGAAGGAGCTACCCTCCAATAATAGTGGGGAGTTGGTGTATAAACACCCCAGCTCTCTCCCCCTAAGGTATAAGAACCCTGAAGCATGCATTTTACACTATCTTCCCACAATTTCCCAGTGAGATCAAGTTCCTCTCAAACAATGTAGTAATTGACTTGATAACGCACCCTTTGCTCACAGCCTTCCCTTCCCTTCCCTTCCCTTCCCTTCCCTTCCCTTCCCTTCCCTTCCCTTCCCTTCCCTTCCCTTCCCTTCCCTTCCCTTCCCTTCCCTTCCCTTCCCTTCCCTTCCCTTCCCTTCCCTTCCCTTCCCTTCCCTTCCCTTCCCTTCCCTTCCGTCTCACTTTCCAACTCTCCCACCGGTGTTTGCTTCATCACCCAAAGAAACTATTTGTACTAGAATCCTGTGTCAACATCTTCTTCTGGGTGAACTTAAACTAAGACAAAATCTCACAAACCAAACACTGTGGTGATAGGTTTTTTGAAAGCTGCAGAAAAGTGCTTTCCTCCCCAGACATGAATTTTAAGGAGTTAAGTAGATAATGTGAACAGGGGAAGGATCATTGCCATCCAGACGCAAAGCTGGGGGCAAGACCACTTAACCAAGTGCTCTTCTCCTCCTACCAGAATGGTTCTCTCTCTAGGCATTTTAACTGCTAAAATGCATGAGAATTAGTAGAAGGTTGGAAAACTTGCACCATCTGCTAAATCTAGCCTGGTGTCTGGGAGACACACTAAATTTGATGTATACTCCATTAAGGAAGATAATGAAATGGCCATTTTTCAAAGACTCAAATTAATCCATTGGTTAAGAATTCATTCCTCCAATTTGATGGGAGAGACTTCCAAATCTGCTGCTCCAAATGGTTTTTACTATCAGCTATATTCTACACCTTCTCCTGAAGGGATTAATGAGAGGCTTTTTTTTTTTTTTTTAATCTAGAGAAAAGTAGTAATTGACTACCTTTTATCTCAGTCCCTTCACTTCTGTGCCTCTCTTCCTCCCTCAATGTGAAATTGTTGTTATCCAGGGGCTGTATAGCAGACACTGTTGAGAGATACACAATGTTCATTCTCACCCATTCTCCCTTTTCCATCACAGCCCTTAGAGGCTGGAAAAGTCAGACACTGACTTCTCCAGTTTCCAGTGGCTATTTCACCTAATTCTGACCAGAGACTAATGGGAAATCGGTGGGGAGGCTTTGCAGGAGAGAAGTATGTGAGATATCCTTTATTGTCCGCCCTTTCCTATGCAGATGTGGTGGTTGAAGACATAGTAGCCATCTTGTGACCATGAGGAAAAACTCTGCCAGACACTGAAAATGGGCAAGAGGGAGACTGGAAGGAGCCTGGCTTATTGGGATGCCACTGAGCTGCCAAATCAACTCTGAGACCACCCACCACCTTGTTAAACAAATAATAAATACCCCTCTGGTTTAAGCCACTGTTCACAAGATTTTCCTTGCCGCCAAAAGTATTCCCAACTGATACAGTAGATTTTAAATATTTCTATTGTAATTTTTTTTTAATCAAAGTATAACATACATACAGAAATATGCACAAGTCCTAAGTATATAACTTGAAGAAGTTTCGCAGAATGTGTTTTGTTTCTAAATCTCCATTACCCAAAATACTTTAGAAATGGGCATGGTGGTTAAGAGCACAGACTCTGAAGACAGACTGATGAGTCTAAAACCCAGATCCACCACTCACTTTGGGCAAATTATTTAACCCCTCTGTGCTTCAGTTTTTCACCTTATAATATGGGAATGGCAATATTATCTATGTCCTATGGTTTTTGTAAGGATTAAATACATTAATTTTTAAACTTTATGTGTCTGGCACATAGTATGTGTTAATAAGTATTTGTTAGATATGTTAACCAGGGTGTGACTCAGGAGGAAGGTAGAGCAGGAAAAACCTGGAAGCAAGAGTGAGTAGGTATCGAGGGCTGTCCCTCGCCTCTGGTCTGAGTTGATACTGGAAGCTAAAGTGCTTAATGAACTAGTCAATGATAGAACTATTTTGCAGCTTGGAGCTGTATAATGGAACTACAGACCTACAATGTGGGTGAGGCTTCAAAATCTCCTATCTGACAGTTCTGAACTGGAATCTGCAAACCCAGAACCCTTGATGTGGCATACAGAGTGAGCATAAATAGGCACATGTGTTTTCCTGAAGAGAACATCCAGAGTTTTCATTAGACTCAGAGGAATCTGTGATCCACAAAAGGTTAAAACTACTTACTGGTTCATCTCCCTGACATCACAGCTGTGGCCCAAAGAGAGGCCATTTAATACTTCAACTGAATTGTCACATTTACCTTTCCTTTCATCTCCCTAGAAGAAAAATTAGGTCAAAGAAAATGTTATTCTATTTCAAAATCCTAGAATATTTCAATGGAAGAGATGTAGTAGTTCTTTAAATAGAATCCTGCTGCTTTTACAATGAGATATCCAAGTTCTATCGAGGTTACTATCACCTATTAGGCATCTGAGAGAGAAAAACAGCTGCGGTTGACCAGTTGTCCTGGCTCAGCATCAACTTTTCCCCTACAGTAATACTTTGGTGGCAAAAAATCCTACTAGCTCATTTCATGGGCTGGCCCTGGTCATCGTTGTTAAATGCTCCATACTGGAGCCCTTTAAGTGTAGTTGCTAAGGGCAGATAGAACGAAGGGGCTTTAAACATTCTATTCCTTTTATTGCTATGAACTTTAGAATGATTATAATTAGCCACACCTCATGTGTAGCATAGGGTAAAAATGGAAAAATAAAGCTAAGACTTTTCTACCAACCCAATTTATCATCTTCATGGAAAGCTCTTCACCATTTTCTTTTTGCCTCCTTTCTCTCCTTTGATAAATCTTTAGAAACTCCTTACTGAGTGCCATGTGTGTCTTCATTTATGAGTACAAGAGACACAGAAATAGCAAACACAAATAGATGAACTGGTAGTTATATATAATCTGTATATTAAATAGTTTCTAAATACAAATTGCTCTTTCCAGGGCGAGGGTGGTGGCGGGGTTGGTGAGTGATACTCATGCTAAACACAAGTTAATATATTTATCCATGAAGATTAGACTGGGTCTGGTATTAGGTTTTGATTAAACAAAATTTTTGTTTTCATGTAAGTTTCATGCAAACTTGATTGTCCTGGCTCACAGCTCTAACACTTGTCTGCTGCTGAAATGACTCTCATTTCAACTGGGTTTGTAATTCATGTCACACCTGAGTTGTTGGTAGATCTGGACCACTTTATTTCTGTAGGAAGGAAAGGAAGCAGGCACAAGGAGGAAAGGAGAATAGGCTTATACTGCAGGGGCCATGCTAGCCTGGCTGCAATTTAAGATTCAAAGGTCACTCTGCCAGCAATGATTGACAATCACATTTTTATTACTGGAGGAAGAAGGTTTTAACTGTGGTTTCTGATTGTACAACATAAATAAAAATAACAGTCTAATTACTGTCTTCATTCTGTATTTTTATTTTTCTATTGTATCCTTTTTCTCACTAAAGCCTCATCCCACCCCTACACTACCCTCTTTCTACCTAAAAGGACAGAACACACAGCTTTCTTACCCAGCCCCAGGCTAACAGTGACCCCTTTGCTTGATAAAATGCTAGGCCAGTGTGAGCCAGAGAACCCCCCAAATGATGAACAGCCAAGAGCCCGCTCTCAGAGACCTCTCAGGGAAGCCCTGTCTAATTTCGCTTTATGTCACAGAAAGCTAAGTGGGTGACCTTTCCACCCACGCCACGAAGAACACACAACTCGACTGAATTGAGAGTAGGTCACTCTCAGGTGGGAAAGGCCAGAAGAAGGGACACTTAGCACTGAGAAATTTGCTGTCTTCTCAGAGCTTCCTGGCTCTGCCAGGAAGGCAGCTTTTCCACGCTGCCTCTCTCACCAACAGCTCCATCCACCTGCCATTTTTTTCATTTATGTATTGGGCTAGTTCATTTCCAATGGATTTAGATAAGTTGGAAGGGGTGAGAGGAGAAGGGAAAGAAAAGAACAGTGAGGGAATCAGATTAATAAAATGTGCTTACATTTTTCTCCAGGAAAAAGAATCATATATTTTGGACATTCCCTAAAGAGCAGTATAGGTAGTTACATCCAGGTTACTATCACTTCCCCTCCTCCAAGTTGGCCAGGGAGGTAATTTTAGGCTATTTCTGCATAAATATTTGCCTCAGCTCATTAGAGTTTTTATAGAGGTAGATTATATTGAAGGCAGTCGAAACTCCAAATATGTTAATTAAATTAATTAATCACTGAAACTTATTCCAACTGAAGTCAAGCTTGATTCCCGGGGGGTCTACTGGCTCCCTCAAAATGAGGGACAGTTTAGGAATTGGCACTGCCAGGTACAGAAGAAAGCTATTGGTGACTGAGCCCCATGAGCCATGAAAAGTACTACAGAGTCCCATCTCCAGGACGACCTAGTGAGCCTTCTCTCACTGCTGATTTTCCCCTTTGGGTATGCTCATTTCTCAGGGTTTGAACACCCATAGCAGCTTTAAAAATACCCAAGTGCAGGAGGATATCAATTCTCCAAAGCTGGCAGAAGTCTCCCTTAAATACTGTTCCCATTTAACCACTCTGAGTCCACAGGTCTTCAATCCCAAGACTATTTATTGGATGCTTCTCTGAAGGACCATTTTTCTCTCCTAGCCTGTTTCCAGATCCCTGAAATGAGGTCTCAGGGATCCTGAGCCTGTTTCCTCCCAGACTGTCACCAGCAGACCTGATACACCACCACAGAAGGTTTCCAGAGCCCGTTAGTGCTGCATCAGGTGAACAGGCAGAAAGTGCAAATGCAAGGTCAGGAGATCTGGGGCCAGGGCATAAATGCCTCCAACATTAGTGTGACAAGTGTGTCCGGGCCTCTGAAGAGGACAGCTCCTTCACAAAGCTTCCACACTTGCACCAAACAAAGTATTTCTTTTCCCTACCCCTCAGCCAATGGTACAGGTTTAAGTTGTGACCAAAATGTGACCTCTAATCATGGTCTCTAGATTCCCTGCCCCTCCAGCCTGCTTTTTGCACCAAAACACAAAGTGGGGAAAGAAGACATTTTTTCTTTCAATTTTTAGCAGTGTAATATAGCAATGAATTAACACTCCCCTTCCAGTACCTTTTAAGTACCAGCAGGGGCCAATTTCTTTTACTATATCATCTTCCAAAGAGCAGCCAATGGATCATACTGTCACAGGACGCAAGAGTCAAATAGCCCTAGCAGCTCCTCACAGCACATCTTCTGGAAGCTGCTTTATGGTGGGGAGTAGCCATGGTGTCTGGTGTGATCCTAGGGTGATGGGGAATGTGTATCACTGCACCCCTCATTTGGGAAAAAGAGAGCAGGTGAGATTAATGCAAACAATGGTGACTTGCATGGGAAAACTGCTACCTTTGTCTTGATTTTTTTAGTATTTATTTTTATTTATTTTTAAATTAAATTTATTGGGGTGACATTGGTTAATAATATCATATAGGTTTCAAAAGTACATTTCTATGATACATGATTTGTATATTGTATTGTGTGCCCACCACCCAAAGTCAAATTATCTTGTGTCATCATGTATTTGGCCTACTTTACCCTTGACTCCTCCCCCACCATCTTTCCCCCTGGTCACCACCATACTGTTGTCTGTGTCTATGAGTTTCTGTTTTATATCCCACATATGTGTGAAATCATATAGTTCTTAGCTTTTTCTCACTGGTTTTGCTTAGCACAATATTCTCAGGTCTATCCATGTTGTCACAAATGGCAGTATTTCATCTTTTCTTCGGGCCAAGAAGTATGCCATGGTATATGTGTACCACATCTTCTTTATCCACTCACCTATCAAAGGACACTGGTTGTCTCCATATCTTGGTCACCGTGAATAATGATGCAATGAACATAGGAGTGCATACATATTTGTGAATAAATATTTTCAAGTTTTTCAGGTAGATACCCATGAGAGGGGTTGCTGGGTCATATGGTAACTCCATTCATAATTTTTTGAGGAACCTCCATACTGTTTTCCATAGTGGTTGTACCAATTTATATCCCTACCAACAATAAATGAGGGTTCCCTTTTCTTCACAACCTCTCCAACACTTATTACGTGTCTTGTTGATAAATAGCCATTCTGACAGGTGTGAGGTGATGTCTCATTGTAGTTTTGATTGGCATTTCCCTAATAGCTACTGAAGTTGAGCATCTTTTCATGTATCTGTTGGCCATTGTATGTCTTCTTGGGAGAACTGTCTGTTCAAGTCCTCTACCCATTTTTTAATTGGATTGTTTGTTTGTTTGGTGTTCGGTTCTATGAGTTCTTTATATATTTTGCATATTAACCCCTTGTTGGAGCTGTTATTTGCAAATATCTCCTATTCAGTTGGTTGCCTTTTTGTTTTGTTGGTGGTTTCTTATGCTCTGCAAAAGGTTTTTAGTTTGATATAGTCCCATTCGTTTATTTTTGTCTTCGCCCAAGCAAATGAATACAACTGACTTTAACTTTTCCCTTGGCTTACTCACCTCCTACCTCCATTTCCAGTGACCCTCAAACCATCACACGTACAGACCTAAAGGTGAAGAACCCCAAAGAACAAGCTTAACCTGTAAGCACTGAGCACACAAGAGGGGAAAATGTAATGTCCTCCTTCTTGATGCTAAATCTGGCCAAAGCAAGACCAGTCTCTCCCTGGTAAAAGTCCCCAGTGGCTGAAGCAATGTTCCTACAGGTCACCCTGACTGCACAATCAGAACCAAGGGTTCATCCCAGCCATATCTCCCTCTGTCCCCCTCAGGCCCCTCCTCAATCAACTCAGCATTTTAAGGGAGGACTTGATCCTACAGGGCATAACAATCCAGCCTTGCATCTGAGGCCCAGAAGCCCAAGTCAGGGAAAGGGAACCAGGAGGAGGATAGTTGGGGCCCATGGCTCATTTTCTCTCATGCCGCTACAGGGCCACTGTGGTACGGAGGAGAGATTAAAACAAAGATTGCTGCACTTAGAGGACAGAATACTCCAAAATGTTTAAACAACCCTTCTGGACTTCATAATTGTGTGGCAAAGGCTGCAAAATGTAAAGTTGGGAGTCTTGGCTCAAATGAAAGGCTCTCTCCAAATAACAATTTATTTTAATGTGAGATTTCTCATACTGTCCATATGGTGGGTCTTCATAGGAAAGCAACTGTCTCGCAGTTGATGGGGACATCTGAAATATGCTTTTTTGGCATTCAGAGGTATTTTCTTCCCACTTAGATCACTGGTTTGGTTGAGGAGAGTTTGAAAGCATTTCCTTAATGTTTTCAGCTTTTCTATCCCTGGAAATCTATTATCTACCCTTGGAAGTTACAAACTGTACTCATTTCTCAACTAAATTGCCACTCTTTTAGGCCAACACCAGTTTGTAATTGTGGAATTCTGTGGGCATTCATCTGAAAATAGAAAATCCTATACACATACATTAAAGAACAGCAGCAGCAACAACAACCTGGCAAAATGGGAGAGCAATATTTGTTGACCAGAGTAAAATTAGACCAAAATGCTATGTGATACAGATCACAGAGGGGTATTACTTAGTGAGTCACATAATCCACGAATCCAGACTAATGATGTTGGTAATTATAGAGAAGCTGATTATTTATAGTCCCCCCAAATTCTATTTTACATGCCAGGGAGAATGAGGAAGCAAACCTGATCTCTAAGATTCTCTTTGAATAACACTTTGACCTTTGCTTGATTTATTTATGCTTGAAATTCACTAGTGCTCAGTCTGGCTGGCCTTTATTCAAAACGTTATGCTAAATGGGGTCACAAATGGAAGTGTGAACAGATATATTAAAAATTAAGAATCGTGCAACTGAAACCTGTATAATTTAGTTAACCAGTGTCACCCAAATAAATTCAGTGAAAAGGAAAAAGTTAACTAAAAAGATAAAAATAAAAATTTTATTTAAAAAACAATGAAAGTGAAGAATCTGAAACACTTGCTGCCAAATCCATAAGGTTAAATTAAGACTTTAATAAATGAAATGCAATAGATTCTGTTATGGACAAGCAAAGGCCCAGAATAAAAATCTAAACATTATAATAACAACATGTACATGAGCTTTGAAGCCTGAAATCATTTTTTTCTTGCTCCAGTGGTTCCACTAGCCCTCTCTTAGGATGAGAGAGTCTCATGCAGCAAGCAGAGGCAGAACAGAACATTCCTAACCCCTGTCTTGGAATGACTTTATGACTTTCCTCATTGCTGCACATGAGATGGGTGGGAATCTGTGCCTTCCCACTTCTCCCTTACTTTCTGTTTTTGCTCCTTCTTAGTAAAAGAATTGAACTTCCCTGTGACCATCTAATACCACAGAGAAAGAGCATAAAAACACAGCTACCAAACAATGCTGTGTACCAAATACACAGCTATGTGCCTATCAAAATATGATCCTGTGTTTACAAATTCCCTATTTGGTGGAGTCATTCTGCTCTCTTATTTTAAACATAAATGAGATGTTATGCTAGTCACAGATAAATGATGATTTTTAATTTGAATGGAAAAATGTTTTTCCAATATCCAGGAAATCGATTTTTAATGAGAACATGACGGCACATGAACTACTTTGGTAGTTTAAAAAAAGATACCAGTAGTGGGGGGGGGGGCGTTCGTGGGACCTCTCTGGTCAGTGAGGACAACTCAAATTTATTCAAACCTATTCAGTATTGGTAACTGGTGGGAGAGTGAGAGGCTCATTTCATAAAGTTGCTTTTTCCAGGAATGATTTCTCCTTATACTAAGAACTGCTGAAACATTCATTAACATTATTGCTAATTCTTTATATTTTATTTATTCACTTTGAATAAATAAAATATGGGCATGGTGAAAAGAATTCAAACAATTCAGTTCACATTAAGTGAAAATTAATTAAGTCAACTCTCAGTTTAGTCTCCTAGTCTGTCACTGTTACATTTATGTATCTGTCTAAAGATATTTACTATATGCGGTACACACACATACACATCCATATACACATATGTATATGTTGGATACATGTTTTAGACATGTTTTGTGTATGTTATTATATATACACATGTACATATATACATATAAAAGCTCTCTTGTTACCAAAATGGTAACTGCACATTTTCCCCCTCTACTTACCAGTATGTGATGGCTAAAAGATGTTTGCAAATTTTTTGCCATTCTTCCCATTAAGAGTTGGAGAGTTTTTCCTCTCGCTTTGAACCTGGCCCTGCGCGTGACTTAGTTGACTGATAAAATGTGGCAAAATGACTGTATAACTTCCAAGGCTGGATCTTAACATGCTTGGCAGCTTCCCCCTTCACATACTTGGGACACTCCCTTTTGGAACCCAGATGCCAAACTGTGAGAATCCTAATACATATGGTGCTCTGGACAATAACCCCAGCCAGCACTAACAACCAAGCACATGAGTGAGTCATTTTGGATGTTCTAGCTCCAGATAAGCCCTCAGATGACTGCAGCCCCAGATGACACTACATGGAGCAGAATAGCTCAGCTGAACTCAGCCAACCCTCAGAATCACGAGAAGCAATAAATCATGGTGGTAATTTTAAGTCACTAAGTTTTAGGGTAATTAGTCCATTTAAATAGAGCATATAAATCTGTTTTATTCTTTTAAATGATATTAAAATAATAGCTAACATATTTATATGCTTAATATGTGCCAGTGCATACATACATACATACACATATACAGGCTCATTTCATTCCCATCCCCCTAAACATTTTTTACAGAGATATGCCATCCTTATTTTACAGATGAGCAACTGAGCTGTGAAGAAGTTACGTGACTTGCCCAGTACCCCAAGTGACTAACCAACACTACTGGGATTTGAACTCAGGTTTTTGACCTCAGATACTTTGTTTGATATTGATCAGTATCCTAGATCACCTCAGTGGTTATTTTATTCAACTAGTCCTCTATTGGTGGATACTCTGGTCATTTCTAATCTTTTGCTTGTAAAAATAAGGTTACAAGGTCTCTCCTTTTATGTACTTTTATGCACGTGTGCAAGAAGAAACCATTATTTTTAATGAAATGGGAGGATGTCTAGATTCAGTTTATTTTGCTGCATAGGTAAGTGTCAGAAGAAATATGTCAGGTACAGGATGTCAGGTGCATCTGCTACAGTCAGAATAGAGTTCTAGCCCATCCATCCCTTGGCAGTTGGCACCAGAAACTTTTATCAGGAAACATGAGGACCTGGAGACCCCAGTGAGAATATTTATCTTATTTTCATTTGGCCTCAAGTGAAGCAAGTAATAAACTAACTTTCCTCATAGTATGCTACATCATAATGTATATTTTGTAGGAATTCTCAGATATCTGAAAGGGGTATTTGGAAAGTAACCTGGTTTATCTTGTACCTAATTGTCTGAGAGACTAGAAGGTCTGTCCTCTTCTCGAACCCTGGGACAGCTTTTTGTCACTTGAAGGACATTTTTGCACACTCCTAGGTTTGGAGTTCTGTTCTAGGCAATTGTGGCTATGAACAGTCTGATCACTGGCAGGTGACCCTAAGCTCTCCTCTCTGATGACTCTTTCGGCCTGAAAAGTACATTTCAAGTAAAGAAGCTTGGCCAGAGAGAGGGAAATTCATAAGTGGCAAGTGGATGTGTGTAGAGCTGGCTCAGACATCCAATGGCTCAGACACCCACAGTGCAATGACAAAGCCACAAGAGATAAGTGCTACTGCCCAGACACAGGGTAAAGTGTGCCATGAGTAACAAGCTGGGACAGGCATCTAACTCACATCTGTTAAGTGCCAAATTTTGCTGGCTGGGTACTACTGATCAGAGGAACAAGGAAGAAGGTAGCCTATGGGAATATTGCATTTCAACAAATCTAAGACGCCATTGATTGTAAGATACACCAGTATTTTATGTACCACCAAGACATAAAAATACTGCCAACCACAGAATGGCACAATACTTTCTGACTACTAACAATTTTTATTTTATGTTTATTGAATGACTAATTTTGATTTCATTGCTGTGGATATTTTTTTCATATACTACTCTGGAACATACATTAAAAGATCTGAACCTGAGACTTCTGAATCAAATTTTCAGCTTGAAACCAGAGATATTCATGCCTTTCCACACAATTTCATCCTCTGTGTCATGAAGAGTTGATGACAGCCTTTCATAGATGTATGCTTCACTGTAGTCTATGATGCTTTCTTCCAAGCCACTGATGCCCATTCTGCCAGTTTCAACGCTTGTATACTTTCTAGATTTTTACCTGGAGGAAGTACAGAAGGTTTCCAGTCCAAGTTTGCATGGGGGCAGACAATGCCCGTTGCCTGGTTGACAACCATAAGGCACAATTGACTAGATGCATACTGATTTCAGAGATGTTAAAATGTGAACAAAGTATGTCCTAGAATTGATGCATTCAGTCAGTCTGGAATACTTAGATCTCTATAGGTTTGTTGTCAAAATCTCATTAGAGAAATTACAGGGGTTTTTTGCCTTTAAAAAAAATGATAACTAGGTATAATTACATGTGTTCTTTTGTGGCCTAAGTTGTTTTGTTTTGTTTTGACCTCATTGAAAGCATATGGAAACAAGCTTGAAAAGCATGCATCTCTTGATAGGAATGAGAAACATAGTTAAAAGTTAAGGGATTTTCCCCTAACTCACTAAGTAATACCCCCCCTCTGTGATCTATATCACATAGCATTTTCATCTAATTTTATTCTGGTCAACAAATATTGCTCTCTCATTTTGCCAGGATTCAGCAACACTCTCTACACTTCCGAGATGTGGTAAAAGAAGAAACCGATATTTTTAAATAGTCTGTTTTTAAAAAATAGTCTATGCATTTTCACGAGGTGTTTGCTAAAAATTCAAACTTTGAGATCTCAATATAAAGCTAAGGTAAGAATGAAAGATTCAGAGGGAAGACTCTGGACACACATGAAAATTTTTTCAGTTGAAATTCCATAAAAATTTATGTCACCCTTTCACCATGTGTCTGACACCCAACTTTAGCTAAAAACAAACTATTTTCAAGTATCAAGAGTTAGGCACCCAGTAAATCTCAAATTTAGTGTTGACTTGTCATTAAACTTTACAATTATGAGGTTTCTCTCATGGACATACATACTTCATCTTCTGGGGAGAAGAAATCAGAAGCCTGAGATGGGTAAGAGAATACAAGGAAGCTAAAGGGTCAAATGGGAACCAAGAATATGTCCTCTCCCTACTAAAAAAGGAGCCTATGTTAGCGGGCTGTCAAACTGAACAGCTGATTTAAACAAATATGAAACATTTAAAGGCAAACTCAGACCAGATTTTCCCAGAGCACACATGGTTATTCTTCACCTAAGGATAGAAACCAGGGCAAAGAGACAGGAGCAGCCGTCAGGCCTTTGAAATGCTGAGGAGGCCAGTATATTAGTCAGAAGCAAGCAACCCTTCCTTCAGGTGCTGATTGGAGTTTATTAGCTGTGATTTTTATGAGATACTGAGAAAAGCTGAAATACTGCTGCATAGCCACAGAAATGTGTGTCGTGTGGGAGCCAAGGGTCATTACCAGTTGTTGAGAAATTGACAATGAGGCCTTCCTGGAAGATTCTTACAGTCTGTGTAGAACAGTAAGACAGAAGCCATTTTTTCTCTTTAAACTGAAAAGCTTTGCCTGTATAAGTCATGAATCATTGCCTGAGGTATCACACATTATCCTTACCTAGCAGGTCCATGGCTTCCAAAATACCTTCAGGATCTCTTGGGGAGAGGTACCTTCAAAAGAGGTTAGTTTTCTAGGGGCACATTTTGTACCCACTGTAAAAAGGAAGTAGGCCCTGACCTTTGTGGCTCAGTTGGTTAAAGCGTCATCCCAAGCACCAAAAGTTTCCCTGTTCAATTCCCAGTCAGTGCCCCAGGTTGTGGGCTTGATTCCCGGTAGAGGGTGTGCAGAAGGGAGCTGATGGATGTTTTTCTCTCACATTGATGTTTCTCTCTCTTTCTCCTTTCTTCTCTCACTAAAATCAATAAAACATCTTAGAAAAAAAGAAGGAACTTGGAGTTTCATGACAAAGAAGTTTGATTTTGTTCCATATGCATTGGACTGAATGTCTAATAAATCACTCATGGTCTTGGGAGGTTTGGATCATGTAGATTGATTTTTCATCTCTTCTCCTTTCTCAATGAGGGTGTTCATGTTTCAAGTCACATGTCAAAGCAGGTCTTAGTATCTCATTCTTAAGCAATATTAGGAATGGCCTCCATATAGAGCACAGCGATTAGATTATGCCCATTGTCTCTAACACGAACCTTGAATTAACTTCCTCAGGAAACAAAAGTATGGTCTTTGGTGTAAAAGAAACTCAGATTTTAATGTTGTCTCTATTTCATAATGGCTATAATATTACAATAGATTTTCATATATTATAGGGCTGTATCAGTTAGCTATTGCTGCATAACAAAGCATCCTAAAACTAAAGGGCTTAAGACAACAACCATTTATTATTACTCAGGCATCTGCAGATTGACTGGGACTCAACTTATCTAGGTGAGTCTGCTCCAAGCTGCAATGGCTGGGGAGATCTGCTTCTTACTGCAGATCTATGAGTTGACTGAGTTAGCTCTTTTCCATGTGTCCCTCGTCCTCCTTTAACCAGAAGGCCAGCCAAAGTGCACCTTTCCTAGCTTCAATGAGAGGAACAAGAGAATCAGTAGAAACCTGTGAGGCCTCAGAAAGCCTAGGCTCAGAACTGACTCATACCACTCCTGCTGACATTCCACTGGCCAAAGCAAGTCACATGGCTAAGCCCAAAGTTAAAGGGCCTTCAGAAGAACTGTAAAGTCATATGACAAAAGATGTCGATACAAAGAGAAGGTAAAGAATTGGGGTCAAGAAAGGAAGATAGAATCTACCCTAGAGGCCAACCCTTCACTTATTACTCTTCTTCAGAATTGTCCTGGCAATTTTTACTCATTTATTTTTCTATATAAAATTTAAAATATCTACATTAAATTATCAATAATGATGTCCCATGGGAATTTTTATTGGGATTTCATTCAAGTTATCAATTAATTTGGGTAGAACTAATAATTTTATAATATTAAGTCTTCCCATCCAAAAGCATAGAATGATTGTATAATTCAGTCAGGTCTTATTTTGATGTCCCTCAGTAAAAATTGTATAGTTTATTTCAAATAGGTCCTGTAAACTTGTGAATAAGAATATTTACACATATTGATCAGACTGACCTTAAGTTCCATCCTGGCCACAGAACAATAGTTTCCGGCCATTGAATTTTTAGTATTACCACTACAAGTTGTTAAACTCATTGCCCCTTGTGACCATTCTAGATGAGGAACTTTAGGTTTGTTTTCTTTGAAACATATACAAACAAATAAGCTTTTCTTTATTCAATTGAAAATTATTCACTTAAGAGCAACCAAATATCATGCCATATTAAAAATAAGGACAAAGTGAAAATACAATTTTACTTTAATAATACTTTATTTGCAGAGCATTTTAAAGTTTACAAAGAACTTTCATATGGTATCTAATTTGGTCCTCTTTACAGTCCTATAAAAGAGGCAGAGTGCATAATTATCATCTCCATTTTTCAAGTAAAGACAGTGAGTCTCAGAGAACTTAAATGATCCACTCAGGGTCTCAAGGTCAGTGATAAAGAGTTCAACGTTTGGCTTATAGTCCTGTTCTTTTTTCTTCCTTTTCTCCCAGTCTTCATTGAGTCCCTCTTCGCCCTTTTATCCTTGGTGGTAGAACCTCCCACTTTGAGGACCCCTCATAATCTAGAACAGAATTGAACCCCTGGAGTAGACCCAAACCTTCTGTTTACATGTAGAATTCTGTGGCTCTAGAACAAATCTTGTTCCATGTTTGAAAAGGAGGCAATGAGTTCTGGAGGAAATAACTTAGAGTTTGGAACCAGAAAGACCCATTTTTAAATCCCCAATCCATCTACTACTGAGTAGTATGAGACCTTGGGCAGGTTGCATAAGCATTTGAATCCATTTCTTCATTTTTAAAATAGGATAAGAATACTTATTTTACAAGAACATGGTAAGAAATAGAGTTTATGTAAATAAGGTACTCAGAATCTAAACAATAAAACAAAACCAAACTGACTCATAGATACAGGAAGCAAAGATGGTTACCAGAGAGAGGAGGGGTTGTGGTGGGGGCTGAAATAGGTGAAGGGGATTAAGAGATGCAAAATTCCACTTATAAAATAAATAAGTTATGGGGATGTAATGCACAGCATAGGGAATATAGTCAATAATATTGTAATAACTTTGTATGGTGACAGATGGGTACTATGGGTACTAGACTCATTGCAGGGATCATTTTGTAATATATATAAATATGGAATCACTATGATGTATACTTGAAACTAATAAGACATTGTATGGCAATTATACATCAATGAAGGGAAAGAAATAAACACAAAGAGAGAGAGATCCCAACATACAGGAGGCATTCAGCAATTGCTAAAAACATGGCACAGTAACTGGATCCAAATACATATGGGTATCATTCAGGAATTTCAGCAGTAGGTGTGGTTTTTTTCCTTGAAAAAGAGATTCACACCTTATAAGCCTTGGCAAAAGAAATCTAGACTCTTAAAGGTAGTATGGAAAGGAAATGGATTTGCAATGAAATATATTGATTAAAACTCCGCCAAAGTTTGCCATCTTTTCAAAATTCATTTGACTTAGGTTAATTCTGTTCCCTTCCAAAAATTTTACATAAAACAAAATATCCATACGCACATTGCAGACCTTCCCATGTAATAACAAAATGGTCTTAAAAATTTTCCAAATAGTTGAACATCTTAGATGATGTGATTCCCTCAATAGAGACTAATAGAGAGCACATGGGGAAAATCACACCACCATGAGCAGAGGTCTGGTGGAAGCAATCAAGGGAGCTTCATTGCAGTTTGCCTTGAGTCACCTAGTTAGTAAGTATGCCATTTGAAAAGCCTGTTTTATAACTCACACGCCCCACCCCATCCCACATCCACAATAAGGAAAGCAAGTCTAACTGGCCACCAAAGAGATAAAACATTTCAAGAATGGATGAGTTTTGGTTGTTAAGGTTGTCCAGACACTAGGCATCATGCTAGCACTGCTTATATCTAAATCAGCACTGCCTAAAATATATATAAAATGCTAGCCACATAAGTAATTTAAAATTTTCTAGTAACCACATTATAAAAGGTAAAAGGAACAGGTAAAAATAATCTTAATAACATAACATTTAACCCAATATACCTAAATATCATTTTACATGAAATCAGTATTAATAAGTTATTAATGAGATACTTCACATTCTTTTTTTCATACTAAGTCTCAAAATCCAGTGTGTGTTTTGTTCTCATAGCACCTCTCAGTTTGGACTAGGCACATTTCAAGTGCTCAACAGCCACATGTGGCTATGGCTGCCACATTTGACAGAAGCCCACTAAATGGACTGTTCCTGTAGAGAGCAAGATAATCCATACCTTTCCTCCAGCCTCCCAGTATACAAATTCTATACCTAGGTAAACAGAGGTGCAGAACTTCAGGTAACTCTTTGGTACACAGAACTACCATCTTTTTGTTTGCTTGAATGGTGGGGGGAAAACTAGCTCTCTCAAATTGAAAGTATGTTATTCCAACATGTTTTAGGGGTTTTCATCCTTTCAATAGATTTCCCCTCCAACTGGAAAAATTTGAAAAAAGTTAGGGGACAGAATGAGTATAACACACCTACACATTTTCAACCTACTTAGGTGCCCTCAGATGTCTGAAAAATCCCAACTATTTCCATGACAACAGACACTATCATGACATCTACTTCTTGAAAGGAAGTGAATTTATAAACCCTGGGTTTATTATCTATGTATCATATTTTTAGAAATGCATCAAAATGAGACAGGCATACTACACTTTTGTGAAATAATTCACATAGTTGCTGTCAGTAGAACCGGGAACTTTCTAAAATACCATGCTTTATTATTTATAACACTGTCGTCCCACTAACTGTTCCTCACACACAACTGGATTTTGATAAATGAATAGCAGATATCTGTCCCAAATCACATGCCATTTCTCACCTTTACATCTTAGTGGTTTTACTGAATTACTTTTATTTGGGGCAGGCAATATAAAGTTGCACAGAATTAAAACAGTCTGAAAAGCACCCTGATTTGATAGCCACCTACAGGCCTGCCATGTAGAGGTGGTTTGCCACACAGGGTTGAAGGGGCAAGAAGGATCTGAAATCTAATTCTGTAGTCTGCACACCAGGCCATGCACCCTGATACAGGCTGCTCTGTCGAGAGCAAGGCATGTCTTTCTCTAATTCACAGAGATGGCATATGGGCCAGGAACAGTCCTGGCCACCCTGAGTGGCCTAGTTGGTAAATATTAGAGGTAAGGCACAGAAAAGTGAGAAAAATACAGGTCACTTCCTGCAAAGAAAAGCAAAAGAAAATGCTTTTTGTTTAAATAAGTAAAGAATTGGCATTGGTTCAAATGAAGGCAAAAACAAGATTAAAATAAGAATCTATAAGCTTTAAGATAGATCGGTCCACCTGGAAAGCAGAACTCCTCTTCACAGCATCTTTGTAGCCCTTTTCACACAGACTGACCGGGACACAGCCAGTGTTGGGAGTTCTGGGGAAGAAGGCCCCAACTCCCATTTCTGAATGTTGCCCTGTCCCCAGAATATCAGCTCCTGGCACCTTGTCTGTACGATTCGCTTCAAAAGCTACAGCTGGTACATAGTAGGGGCTCAATAAACATTTGTCAACAAACAAGGCTCTTGCTTCTTTCTGAAGCAGCCTGTACTTTTCACAGACAGCTCTAAGCATTTGTATTGTTAAGATTTTAAGGTGTGATAATCATACCGTGGTTATTTTTAAAAAGAATCCTTATCTCTTAGAGATAAAAGCTGAAACATTTATTATTTGTAGATGAAGTGATATGATATCTTAGATTGCTTCAAATTAATTCAGGAGGGGCCTGGGTGGGGATAGAGATAAAGTAAGATTGGCCATGAATTGAAACTGCAGAAGCTTGGTAATGAGGATGTTGGAGCTCATTATACTATTCTCTCTACTCTTGTATATGCTTGAAAAAAGGAACCATACAAGAACTTATTATTCTTTCAGCAAACCTGTACTGAGCACCTAGTATGTACAAGGTGCTAGAGATTTAGTGGTGAATATGAGACAAGTTCTCTGCCCACATGAAACATATAGATGAAGGTGTCAGATGGTAGATAGGAAGACAAAGTAATTATAGCTTATGATTAGTGCTAAGACTAAAATATGTGGGTGTCATGAGAGAAAATAAGTGACAAATGGTGTGTATTTTAATGCTCTCCAGGTCCATTCATGCTGTCACAAAAGGTAATATTTCCTTACCTGAGTAGTATTCCACTGTGTGAATGTCGCACAGCTTTTTTATGCACTCAACTACTGATGGGCACTTGAGCCGTTTTCAGATCTTGGCTATTGTAAATGACACTGCAGTGAACATAGGGGTGCACATATTCTTTCAAATTAGTGCTTCGGGTTTCTTTGCATATAGTTCCAGAAGTGGAATCACTGGGTCATAAGGCAGTTCAATTTTTAATTTTTTGAGGTATATCCATACTGTCTTTCACAGTGGCTATACCAATAAGCATTCCTACCAATAGTGCACAAGGTTTCCCTTTTCTTTACATCCTCACCAGCACTGGAAGCTGGGTGGAAAAGGTGAAGAGATTAAGCAAAAAACAACAAACAACAACAAAAAAGAAACACACCTCGTAGACACTGACAACAGTATGGTGATTACCAGAGGGAAAGGGAGGGGGTAGAAAAGGGTAAAGGGGGATAAATGGTGATGGAAGGAAACTACTTGGGGTGGTGAACACAGTACAATATACAGAGGACATATTATAGAATTGTACACCTGAAGCCTATGTAATTTTATTGACCAGTGTCACCCCAATAAACTCGATAAAAAAAGAAATGTGAGCATGCCTAGAGCCAAGTGAAGTAGTAAAGAATGGCATGAGATTTTATTGGAGTGGCAAATAGGAGCCAGGTCTTATACGGTCCTGCTGCCATGGTCATGAGGGGGGCTTTATACAAATTTTCAGAAAATTTGTCTTTATATCCAGTTCAAAATTGCATTCCTGTAATGTGTGACCATGTAGCTTGATTTGACTGATAGAATCTGAACAGAAGGTGTGTGTATCTTTTCTGAGGTAGAAGCTTTAAGGGCAGGGCCATGCTTTCTCATATATTCCCTTCCCTCTGCTACAGTGTGACTTGCAGTGTTATACATGGTGACTACTCCTCCAGTGTGGGTCCAATGATGACAAGAAACAGAGCCTCAGTTGACTCCTGGTAGATACAAAGCATAAATAAAAAATAAACTTTTGTTTCTTTAAGCCACTGACATTTAAGAAATGTTTGTTCTTATAGCACAGCCTGTCCTATCCTGATTGATACACTGGATTAACTAAAGCTAATGAAGACTTTTTTTTCACCACAGAACTCTTCTGAGCCTTTAACCAACTAAAAACATTGTAAATCTCCAAGGGATTTTACCACAAAAACCTTTTTAAAGAAAACTTTGTGAGACACTCACGGAAATTCTAAGGTTAAAGTTGAGGGCAGCTTTTTTTCCTTGTTTGCTAATTTTAAACTTTTGGTTAACAAAAGTTCCTCAGAATTTTTAAAAAATATATCTTTATTAATTTCAGAGAGAGGACGGGAGAGGGAGAGAAAAAGACAGAAACATCGATGGTGAGAGAGTCACTGATCAGCTGCCTCCTGCACACCCCTGACTGGGGATCGAGCCTGAAACTCTGCATATGCCCTGACCGGGAATCGAACTGGGATCTCTAGGATCTTAGGTCAATGCTCAACTGCTGAGCCACACCTGGCCAGGACTCAGAATTTTTATACAGACTGCTGTTAAGTCAAGTCTCTTCCCATCCTTTATTTCTGCAAATGACTGTTTTAGAACTGAAAACAGAATTTTACATTCATTCCTGTTAAAATTTTAGTTCAGTGTTCCAACCTGTTAGAATCTAAATGCTGCCATTCATCTTAGACATCCTTTCACTTGAAGACTCTAATCTGACGAGAGATGGTGTTCTAGAGGGGTCTTTATAATCAGGCCCCTTCACTCTTTGTTCTATGCAACAATAATGATTTGATCTTGCCTTGGAATTTCTTATCTATATCAGTCATTTCCTTGATGCTTTCATTCAGCTAATTCCCAAGCACCTTATCTAGCCATATTGTCTCTGCCAGTTATGGATTGGTGCCTCTCAATCCCAGTTCCACCACACTCCCTGCTTTGGAATCTTTTCCGGGATTCCATAGCAAGCTTCTGTCCAACACTCCCTGCCCCCATGAAGGACACTTTCAGCAAAGCCCTTGCCACTGAGGACTTGGTAGGCAATTCACTAACCTTTGGCTACCCCAACCATCACTTTGCAGTTGTAATTACAGTCTCCCAGCTGATATTCGTTGGTTGAACTTATATCCCATGGGTACCTGGCATCCCACCCAGTCTCAGGTCAGGTACAGAACTGATATGCATGCAGTCTACATTTTCAACCAAAATATTAAAGAAGAAAAGTCCCCAGTGGCCAGCCCTTTGGCTCCATGCCAGTGACTTCCTTAGGGGTTAATAGTTCTTGGACTATCTTGTAGGGTTACAAGGATTTATCCTACTTAGCATGTAATTTTTATTCAGAAATATTGTATTGTACACATTTAAGTAATTTAAATTTATGATACATTCATTTAATTGCACACAATAATAGGAAAAAATTTTTAATTTATTTTTATAGGTTCAGATTGAAAAATTCACTTAGAGATTTTTAAAAATATACACAAAACATGAAATCCTGTTCCAGTCTTTCAAAAACTTGATCTAAAATTTAATGTCTATCCTCATTGAATATATAAACACCAGATGGCTAAAATATTGGACTCATTTCATTTTCCTTTATGATTTATAAATATAACTTTCCCTCTCAGGGGGAAAAAAAATTCAAAGAAATTGATACATTAAGTGTGAGTCGACAAGTCATTCAAAACATGCTGATTGAAAAAATGAGTAAAGAAATGACAGCTATAGGAAAATATTTCAATGAGATTTGAGTGAATTCTCAGCTTAAAGTTCTAAAGGCTTAAAGAAAGTAGGACAAAAATATCTCTTTGATATCTGATAATGATAGGTTACAGTTATGAACAAACACAGTGGCAGGTATATTATCTTGGAATTCAGAAGGAAAGAAATAAGATAAGTATCATATAAGATTGCTGAAAAGAAAGAGTGAAAAGAGAGGCAAATAGTGCTTCCTATTTTTTTCCTAAGGAAATACACTAGGAAGAGAGAAACAGGCTGACAGATTATTAATATGTTCAGTAAATATGAGAAAGTTAGCTCTTGATTGCTTTATATTGCCAATCTTATTTAATAGAGCTTTCCAATGTGATCTTAGGGAGGTCATTTTCAGCTGAGTTGGAAAATGCTAATACCTGTCAGAATACTAAAAGATGAATAAGGATTTGCTGGCCTGTTGGGAGAGATTGTGATTGAATTTGATGCTGAAAAGCATATTTAAGTCCACTGGGAAAGTCAGACAAGACAGAGATAATTTTACAACAGAAAGGGATTGTCTATATTTTAACTCCTCCACAGCACGCAAGCATCAAGAGTGTAGCCCTGTCACTTGTCTCATTTGCTGGGATGACTAGGTGGATTGGGAGAGAAGTTAGGGATATGGAAATGGCAGATTTTTTAAAATAGGAAGCTATATTCATATTAGATTACATTAGATTTCAACTAAAAAATTCCTCAATCTTTTGTTCTTGATCAGGAGTCAGCAAACTCTTTCTGTAAAGGGCTAGTGTACTAGGCAGAATAATGACCCACAAAGATGTCCATGTGCTAGTCCCTGGGCCCTATGAATATGTTACCCTACATGGTTAAAGGGACTTCACAAATGTGATTAAATTATGAATCTTGAGAGGAGAACTTGTCCTGAACTATCTAGTAAGCCCAATCTAATCACATGGGCTCTTAAAATGAGAAAAGCTTTCTCAGCAATGGTCAGAGGGAGATGTGACAGTGGAAGAAAGGCACAGGGAGATGCAGCATTGTTGACTTTGAAGATGGAGGGAAGGGGGCCATGAGTTAAGAAATGCAAGCAGCCTCTAGAAGCTGGAAAAAGCAAGGAAACAAGTTTTCCCCCAGAGCTGCCAGAAAAGAATGTCAGCCCTATCAACACTGACTTTAGCCCCGTGAGACCCTATCAGATCTCTGACCTACAGAACCATAAGATAAAGGATTTGTGTTGTTTTAAGCCACTATATTGATTACAATTTGGTAAGGTTAGTAAATATTTTGGGCTTTGTGGGCCATACAACCTTTGCCACAATTATTCATCTCTGCCATTGCAGCACAAATGCAACCGTAGACATTATGTAAATGAATGGGTGTGGCTGTGTGCCAATAAAACTTTATTTATAAAAACACATGTGGGGCTTTAGCTTGCTACTTCCTGTTCTATATGTCTAGGAGACATTAGCAGTCATATTTATATGTCCTATGGGTCATAGCACAGAAAGCTTACTTCCAAAAGGTGAGGTATACATCTACCAAAAGCAAAATAAAAGTTTGATACAATACCTAAAACTGAAATTATCTTTTAAAAGTATTTTAAAAATAAAATTCAAAAATAATATCTGTTTAACTCGCAGGTTTTCCCCATTATCTTCACTGTAATACAATCCAAGTCAACTAAGGCTGAAGGTACAAATCCCTATGAGTCAGTAATTCCAATCCTAGATGTGTACCAAGTAGATATGTGTGCAGCAGAGTCATGTACCCATCGCAGCACTGTTTGTAGTAGCCCCAAATCATAAACAACTCACAGGCCTATAAAAAGTAAAATGGGTAAATTGTAGCATATTCATACAATGGAATAATGGACCCCCGAAGTGAATGAACTGCAGCTACATGCATCAACATGGATACTTCTCACCAACAAAATTTAACTCAAACAAGTTAGACACAAAAGAGTACAGATCCAGCAATTCCACTTCTGAGTATATGCCCAAAAGAATTGAAATCAAGGTCTCCAAGAGATATTTGTATACCCATGTTGACGGTAGTATTATTCACAATAGCTGAAACAAGAAGCAACCCAAGTGTCCATCAATAGATGGATGGATTACCAAAATGTAATATATTTATACAAAGGATTATTCAGCCTTTAAATGGAAAGAATTTCTGTACTATGTTACAACATGGATGAGCCTCGAAGACATTATGCTAAGTGAAATAATGCAGTCACAAAAAGACAAATACTGTATGATTCCAGTTATATGAGATCCTTAGAGTAGTCAGAATCATAAAGATAGAAAGTAGAATGGTGGTTGCCAGGGGCTAGGCTAGAGTGCAGAGTTAGTATTTAATGGGTACAGAGTTTCAATTTTACCAGATGAAAAGAGTTATAAGAATGAATAGTGTGATGGTTGTACAACAATGATAATGTATTTAAGTCACTGAAGTGTACACTTAAAAATTATTAACATGGTAAATTTTATGTTATGTGTATAATTTTACCACAATAAAAAGTACTAACTCCATTATTTTAGTTATATAAAGTTCAAAACCAGGCAGAAGTAAGCTAGAATGTTCAAGTTTGAATATATAGGAAGTCAAAGTATAAAGAACACAAGGAACTGAATATTTTTAAAAATCAGGATAGTGGCTGTGGGAAGAGAGGGGGTTTACCAAGGGCTTTCTAGAATGTTGTAAATGCTCTCTTTCTTGGCCGGGGCTGTCGTTCATGTGTATTTATTTCACAATAATTTAATTAAGTCATGCATTCTTGTTTTATGCCCCTTTCTATGTGTGTGTGTTATATTTCACAATTAAAAAGATTTAAAACAAAAAGATTAAGTTTATTCACCAGAAAACTTAGCCAATGATACCTGAAGTTATACCATTAGAGAAGATGGTCAGAGCAAGCTGATATGTTACACAGCTGGATTTTGAACACTTTAAGTACCAACTTAGGTTTCTAAGTACAGTAGACCCTTAAACAATGTGGGGGTCAGGAGTGCAGACCCCCTATGCAGTCAAAAATCTGCATATAACTTTTGACTAACCCAAAACCTAACTACAAATAGCCTACTTTTGACCAGAAGCCTTACTGATAATACATATTGTATAAGATAAATATAAATAAAATACTGTATTCTTGCAATAAAGTAAGCTAGAGAAAAAATGTTTTCAAGAAAATCATAAGTATAAGAAAAAGAGCCAAATGAAATGGAGATAAGGGATCTCTCAGATACAGAGTTCAGAATACTGAATGTAAGGATGCTCAACAGCATGAAAAAAGATTTGGGAACTATGAAAAATGACCAGTCAGAAATGAAGAATGACATAGCAGAAATAAAGAACACATTAGAAGGAATAAACAGCAGATTAGAGGAAGCTGAGGATTGGATCAGTGAATTAGAAGACAGGGAAGAAAAAAATCAGAGACCCCAAACCAAAAAACAATTGAAAGTCAGGAGGACAGTCTAAGGGAGCTGTGGGATAGCATAAAATGTAACAATATTTGTATTATAGGAGTGCCAGAGGAGGTTGAAAGTAAGCAGGGGTTAGAGAGCCTATTTGATGAAATAATGGCAGAAAACTTCCCTAATCTGGTCAAGGAAAAAGGCACACAAGTTCTGAGGCACAGAGAGTCCCAAGCAAGAAGAATCCAAAGAGGCTCACACCCAGACACAGCATAATTAAAATACCAAGAATCCAAGACAAAGGGAGAATCTTAAAGGAAGCTAGAGGAAAGCAAACTGTTACCTACAAAAGAGTCCCCATAAGGCTGTCATCTGACTTCTCTTCAGAAATTCTACAGGCCAGAAGGGAATGGCATGAAGTATTCAAGGTAATGCAAAAGAAGGATCTGAAACCAAGACTACTCTATCCAGCAAGATTATCAATCAAGCTGGATGGTGAAATAAAGAGCTTCCCAGACCAAAAAAAAAAAAAAAAAAAAGGGTTAAAAGATTTTATCACTACAAAACCAGCATTACAGGAAATGTTAAAGGGACTGCTAAAATTAGAAGTAGAAATAAAGAGAATGAAAAACATAGATATAAAGAAACAAAATGGCAGTAGATAAGTATCTTTCAATAATAACCTTAAATGTAAATGAATTAAATGCCCCAATAAAAAGATATAGGGTGGATGAATGGATAAGAAAACATGACCCAAATATATGCTGTCTATAAGAGATCCACCTCAGAACAAAAGACTCACACAGGATGAGAGTGAAGGGATGGAAAAAAATTTTCCATGCAAATGGAAATGAAAAAACACTGGGGCAGCAATCCTCATACCAGACAAAATAGACTTCAAAATGAAGACCATAAAGAGAGACAAGAAAGGTCATTACATAACACTAAAGGGATCAATCCAGCAAGAGGATATAACCCTGATAAACATATATGCACCCAATATCGGAGCACATAAATTTGTAAAAAAAACTTCTAGAGAGATTTAAGGGAGAGATCGACAGCAATACAGTCATACTCGGGGACTTTAACACCCCACTGACTTCACTGGATAGGTCTTCCAGACAAAAAATCATCAAGGAAATAGTGACCCTAAATGACACACTAGATCAGATGGATTTAATTGACATTTACAGATCATTCTACTCCAAAGCTTCAGAATATACATTCTTCTCAAGTGCACATGGGACATTCTCAAAGATAGACCACTTGTTAGGACACAAAACAAGTCTCTACAAGTTCAAGAAGATTGAAATCATATCAAGTATCTTCTCAGATCACAGTGGCATGAAATTAGAAATCAATTACAACAAAAACACTAAAAGACATTTAAACACATGGAAGCTGAAACACATGTTTTAAACAATGAATGGGTTACCAAAGAGATCAAGAAAGAAATAAAATCTTCCTGGAAACAAATGAAAATGAACACAAAACTCCAAACCTATGGGACACAATGAAAGCAGTCCTGAGAAGGAATTCATGGCACTACAAGCTTACCTCAAAAAACAAGAAAACCTTCTAATAGACTCTCTAACCCTACAACTTAAAAACTTAGAAAGAGAATAACAAGAAAAGCCCAGAGTAAGTAGAAGGAAAGAAATAATAAAGATCAGAAATAAATGACATAGACACTAAAAAAACAATACAAAAGATCAATGAAACCAAGAGCTGGTTCTTTGAAAAGATAAACAAGATTGATGAACTTTTAACCAGACACATCAAGAAACAAGAGACAGGACCCAAATAAACAAAATCAGAAATGAAAGAGGTGAAATAACAACTGACCCAACAGAAATACAAAGGACTGTAAGAAAATACTATGAACCACTATATGCCACCAAGCTGGACAACATGGATGAAATGGATAAATTACTAGAAAAATACAACCTTCCAAAACTCAATCAGGAAGAGTCAGAAAGTTTAAATAGGCCAATAATTGCTGATGAAGTTGAAGCAGTAATCAAAGGGCTCCCAGCACACAAAAGCCCTGGCCTGGATGGCTTCACAGGGGAGTTTTACCAAACATTCAAAGAAGAATTAACACCTATCCTCCTCAAACTATTTCAAAAAATCCAAGAGGAAGGAACACTTCCAAATTCTTTTTACAAGGCCAGCATTAGCATAATTCCAAAACCAGATAAAGACACTACAAAGAAAGAGAATTACAGGCCAATATCCCTGATGAACATAGATGCTAAAATCCTCAACAAAATGTTAGCAAATCAGATCCAGTAATATATTAAAAAGATCACACACCATGACCAAGTGGGATTTATTCCAGGGATGCAAGGTTCATGCAATATTCACAAATCAATAAACATGACACATCACATAAACAAACTGAAAGACAAAAATCACATGATCATATCAATAGATGCAGAAAAAGCATTGGTTAAAATGCAACACCCATTTTTGATAAAAACTCTCAGCAAAGTGGGAGTAGAGGGAACATACCTCAACATAATAAAGGCCATATATGACACACCTACAGCCAATATCATACTCAATGGGCAAAAACTAAAACCATTTCCCCTAAGAACAGGAACAAGACAGGGTGTCCACTTTCACCACTCTTATTCAACATAGTACTGGAAGTCCTAGCCACAGCAATCAGACAAGAGGAAAACATAAAAGGTATCCAAATTGGAAAGGAGGAAACAAAATTGTCATTATTTGCAGATGGCATGATATTGTATATAGAGAATCTAAAAGGGCTAAAAGTCTCCACCAAAAAATAGTAATTTTAATAAATGAATTCAGCAAGGTAGCAGGATACAAAATTAACACCCAGAAATCTATGGCATTTTTATATACCAATAATGAACTCTCAGAAAGAGAAACTTAAAGAAAATACCATTTACCATTGCAACTAAAAAAATAAGATATCTAGGAATAAACATAACCAAAGATGTAAAAGACCTTTACTCGGAAAACTATAGGACACTGAAAAGAGAAATAGAGGAAGATATAAACAAATGGAAAAATATACCATGTTCATGGATTGGAAGAATTAACATCATTAAAATGTCCATACTACTGAAAACAATCTATAAATTCAATGCAATCACTGTTAAAATAGCAACAGCATATTTCACAGATCTAGAACAAATACTTCGAAAATTTATCTGGAACCAAAAAAACACCCCGAATAGCCATGGCATCTTGAGAAAGAAGAACAAAGTTGGAGGGATCACAATACCAGATATCAAGTTATAGTACAAAGCCACTGTAATCAAAACAGCCTGGTACTGGCACAAGAACAGACATATTGTTCAGTGGAACAGAACAGAGAACCCAGAAATTGACTCATGTCATTATGGTCAATTAATATTTGACAAAGGAGGCAAGAACCTGCAATGGAGTAAAGACAGTCTTTTCAATAAATAGTGTTGGGAAAATTGGACAGATACATGCAAAAAAATGAATCTAGACCACCAAGTTACACCATATGCAAAAGTAAATTCAAAATGGATAAAACACGTAAATGAGGAAAACATAGGCAGCAAAATCTCAGACATCTCTTGTAGCAATATGTTTGCTGATACATCTCCTAGGGCAAGAGAAACTAAGGAGAAAATAAGCAAATGGGACTGCATCAAAATAAAAAGCTCCTGCACAGCAAAAGAAACCATCAACAAAACAAAAAGGGAGCCCACTGTATGGGAGAACATACTTGCCAACTACACATCAGATAAAGGGTTAATATCCAAAATATATAAGGCACTCATACAACTTAACATAAGGAAGACAAACAATCCAATTAAAAAATGGACAAAGGACCTAAACAGACACTTCTCCAAAGAGGACATACAAATGGCTAAGAGACATATGAAAAAATGCTCAATGTCACTAATCATCAGAGCGATGCAAATTAAAACCACAATGAGGTATCACTTCACTCCTGTCAGAATGGCTCCATCAACAAATCAACCAACTACAAGTGCTGGCGAGGGTGTGGAGAAAAGGACACCCTAGTGCACTGCTGGTGGGAATGCAGACTGGTGCAGCCACTATGGAAAGCAGTATGGAGTTTCCTCAAAAAATTAAAAATTGAATTTCCATTCGACCCAGTGATCCCACTTCTAGGAATATATCCTAATGAACCTGAAACACCAATCACAAAGAACTTATGCACTCCTATGTTTGTAGCAGTGCAATTTACAATAGCTAAGATCTGGATCATCCCAAGTGCCCATCAGTAGATGAGTGGATAAAAAAGCTGTGGGACATTTACACCGTGGAATACTGAGCAGCTGTAAAAAAGAAGGATCTCTTATCCTTTGGCACAGCATGGAGGGAACTAGAAAGTATTATGCTCAGTAGAGGAATATTGCACCAAGCATAAAAAGACCCAGAATCCTACTCCTAGGGCTGGGCCAATGTGGGAGAAGGTCATGGAGAGGAAAACTGGAGAACACTATAGCTTGGTGGCTGAGTGATGCCTCAGGAACACAAGGAGCTCTAATGGGAGAAACCAGCTTCATCCCAGATCCAGCGTATGAGTGGTCTGGCTCAGAAATTGGGCAGGGATCATCCTGGGCGTAAAGAGCGTCAGGATTCCCCTAGGAGGGGAATGAGGTAGCAGAGCTGACAGGGAGCAGGGAGCAGTCTCATAAGAGCACTTGGATGCTGACCTGGCACAGTGAGGCCACAAATGCAAAGGACAGCAATAAAAACTGCTAGCCATCCTAGCAAGGGAGGTTTTGCTCATGCTCTCTTTTCCTCCTTCTATAAAATTGTTCCAATTATAAAATCTGTAACTTGAGAAATTCTCTCATCTGAGAAGAAAAATGACATATTTGAAGTCCCAAATGAATATTGGTTCATTCATTTTGTCAAATGCACCAAAGATATTGATGTCCTGTTCAAAATCAAATGACCTAACACAGTGATGGGGTCAAAGTAACACAGGAGCCAACTGAAAGAACTAACAGCTAAAACTAAAACAATTAGAGCAACAAAGTAAATAAAGTAGTATTGGATTATAACCCAAAGTATAAAATAAATATCTACAAGTCCATACTGATACAAATACAGTGGTACCTTGGTTTTCGAATGTAATCTATTCGGGAAGACCGTTTGAGTTCCGAAACGTTTGAAAGCTGAGGGATCAACAGCCGACAGCTGGGTCTCAGGATCTTGCCCTCAGTGGAAGCTGTGTGGCATGTTCGACTTCCAAGACATGTTCAAAAACCGAAGCATTTACTTCCAGGTTTACCACATTTGTAAACTGAAATGTTCGCCCACGCAGATGTTTGAAAACCGAGGTACCACTGTAAATGATGGAATAAGTAAATAAATGGAGGACAATAGGCAAATCTCCCATGCAGAATTCCAAATAATTTATATAGATACTGTCCCCTCAAGAAAGTTGGGCATTACTCCCCAGTCCTTAAGTGCAGGCTGTGCACAGACTTCCTTTCACAGAGGACAGTATGGAAAAAGGGAGAAGGACCAACTTTATAGTGGAGAGACCTGAAAAACATGACCTCAGCCTCAAGGTCAATATCAGGAGTGAGAATTTACATTGATAGCATGTACTCTTGGTATGATGTCAAAAGAATGGCACTTTTTCTCTATGGTCTTCTTTCTCCAAACCCATAACTCCTAATTATGAGAAGAAGACATCAGATAAACCCAAATTGAGGGACATTGTATAAAATACCTGACTAGTAATCCTAAATTCTGTCAAGGTTATCATAAGCAAGGAAAGTCTGAGAAATTGTTACAGTCCAGAGGAGACTAAGGCGACATGATAAGTAAATGTGAAGTTACCAAAAGGACAATAGATAAAATCTAAAGAAATCTAAATAAAGTATGGACTTTAATTAATAACAGTATATCAATATATATATTTTTAATTCTCACCTGAGGATATTTTTTCCATTGATTTTTAGAGAGAGTGGAAGAGAAGGGGGAGAGAGAGAGAGAAACATTGATGTGAGAGAGACACATCAATTGGTTGCCTTCTGTACATGTCCTGAGTGGGCCAGGGATCAAACTACAACCCAGGTATGTGCCTGCCCTAGACTGGGAATTGAACTCACAACACCTTGATTCACTATACCATTGAGCCAAACCTGCTAGGGCTCAGCAGTTATTTTTAATGATTGTTTTGGATAATATTCTCATTGTCACTGCTCATTCAGGGAAACTTTGCTGATTTTTGCTTTCTTACTAGGTCAGTCTGGCTCATTTGTAAATGAATTTTTAAGAAAGGAAAAAGTAACCCTGACAGCTGGAAAGAGAACAGGACTTGACATGTGTAAAGGTGTGTGTGTGTGTCCAGTTCTCCTGTCCACCCTTCTTCAAATATCATTTTCCCCATTGGAAGGCTGGGTAGTGCGGGATCATCTCTGAGCCAGCCTATCCTTGGTCCTTGATGTGCCTGTATTTCAATGGCACTCATGCCATAGGTGGCATTGTTATCCCATCTGGCAAAATAATTCAGCTCTCCAAAACCAAAACCAAATCTGGATCTATTTTCCAATTAACCAAAATCCACTGACATATTATTTCATGCCCCTGACTCCAAATCTCTCTCCAGGCTATAATTTTTGTTTCTAGTCCTTTCTTGGTGACCTATATGGACTCTAGTCTGTCTCATGCAATATGGCTTCTCACTTGGCTTGTGCAGGGCTCTCCATTGATTAGACAAATCCTGATAGCCTCAGGTGACAGTCACATGGCTCCAACCTCAAACCTCCTCTGTCCACTTCCTCCCTCCATACAGAAAAGGAAGGTGTGTTTGAGGGTTATAGGACTTGGACAAGATAAGGGATGTTGAAGCTCCTTAAGAGTAAGAGACCACAGACGTGAGGGGAAATAATCGTGAATTTGACCATTACTTATTGAGGGCCCACTGCAGAGAGAACTGAGGTAGGTTCTGTGGGAGATGTACGCCATGGCACAGTCAAGTACTTGCTTACAGTCAAGTCAGAAAGACTAGACACAACATCGGGGGAAGACCTGCTCCTGGTACAAGAGATGCAAATCCACAGAGAGAAACAGCTGGTTCAAAGCCACTCAGACAGAGCAGTGAGAGAACAAGAAACAGAGATAAATGCCCCTGGCCTTGGGCACAGAAGTCTTAGCCTTTGTCAGAGGTGGGAGTGTGCCGCTAAGGTGCTACTCAAATGAAAACTGCCAAGTGTACAGTGGCCTTCCAGATTCAATGCAACCATATGCTAGGTTAGATGATTCCCTTCACTTGTCTTTAAAGTCAGATTAAAATATCAATTCCTGACCTACTTCCTCCCTCCACCTATTTTTGTTAGATCTGTTGACACCAGATGGCCCTCACTCCATCTGGGACTAAACCAAAACAAAACCAATCCTGTTAGTGTATCTGCATGTATCTCAAAAATTTTTTAAAAGAACAAAAAACCTTATACAATGTAACAAAATAAACTAATGAACAAAATAGATCCAGTGACATAGAAGCATGGAACAGACTGATGAATCTCAGAGGGAAGGCGGGGGTGGGGGGGAGAGATTAACCAAAGAATTTATGTGCATAAATGCATAACCCATGGACGCACAATAGTGTGGTGAAGGCCTGGGTCGGGGTTGGGGTGGGGTGGGTGCAGGGTAGAAGGGGTCAATGGGGGGGAAAAGGGGACATCTGTAATTCTTTCAACAATAAAGATAAATTTAAAACATAATATTGTAAATGGAAAAATATGTTTGCTAGTTGAAGGGGTCTTATGGTATATAAATACTTCCTTATTGTGTATGTGCATGTGCAGCTTTTATATTTAGAATTTGTGTATTCATATCTTCCTAAAATAAAATCTTATTGTGTTAAGACTTTGGAGTTTGTATCAATTACCTATTACCGCAGTAGTATCTTCCTTTATGTTCTCTTGCTCTGTAGAGCTCACTCTTCCAATACTCAGTTGCTTACAATAGTGTTTATGCTCATTCTCACAGATGTTTAAGTTGAGTGAGCATTGGCTGGTCTAGCTTAGACTCAGTTTGACAATTCTGTTTCAGAGTGCAGATCTAGACAGGCTTGATCCATGTGTTTTTCATCTTCCTTAGATCAGCGGGCTACCAGAGGAATGTTTTTTCCATTTTTGATGACAGATTTACAAAAGGGGCAAGGAGAAACATGTGATATCCTTTAAGGATTAAGCTCAGAACTGTTACACCATCCCTTTTGCCCGCATTCTACTGGCAAAGCAAATTGCATGGCCAGGACCAACATCAGTGGGGTAAGAGCATGCACTTTACCCCTAGTGGAGCCACAAAGTCACATAAATGTCAAATGGCATGGGGACATGGAGGAGTGAAGGATTCCAAGCATTAAAGCAATCTGCTGGAACTACAAGCAGGGTGGAAAGTCCTTGTGTAGAGAATGACTTGAAGGAATTATATTAGTTTGCTTGGGCTGCCATAACAAAATACTGCAGACTAGGTGGCTTACACAACAGACATGTTCTCCCAGTCTGGAGGCTAGAACCAGATCAAGGTGTCAGCAGGGTTGGTTGCTTTTGAGGTATGCAGATGGCCACCCTCTTGTTATATCATCACATCATTTTTTTCTCTGTATGTGTACCTCCCTGGTGTCATTTTGTATATTATAATCTCTTCTTTTTTTATTTATTTTAAATATATCTTTATTGATTTCAGAGAGAGGAAAGGAGAGGGAGAGAGAGAGACAGAAACATCAGTGATGAGAGAGTCATTGACCGGCTGCCTAGCCTGCAACTCAGGCATGTGTCCTGACCGGGAATCGAACCCTGATCGCCTGGATCCTAGGTCGTTGCTCAACTGCTGAGCCATGCCCGGCCGGGCTCCAATCTCTTCTTATAAGGACAAAAGTAATATTGGATTAGAACTCACTCTCACGGTCTCATTTTAACTTAATACCCCTATCTCCAAATAGAGTCACATGCTGAGCTACTGGGGATTAGGACTTCAGCATATGAATTTTGGGAGTACACTATTCAGCCCATAACAGGAATTATCTTCTAAGTAACTCAAAGCACTTTTTAGGGGGATGTAGTGAGTTGGTTATTACAAGATGAGGAATTTAGGGACAAGAGAAGTGTGAGGGGTCTACACATGGCAGTTAGGTAAATTAGACCAATTCAAGAGAGTAGCTATAGAATAAAGACTGGAATACAGTTCTCTTGTGACAGATGCCTAGGATTTACCACCACCTAGTCTATCTGAGGTGCTAATCACTGCAATACGTTAAATGAAGTATAATGAGAAATCACCCTGCTTTTGACAACAGGGATCTTTTGCATATTTTAATCCCACTGACCGCAAATCAGTACAATTCAGATTAAGTGTTCTGGTCATTTTGTCTTGGTCTGTGAGTAAATTTACAGCAACAAAAATTTCCTGCCAGAAGTAGGGTTTGTCATTTTGAGAGGGCAAAACCTATTCTACAGCATGAATATTTCCAGTGGAAAGGTATAAGAAGTCCCCCACCTGAGAAGATAGCTCTCCCTACAAGTTAAGAAGCCCTGATGGCCTCATTCTTTATAAAACAACAAGATACCAAACCATCAACAACCGAAAAACCTTTATAATTTAACTTAGTAAACCCAATAACTTAAATTTTACCAAAATTCACCAAAAGAGAAATGGACAAGCACATTAATGTAACTAACAATATGCTTTATTGTTCACTTAGAGGTTATGTGATAGGTCTGGTTTAAAGATGATAATTCCTTTCTTAATTTTGAAGAGAAACTCTCCTTTCAGTGGATTAGAGGCTAGTGGGTGATGGATTTTCTAGTAATGAAATCACTGTTAATGGATCCAATATCAAAAGGTAATAGTAACCATTTAAAAGCAAAGGAAGGAGAATGCTACATTCACAGGACCCTAAACCTATTTTTGACTAGATTTCTTCTCTTCTTCTTAAGCCAACTGTGCTTTTGAACTCCTGAACTTGTGAGTTGAAGTGGGGAGTGTAGAGGGAATGGCAAGATCCCAATTTGAAAAGTAATTATATGTATATTTTTATTACATAATTTAGGCATATCAAGCATCAGGATTCAGGTGGACACTAAAAAGCTTTTATTTCCGTCCTATTCTTTGGAAAGCATTTTAAAAGGAGGGGTTAAAAATATGGGAACACTCTTTAGATTTTAAAGCTACTTGTACAAATTTCCCATGAAATAGATCCAGATTGAATTAGATAATGGACTGAAATAATGCCTACAGCCCAGGAGTATGCTGCAAACTAGCAATTACCTTGCATTGCAGACAAGGATGCCTTATTTATTTATTCTTTATGTATGTATGTATTTATTTTTATTTCCCTATTTTTTTAAGTTTCTTTATCTTTATTGTTGAGAATATTACAGATTTCCCCTTTTTATCCCCACTGATCCCCCCCACCCTGCATCCACCCCACCCCCAGGCCTTCCCCATACCAATGTCTGTACCTATGGGTTATGCTTATAAACATATAAGTTCTTTGATTAATCTCTCCCCACCCACAATCCCCTCCCCACCTTCCCTCTGAGATCCCTCAGTCTGTTCCATGCTTCTACATCTCTGTGTCTATTTTGTTCATTAGTTTATTTTATTACATTCCACTTATGAGTGAGATAATGTGGTATTTGTCTTTCTCTGACTGGCTTATTTCACTTAGCATAATACTTTCTAGTTCCCTCCATGCTGTCCCAAAGGATAAGAGATTCTTCTTTTTTACAGCTGCTCAGTATTCCATGGTGTAAATGTCCCACAGCTTTTTTATCCACTCATCTACTGATGGGCACTTGGACTGATCCAGATCTTAGCTATTGTAAATTGCACTGCTATGAACATAGGGGTGCATAAGTTTTTTCTGGTGTTTTGGGTTTCTTAGGATATATTCCTAGAAGTGGGATCACTGGGTCAAATGGAAGTTCAATGTTTAATTTTTTGAGGAAACTCCATACTGCTTTCCATAGTAGCTGCACCAGTCTGCATTCCCACCAGCAATGTACTAGGGTGTCCTTTTCTCCACATCCTCGCTGATGGCAATCATTCTGACAGGTGTGAAGTGATGCCTCATTGTGGTTTTTTTGCATCTCTCTGATGATTAGTGACTTTGAGCACTTTTTCATATGTCCTTTATTTTATTAGCTTTTAACTGAAATATAACATACATAAATAAAAATACACAAATCATGAGTATACAAATCTATGGATATTTGAAAACCGAACACACCCACATAACTAGCACCCAGATCAAGAAACAGAACATGACCAGCACCCTTTGCCTCAAGATTTTTTATGAATTTTTTAGAATGAGAGGAAGAGACAGGGAGAAAGAAAGAGAAACATCAATGTGAGAGCAAAACATTGATCTGCTGCCTCCTGCATGCCCCCTACCAGGTATCGAGCCTGCAACTCGAGCATGTGCCCTGATTGGGAATCGAGCCAGCAACCTGTCAGTGCACAGGACAATGGGCAACCAACTGAACCACACTGGTCAGAGCCCCCCTATGTCTCTTCTTAATCACTATACTTCAAAGATAACTACAGTTCCTGATTTTTAACACATAGATTAGTTTTACCTATTTTGGATCTTTATGTGAATGGAATCAGACAATATGTGTCCAGCTTTTTTCACTTAACATTATACTTAATGAGATTTATTCATGTTTTCCATGCAGCAATAGCTTATTCATTTTCATGGCTATAGTTCAAAATTTTTCTTAAGTCTAAGTCTTGTCAAATACATCTTCAAAAACTAAATTGGAGATGCCCAGCTGGAGTGTTTTATCACGTTCAATTTTCACTTGACTTTCCATGATTCAGTGAGGACAGTTTCTGCCTCTTCTCTTGGAACACTCTTTCACAAGTCCTGATGTGCAGAAAATGTTCCTGAGAGCCTGAATTTCCTTTCCCAAGAATCATTTTTTATGCTATCTAATTACTCTCGCTGGGACCATTATATTCTTCCAATGACGGAGGACTATTATCGTTCCCTCTTAGTCATTTTTTGGCTGTAGTGCCTTTCTTCTTTCTGTTGTAGAGCAACTTCTAAATGTCTTCCTATCTTCTACCATTATTGTGACACTCAGGGCGCAAACACATCAGCAAAATTCCAAGGATCATGTTCAGCCAATGGACGCACACTAAGCTGTACACAATCTTCATCTAAGGAAAGAGTTTGGTCTTCCCTGAGGTCTCTTCTCTGGTGCCCTCAGATTAGAACCAGCATTGACTTGTCTAAAAATGCAAGGCTGCCTTTGAGAACAGGATGATAAGAGGGGGAAAAAAACACTAATTTTTTTTTTTTACCATCTTGGTACTTGAAACCACTTAGATCTACTGTTTAGGTCTTTAGCAACCCTTATGTTTTCCTATAACTCTTCATATGGGCCAGAGGACAACTGTGTTTTGGACTAGTTTTCTTTTTTCTTTTTTTTTTCCTTTTTTTTATACATCTAAATATGTAATGTCTCCCAGGCAGTTTTCTAAAGGAATTTTGTTCTGAACTTTTGCTAGCTCCTTTGTCTTTAGTCATATTATTTCTGATAACAACTTTCAGTTTGGGGTCAGGACATCAGTTCTTTGAGAATCATTGCCCTATTTATTTGTAATATACTAACATCTAATAATGACTGCCTTAACTAAAGATCTATTCTATGCAGAGCACTTTGTCAGCCTTATCTATAATCTATAAACTTGCAATATCAGTTTGATTATTTTTATTTATTGACAGGGAAACCAAGGACCAGAGAAGCTAAATGCCCTGCCTAAAGCCATAGTTAGCAAATGGCCAAGCTGGGGCTCACACTTAAGTGTTTGGCTCTGAAATTCATTCTTGTTTCAGTATTCCATCATACTCTTCTTCCCTCTGGCTCAGCCATCTACCAGTTTCTTCAGTTCTCCATCTGCTCCCCACATTGCTAACACTCATATGTGTAAGCACGCACGGGCACACACATACACACTGTGCCTCATTCTTTTCTGATGTAGTTACTTCCCTCCTCCACTCTCCACATCCTAGGGCCAAAATTATCTAAGAGCATACTCAGTGTCCCAGAGCACTGTGGCTTAGTAAGTAAGAACCAAGACTCATAAATCAGACCATTTGTGTATAAATCTAGGTTCCTCCACTTATTAGCTGTGAAATCTTAAGCAAGTTACTTTATTTCTCAGAACTTCAGTTACCTCATCTTTAAAATGGGAATAATAATAGTACCTTTCTCATAGGGTTACTGTGAGGACTAGGTTATGCACGTAAAGTTCTTAGTACTGTACATATAGTAAATGCTTCATAAACATCAAGTTATTATTCTTATTACTTATTCACAATATCCCAAAAAGTCAGGGAATAATGATCAGTTAGTAGTAATCAAGAGCACTGGCTCCCAAACCTGAATCTTGGTCTGCGCCACCTGCTGGGCTTTTGGGAAAGAATTTTCCTTGGCCCATCCCCTAGAAGTTCTTAATAAATGGGGATAGAGCCCTGGAATCTGTATTTTTAAAAGCTTCTCCAGGTGACTCAGATGTTCAGTCAGACTTGGAACTCTGACCTCAAGCAGAAGTCTTCAAAGGCAATAGTTTCAGAAGTCGCAATTGAGTAATCTCACTGGGATGCCCAGCATCCCTCAATCTCTCCTCTCAGGCTCCATTCTCCCATGCCAAATAATATGCCACCCCCACTCACACATATGCCCTGGACACACACACCCTATACACACACCACAGCCTGGACTGAGCCATGGCCAGGGTTGGGTTCCAGAAAAGGAAGATTACTTTCTTATTGATGTGCATTAGAGAGTGGCCCCAGGAAAGCCCTATGTGGCTGTTTTGAAGTTGGAGATGGCTGGCCAGAAGGCTGATTATAACCAGCAGCTATTATGTTATTTCTGAACCTCTTTTATGACCAAATACATGCCTATCATACCTGTTCCTCCATCAGTAAGACAGGTATCTAAATTGGCACCTCTTCTGTAGTCAGCAGGCTGGAAATTGGAGAAAGTATTGAAATCATGGAATTCCAGGGAACTGTCATTTCCACAAATGCTCAAATGCTTTGTCCCTTCCCCACAAGAAGAATCTCCTTTCCTGGCCTCTTGGTGATGGCTGTCCAATTTTCAATGTATACACAGTCAATCTCCATCTAAACACACACGTGGTAACCTAGCTGGTTTGGCTCAGTGGCTAGAGCTTTGGCCTGTGGACTGAAGGGTCCTGGGTTCGATTCTGGCCAAGGGCCCAACAGCATGTACCTCAGTTGCAGGCTCAATCCCCGGCCCTTGTCAGGGCTCATGTGGGAGGCAACCTATCAATCTATCAATGTCTCTCACATCTCTCTCTCTCTGTCTCTGCCCTTTCCACTCTCTCTCTCTCTCTTTTTTTTTTTACATTTGAAAACTCATTCTGTCTTTGTTTTTTAAGTTTCTTTATCTTTATTGTTGAGAATATTACAGATATCCCCTTTTTATCCCCATTGATCCCCTCCACCCCACATCCATCCCACCCCCAGGCTTTCCCTATACCAATGTCCATGGGTTATGCTTATAAACATATAAGTTCTTTGATTAATCTCTCTCCATCCACAACCCCCTCCCCACCTCTCTCTGAGATCCCTCAGTCTGTTCCATGCTTCCATGTCTCTGGATCCACTTTGTTCAACAGTTTATTTTGTTTATTGTATTCCACATATAAGTGAGATCATGTGGTATTTGTCTTTCTCTGACTGGCTTATTTCACTTAGCTTAATACTTTCAAGTTCCCTCCATGCTGTTCCAAAGGATAAAAGATCCTTCCTCGTTACAGTTGCATAGTATTCCATGGTGTACTATCCACTCATCTTTTTTAATCCACTCATCTACTGATGGGCACTTGGGCTGTTTCCAGATCTTAGCTATTGTAAACTGCGCTGCTATAAACATACGGCTGCATATATTCTTTGTGATTGGTGTTTCGGGCTCCTTAGGATATATTCCTAGAAGTGGGATCACTGGGTTGAATGGAAATTCAATTTTTAATCTTTTGAGGAAACTCCATGCTGCTTTCCATAGTGGCTGCACCAGTCTGCATTCCCACCAACAGTGTACTAGGGTTCCCTTTTCTCCACACCCTCGCCAGCACTTATAGTTCGTTGACTTGTTGATGGAGCCATTCTGACAGGAGTGAAGTGATACCTCATTGTGGTTTTAATTTGTATCTCTCTGATGATTAGCAACGTTGAGCATTGTTTTCATATGTCTCTTAGCCATTTGTATGTCCTCTTTGGAGAAGTGTCTATTTAGGTCCTTTGTCCATTTTTTAATTGGATTGTTTGTCTTCCTTTTGTTAAGTTGTATAAGTTCCTTATATATTTTGGATATTAACCCTTTATCTGATGTGTAGTTGGAAAATATGTTCTCCCATACAGTGGGCTCCCTTTTTGTTTTGTTGATGGTTTCTTTTGCTGTGCAGGAGCTTTTTATTTTGATGTAGTCCCATTTGTTTATTTTCTCCTTAGTTTCTCTTGCCCTGCTATCTCTGAAAAGCAATGGGAAAAGTATCCTCAGGTGAGGATTAAAAAAAAAAAGTGGAAAATATACAGGTGTTTCTGAGCCCATAAATTGCAGTTTTAGAAACCTGGGGGAAGTCTGTGAGTTCTGAAGTGATATAATGAGAAAAGGGCTCTGGGGCCTCCATATTTTCAAGGACTGTGAATGCTCACTTGCTTGAAACTTTGGTCTAAAGATGGTACTTGGAATTGCAGAAGTTAACTTTCATTCAAAAATGGCACAGTTCATTTCAATCAACCTGAGGAGCAACCAAGGCTGGAAGGATAGCTGTTGGATCCCAGCTGGTCCAGACCCCCAGGTGCTTTGATTCAGACTACAGCTGGGATTTGTTTTCCTGTGAAGAGGCTGTAGCAACTGCTTTTATCATCTACTGTAAGTACAATAACAGCAGGAAATCAGGCAATGCAGGCGAAATGAAGCTCTGTGAAAAATGATTTGGTTTCTTTCCATTAACAATCATGATTTGATCTAAACTGCCTCAATTAAGGGGTGGGGGGAGGTGCCCTTGGTTCATTTGTTATACGTGCAAGAGAGAGAGACAGAAATGAAGTGAGACAGAGAAATAGAGACAAGAAAGAGAGATGAAACAGAAAAAATGACAGGATGTTAATTCAGTGTGCCATATGTAACAATGTTTTAGAGTAAGTAGATGGCGTACTGTGTGATTTCGCTCTTTCCACCCCCCATTCCTTTCTCTATTAATCCAAGAAAGATCACAAACACTGTATTTATGAGCACTCATTATGCCAATGTGTCCATTTGATGAATGGTGTCACTGATTAATAAAGACTTGAAACAATTGGATTCTGATTCCAAAGAAGTACACAGCTTTTAAGAAAAAAAATCAAATAATTGGCAGTCTTCCTGCCTTAAATTCTCTCCTCTATGTTGCAGCCTTTAAAAAATATATCTTTTTACATCATTGGTATTTCCCTGTTCACAGAAATATTTCTGACAAGTGATAAACCTTGTGAAACCAAGTTGGAGAGGCTCTTCTCAATTTTACCCTTTTAGTCTTGAAACATGAAATATCATTTTCCTAGGCTACCCATGGGATAGAGATGAGCTGCACAAGTTACAACTTGTAGAAATTAAACACGGACTGTGGAGGAAGATTATTATGCACCCCCATCTGGTTCACTGAGGCACTTGATAGTGCAATATTATGCTGTGTGGTGGGGTGTGTGTGTTTTTTCCAGGAAACTTATTTTTAACTTTTATTTTGAAATAAGTTTAGGCTTACAGAAAATTTGCAAAAATTGTACAGAAATTTCACGTGTGCCCTTCATCCAGCTTTCCCTAATGGTAGCATCTTCTATAACTGAGGTAGAATCACCAAAACCAGAAAATTAACATAGCACAGTACTATAATCTAAACTGCAGACCTTATTCAGATTTCACCAGTCTTTCCACTAATGTCCTTTTCCTTTTCCAGGATTTGCTGCTCCTTGGGCATTTTTGATCTGTGATAACTCCTCAGCATTTCCTTGTCTTTTCTGACCTTGACACTTTTGAAGAGCACTAGTCAGTTATCTTGCAGAATGTCCCTCAATTTGGGTTTGTCTGATATTTTCTCATAATTAAATTGAAGATACACATTCTGGCAAGAATACCACAAAAGAGATAATGTAGCCTTCTCAGGGCAGCATATCAGAGGGTACATGATATTGAAATGCCTGATCATTATGATGTTAACCTTGATCACTTGGTTAATATGTCTGTTATGTTGTTCAACATTAAGTTACTGTTTTTCCCTTTGTAATTAATAAATAACTTGAGAGACAGAGTCTGTTTATCCTCAATTTTTGCCCACTAATATTAGCACCCATAGGTGGATCTTGGCTTTCAGGCAGCTTTTAAGAACCACACCAGTAGTTGTCCAAAGAGGCTTCAGAATGAAGACTCTGGAAATGTCAAACATGCTACAGGAATATCAGTTCACACAGTTGTGTACAGGAGGCAATTCTCTCACTGGACAAATGCAAGCACTGGGCCTTTGGACACCAGGAATGTTTGTTGTTCTATTTGTTGGCTTGGCATAGATAGAAGAAGATACCTCTAAGCTTTGGGGGAATATGGAAAGGCTTAGCTTTTGCTGGAGGAAATCTTCTTGTCCATCTCTCCCCAAACAAGAAATAAAATATCCCATTAAGTTTCCCCATATGATTTTGACCTAGGGCATACCTCCAATGACTTCCCAATTGGCTTATGTTCTTTGGCTTGCAGGTGACAAACCTCAGTCATCTCCATTACCACCACCATCCTCATGTGGGAAAACTTGAATATTCTTTTCTTTTATCCTTCCAGGACTTTGAGCAATTCCAAGGTGCATTTTTTATTTATAAAGAAATTACCAATGTCAATGATCATCCATCTCATGAGAATTTCATAACTAGCTACTTTGAATAGCTCTTAGCTTTTTATAGTCATACTAAAGCTACCTTAAACCCAGAGATGTTCCCAAAAACTGTTACTTAATTGTGAAACAAACTCCTCCTTTAAAATAACACCACAGACTTAAATTGGTGCCAGAATAAAGAGGAAGATCTAATAAGCCCCTAACCTTAACTGAAAAATTCCCTCCAATGGAGAGAACACAATTTTGATGTGTTCCAAAGGGCAGAAAGAAAGGACTAGAAATAAAGAATTAGAGTGAACCCTCAGATTTTCTTTTTATGACCTGCTGTTAAATGTGTCTATGATTTGGGGGTATTTTCTACTGGATGGTGGCAAACTCTTTACAGTGTGTAATCCCACATATAAGCTGCTCCCTCAATAACTCCTTCCTAAGTCCTTGCCACAACTATTTGGCAAGAAGAAGAAATAAAAGGTATAAAATTAGAAAGGAAAAAGTAAAACTGTCATTATCTTTAGGTGACATGATACTGTATATAGAGAACCTTAAAGATTCCACCAAAAAACTACTAGAACTAATAAATGAATTCAGTAAAGTAGTAAGATAAAAAATATTCAAAAATTGGTTGCATTTTTATACACCAATAATGAACTCTCAGAAAGGGAAACTAAGAAAACAATCTCATTTGCAACTTAAAATAAAAAAATAAAAAATCTAGAAATAAATTTAACCAACTAGGTAAAAGGCATGCACATCGAAAATTATAAGACACTGAGAAAGAAATTGAGGAAGACACAAATAAATGGAAGCATATACTGTGCTCATGGATGGGAAGAATTAACATCATTAAAATGTCCATACTACCCAAAGCAATCTATACATTCAATGCAATTACTATCAAAATACCAATGGTGTATTTCACAGAACTAACACAAATATTCCAAAAATTTATATGGTACCACAAAGGACCCTGAATAGTCATAAAACTCTTGAGAAAGAAGAACAAAGTTGGAGGTATCAGGCTACCTGATATCAAACTATACTACAAGGCTATGGTAATCAAAACAACATGATATTGGCATAAAAAAAAAGACATATAGATCAATGGAACAAAATAGAGAGCCCAGAAATAATCCCACACCTTTATGGTCGATTAATATTTGACAAAGGAGGCAAGAACATATGAGAGGTAAAGACAGTCTATTCAATAAATGGTGTTAGGAAATTTGGAGAGGTACATGCAAAAAAATGAAACTAGACCACCTTTTTACACCATGCACAAGAATAAACCCAAAATGGACTAAAGACTTAAATGTAAGGCTTGAAATGTATAGAACTCCTAGGAGAAAACAGGCAGTAAAATCTCTGACACTTCTCTTAGCAATATTTTTTTCTTATTAATTTTTTATTTTGTCAAGGGGAAGAGAGAGAGAGAGAGAGAAATCAGTTTGTTGTTCTACATAGTTATGCATTCATTGGCTGATTCTTTTTTAAAAATCTTCATCTGAGGATATGAATATTAATTTTTGGAGAGAAGGGAAGGAAGAAAGAGAGAGACAGAGAGAGAAACATTGATGTGAGAGGGAACATTGATTGCCTTCTGTATGTAACCTGATCGGGAATCAAACCTACAACCTGGATATGTGCCCTGACTGAGAATTGAACCAACAACCTTTCAGTATACAGTACGATGCTTCAACCAACTGAGCCACACCTGCCAGGTGGTTGATTCTTGAATGTGCCCTCATTGGGGATTGAACCCACAGTCTTGGCATATTGGGATGACACTCTAACCAACTGAGCTACCTGGCTAGGGCCAGCAATATTTTTTCTGACATACCTCCTTGAGCAAGGGAAACAAAAGAAAAAATAGACAAATTAGACTACTAAAAAGTTATTGCACAGCAAAGGAAACCATCAGCAAAACAAAAAGACAACCTACTGAAAGAAAGAAGATATTTTCCAATGTTACATCTGATAAGGGGTTAATAACTAAAATTTATAAAGAACTCAAACAACTCAACACCAAAAAATAAAACAACCCAATTAAAAAATGGGCAGAGGACCTGAGTAGACGCTTCTCCAAAGAGGACATACAGATGGCCAATAGACATATGAAAAGATGCTCAACATCATTAATCATCAGAGAAATGCAAATTAAAACCACAATGAGATATCACTTCATACCTGTCAGAAAGGCTATTATCAATAAATCAACAAACAAGTGTTGGTTAGGATGTGGGAAAGGGAATTCTCATGCTCTGTTGATAGGAATGAAGATTGGTGTAGCCACTGTGGAAAGCAGTATGGAGTTACCTCAAAAATTAAAAATGGAGCTGCCTTATGACTCAGCAATTCCACTTCTGAGAATTTATCCAAAGAAGCCCGAAACACTAATTTGAAAAAATATATGCACCCCTATGTTCATTGCAGCATTATTTACAATAGCCAAAATTTGGAAGCTTCCCTAGTACCCATCCTTAGATGAGTAGATAAAAAAACCTGTGGTGTATTTACACAATGGAACAATACTCAGCCATAAAAAAGAATGATATCTTGTCATTTGCAACAGCATGGATGAATCTAGAGAGTATTTTGCTTAGTTAAATAAGTCAGTCAGAGAATGACAAATAGCATATGATTTCACTTATATGTGGAATCTAAAGAACAGAATAAACTAACAAACAAAATTAAAACACACTCATAGATACAGAGAATAGAATGATGGTAGCCAGAGGGGAGGGGAGCATTGAGGGACTGGATGAAAAAGGTAAAGGAAGGGATTAAGAACTACAAAATGGTAGTTACAAAATAGTCATGGGGATGTAAAGTACAGCATAGGAAATACAGTCACTAATATAATAACTATGTATGGTGCCAGGTAGGTACTGAAAATATGAGGGGAAATGCTTTGTAAAGCATATGATTGTCTAAGCACTATGCTGTACACCTGAAAGTAATACAAAATAATATTGAATGTAAACTGTAATTGAAAAATAAAATTTAAAGTTCTTTAAAAAATAAAATAAAAACAAAAAGGTAGAGAAAACAAACAGAAGAAAGGCCAGTGGTGGAAAGGGTAGAGAAAAATAAAGCTTGAAAAAGAAAAATGAAAGTTACTTTTTAACACTTAAGAGAGAGCAGAGCTAGCTACTTAATTAGATTAAGGTTCTTTTCTAGTTGTTCCCACTTGTTCATCTCTTAGAAGACACCCTTATTGATAGCAGAGAAAAAGAAGAGTATAAAAAGAAAACACCTAGGTATAGTGGTTTGACAATTTCCTGAAGGCATTACTGAAGATGCACCTTTTCTAACATTAGTCATCAGAATATTTACGTATGTGTATAATGAGAAGGAAAGTTAACACACATTGTTGGATGGGTGATCAAACTGTGATTCTAAGAATCAGACCCTGATTCATTTTCCTCTTGAGATTCCATAATCTTAGTATCAAAAGTTGAAAATTTAGATGAGGTTGAATATATATAATCTTTCCAAAATTAAAAATCACCAGGAGCCTATTATTACAGATAAGTTTGTTTTGCTTCATAATCAATACTAAAGAATATCATAAATTTACTCTATTTCCATAGTTAAAATAATATAATCTAATATTGAATGTATAATATGGCCTTGATGTTCAAATATGCAAATTGATCTTTAAAGTAATTACCATGGGATAATTTTGCAGGTAAAAAAATAAATGACATTGTGGGCTAAGGTAAAATATGTTTTTATTCATATTACATTATGTCAGAGAGATATCTGTACTCCCATGAATACAAAAATAAATAAATAAAAGAAAAACAAACAAACAAACAAACAAAAAGATATGCTCAAAGTTGTTATTTTAAGAATGGTGATAGAGAAAGACCCTCTCCCAGCCTCTCATCCAGGCTCACTTATCACTATCAATACTCATTTGTGATTTGACTGTCTGAACTGGCTTGAGTAAGGCTATCATCAAAGAACATGGCTTCTAAGGACCTATTTGAAAAGCAAGGCTTTGACTGCCTAATTCCAACCAACTGAGTTTATTGGTCTAAACCATCTGTACAGTTTCAACACCAGCACTTAATAAAGGACACTTTGTTGATTTTATCAGGGGATCCCTGAAAGAGATGATGAATTACTATTTCCCTGGTGAGCTGTTTTTGAAAAAATCCAAGCCCCCAGAAGATGTTAATCACAGTGGTATATTGTTTTGAATGTCAGCCATTAAAGACCATATATACTCTGGAGAATACAGAATACAGAATTTCTATAGGAAAAAGCAGAAGGGGTGGGGAGGGTAAATGACACTCACTGGGCACCTGATCTGTGCTATTTAATTTCACTTATTGAACAGTTTCATCTTTATGGCAACTCTGCAAGTTAAATAGTTCCAGCCCATTTTATGAATGAGAGCTGAGACTCAGAGAGGTTGAGGAATATGGAATAGTTAAGGGAAATTTAAACCCAGATTGGTTTGACTCCACAGCCTATTCCTTTTAGATTACCACACCCAGCCTTTATGGAGCACTGCTGCATCCTCCACATGACTTCAACAATGTTGGACCAAAAGTGGACCTAGAAAACATCCTTTCTGTACATGTAGACCCAGCTGTGGTATCCTTGTGAACCATGGCTCTGGCTGAAGGACCCACAATTGAAAACTGCCTCTGGTCCCTATGGGCTCTTCCCTCTGCTTCAGGTTGAAGTGTAAATACACTTCCTGGTTACATTCACACATTCTCTGAATGGTAAAATGACTTGTCCAGCAGCCCTTCTGGCCTTCTGTGTGTCTCCCAACAGACTTAGGTGGAGCTGAACACTCCATGAATTTTTCTGAGAGCTGATACATTAAATCAACACTCACAGAATTTTCAGCAATCACTGGGAACTCAGCAGACCCAAACCACTTAAAACCCCATTGAAAAGCTGAGAATTTGTGTTTTTCCTTCTCTCCTTTTTACTCCTAATTTTCCTCCTCTCAAGTGGGTAAACAAAATCTTTTATTTTCTCATCAAAACACACATCATTAACTGCTAATCAACTCAAGGCTCAGAAATCCCTGAGCAACCTCTCAGTTTTCAGAAACGCCAGCGAGAAATTAAGTACCATTGATCGAGCCTTAGCTAATGGGACCAAGTCAGTCTCAGGGGGCTCCAGGTGCCAGGGACAGGGCCATAAAGTTAGGTCAATAAGTAAGCCCTCTGTCTGTAGGTCATGAAAGACAGACAGAACTCCCTGGATCTTAGGTTTTAATGCCTCCCACTTGTCAGGGTCATGAGGGTTGTGACTGCCAAGAAAACAGGGTGGGGAGACCAGAGCCCCCCCCCCAGCCAAGGTCAGTTGGAGGCCAGTGAGTCTGGGAGAGGAGGTGCAGGTGGCCTGGGAAGGACAAATAAGGCCCCTGAAATGAACCAGAGGAGGCTGACTGACTGACTGACTGACCACAGGTATAAAAGCTTCAGGTCTAGTTCTGGCCTAGAAAGGACTGGATCCCCAAAACAGAGCACTGTATTTTCCCTATGATTAGTGAAAGTATCAGGCTTGGGGGCTATTACGTAGGCAGTAGAAGGTCCTCACTAGGGCTGGGGAAGGTATGGTGGGTTTATGGAGGAAGGTTCCATGTCATGGACAAGGAGATGGGCAATGTAAGAGGGAAATGGGGCCATGCCAAGGCCATCCAGCAGGTCTGGAATTAAGTGGAGGACAAGACAAGAGGACCTACTCAAACTGCCCATAGAATGTCAAAAGGTCTTAGTAATTTCATTTAATTTAATTCAACAAATGTAGGTTAGATCATGTTATATAAAAGTTGGTGGACAAAAATGGGGGACACAGGGGACCCTTAGCAGTCCAAGAGATTTATCATTCATGGTTTTCATACTAATGAGGGTCCTGCCATTGTGCTGAGGGCTGAGACTGAATTTTGGCCATTTGAGGCTAGTATGGAAAATAAAGTATTTAACTAATGACTGAGTCTAGCTGTCCTTCAGGCATGATGACATCTTGCTGTCTCCTAGTGACTACCAAGAGGCAATGTGGCATAGTGGCTAAGAGCGTGAATACTGGGATTACACTGCCTGGGTTTACATTCTCAGTTTTGCCCATTATTAGCTATATAACATTGGGCAAATTGCTTAACCTCTCAGTGCTTTTGTTTTCCCATCTGTGAAATGGGGTGAATAACACCACCTACATGTTAAGGTTTCATGAAAATTAAAGTAGTTAATACAGGATGACCTGAAAGTGTTAGTGCCATTTTAAGCTTTATTAACTTCAGAAGTATAAATGCTACAAACTCACAAAAAATTAAATTACTTAAGTTTATTTTCTACTTCTTTAGCTTTATGAATTCATTTTGTGTATATGGAAAAACACATGTGCTGAAAATATAGTAAATGTCTGTTATCCTGACATGCATTAATGCCTGGGAAACTGTATTTTACTTTTTCTTAGGGGGCAAATGAAAGCCCTGGGAATGCCTCCTTGGCAAATGTTAAGGATTTGCTATATTTCTACCATAGCCAGGATTCCTTTCAGAGGGAATGAATTGGAAAAGAAACATTCCTACATCTCTACAAGGCAGCATCTATGGTTGAAATTCACTATAGTTCAAAGAATGGGCAAATGGATGTGACCCTGAACAAAACTTTCTTGGGACTAGGAGAGCTCTAAGACCTCTTTCTAATCATTTAAACCAGGGGTGGGGATGTCCAGCCTATGGGCCGTATGCGGGCCTTTGAAATCATTTGGTCTGGCCCTGCCAAGGCAACAGCAGGAGAGACTCAAAATTCAATAAATCTAGGAGCTTTTTTCATAGCTAATTCTCGAATGATATAAATATCCAAATGGCCCTTGGTAGAAAAAAGGTTCCCCACCCCTGATTTAAACCCTGAATGAAAGGCCTTAGGCAGAATATCATTTTATGAAATCCTTTGATACTAGCTACTTTAACATCTACAAGTGGTATGATTTGAGTGGCACCAAAACACACCAAAAATTATATCCCCACCAGCCTGTCTCACCACCTGAAATTCCACCATTACAGCCTCAGGGTCTCAGCTGCAGACACCCCAGGGAGTATTAAGTGCTTTTAGTCATCAACACTAGAGTGTGACTTTGTTTAATCAGCTGCTTTTCCCAACAGCTAGCTGAATGGCTTGGAGAGAAAGAAGAGTGGTTCTGATTGTAGCAGAGGAAAGGTGAATTTGGCAACCTGAGACACTGCCCTGGAAAGGACAAAGGTGCCAGTCTGAGCAGGTACTCCAAGAAGGGCTCCGGGAAGACTGGACCCCTGTGAGAAGAGAGGAGACACTTCAGGGACAAAGGTAGCCCAAGAAAGAGAAGGGTAACAGCCTCAAACCCATTCAAACTTTCTTCCTTTGTATCTCCCATGAATCACAGCAAAAATGCCTCGTGAATGATTAAATCATTTATTGCCACACTCTTGTATAAAGGCTTTTTAAAAGAGTTACAACCAGACAGAAAATTTAAACTTTACTATTGAATGCTGCTTAATTCTAATTTGGTTGTTTGTTTGCTTCCCAAAAGATTACTAGTCCCTCACCATAAACTTGCAAAGTAATTTATATTCTTCACAATTAGGTTCTCTTAAGAAGAATCATTCAGTAATGTAATTAAAAATGAAAGCCTTTACTCCTCACCTTTAAATGCAATAGCAACAACATTTCCTGTGTAGGATATAACATTTCATGCTTCTTTTTAATTTTGTCTTATGCATAAGATGTTACTTTAGTGGTAGACATTAATTGTACTAAAATGATAATGCAAAACCACCAGCAACTTGCATCTATATATCTTATACTTGCTCAGATCAATGCTAGGATCATAATTAAGAATGCATGGTTGTGTCTGGAATAATCTCCATATTGTGACACATAAAATAAGATTTAAGATAATTATTTTCTTTCCACTCTACCCCTAAATCAAAGGAGAATGTGTGGAGAGAGATTTTGTGGGAACTAGGGATATGGTGACCTGCCCTTAACTAGAAGTCACCTATCTGGTCATGTAAACTTGGGGAGAACTGTTAAGAATATAAATCTGGTGTAGCCAAAATGTACCCATTAAAGTACTTGTATAAGAAAGAGGCTTTAAAAAGTGCTCAGGTGCCTGACAGTAGGAATTGGGGGTATTCATGAGTACCCCCAAATGTGAGTGTGCAGTCTGGTGGAAAGTTCTGGGAGGTATTGTGAAAGTGACAGAAGTGATGGTGGTGGTGGATGAGGAGTTGACGTTAGGATGGAAGGCTCTGACACTGCTTACATATGTTCCCCTTGGGGTTAGGATTAGGGTGGGGTTGACAGGGGAACCTAGTTTAGTGAATGCCAGTCCCTTACCTGAAGAGCTCTCTCAAGAGCGGAACTATCTTTTCCTCGCTGCATCTCCAGGGCCTAGTACTTGGTGGGTACTCCACAGGTATTTGTAGACCGACTAGATTACTTACTTCCCTCATTTGGGTCCCAAGGTTGGAAGATTTGGGAGATGGGGCAGATGCTCTTCTACCAAAGGAGCCTCTAGGATCTGTAAACATGAATAGAAAGTGGAGTGTGGAGTACATGACTCCCCCATAAGTATCCTATAGGATATTTGAGTCACCAGAATGAGAGGACAATGGAGTGTTTTCTACCCTCAGAAACTGAGAGGAAGAGGGGGAAAACTGGATGGCTTCAACTGGACTAGGATGAGAGGGGGTGGTGCTAAGAGGGATGGGGTGGGGAATTTTAAAGAGGGTATCTCTTTAGGGTCAGTTCCCTGACCCATAAAGTAGAGAGGAGATACCATTAGAAGGTGAAGTTGTACAAGGCAATTGTGTGGAATGCAAAAAGCCAAGGCCAATGCATATTGGTGAAGGCCCAAGATGGCAAGAGAGAAAATGGGGAAATGAGCAAAACTCATTTGGAATATAGAGCTTGTGCAGTTAGGTCTGACCACCACACTGAACATCTGAATTCTTGGTGAAGGCTCTGCTTTGCCTCTTCCCCATATGGTTCAGATTATGAAGGGTTGGATTTTTCTCTCCTGCTTTGCTTTTAGGGGAATTAATAAGCAAAGGAAGATGTGTACATGAGTAAAACCTCCCAAGGCTGGTCAGTGAACACAGAACAGGGCAACTTTCTCTAGTTTTTATTAGGGGTTGAGAGCATGATGGTGTCCTTGCCAGTCCTCTGCTCTCCACCCAGGCTGGGACTGAGTTGTATGCCATGTGAAACCCAGCAAGCACAGTTTTTAAAACAATCTTCTACCCACCCTTAAGACTTGGATTTTAAAAAACGAACCTCATTCGTTTGCTTTTAACCCTCTTTTCCATGGAAGTTTCCAGAAAAGCTTAGCAAGGGAACCAAAAACTGAATATCCACAAGATTTCCAAAAAATAACAATAAATCTAATATAAAAGGCTTCACCCAAACATTTTCAAGTTAAAAATGCCAGTGTTTTCCTTAGCTTGAGGCAAAAATGACTTTTTTATTACATGGGAAAAAGGAGCATGAAATCTCACAGGCCTTTGCCAAAGCTGAAAATCTCTGGGTACACTTTGAGAAGGAGCAGGACATTGAGCAGACCATGGAAGGCATGCTGTTTAATTGGAAGTGCATGGGTCTCTCTGGCTCCATCTTCACAATAGTCGCTAAGATTTCCCCTGCTTATTCCTCTTTCATTCCCTGGATGGGAATGCCTTTGGCATCAGCAAAGGTTCTTTTGTGGGGAAGGCACAACGAAGAAGAAGACAGGCTCACCACAGCTGACCACAAAGGCTTTGACAAAGTAGGCCTTCTATTTCTTGCTACAGAGCCCTTTCATAACAACTTCCTATGGATGTTTAGACCATAGAAATTCCTTGTTCAAGAAGCAGATGCATTCCAAGAAGAGAAGTCTTTGAGTATGGGCTGGGAGGCCAAGATTGTCTGGCTTCATAGCCTGGATCTGCCACTTGTTAGCTGTGCATCTTGGGCCAGTTAATTAGGTCTGCTCCTTGTAGTTTCTTCATCTGTAAGATGGCTCTAAAAAGGCGTGCTCTGCAAAGTGGTTGAGGAATTAGAGATGTATGTGAAGTGTTGGCTGATCAAATACTGCTTTTCTTTTTACTTCAATGGTGAATTCAGTGATACTGTCCCATGGGAAGTGTCCCCTTATTCATGAGTTTAAACTTTTGCTGATAACGAAGATGTCAAATGAGATATAGCCTCTCCAAATTTCAGAGGAACTTGAATATTTTGAAATTTCAAGAATTCAGCTAACTAAGAGCTGGTTCACTCCTGACTTTACACACTTCATAAAATCAAATTGTCACATACTGCCTTTTTTTTTTTAACAACACAGGACATATTTGCTTGGCAACCAAATTGCAATCTCTCTCACACACTGAACATTGATACTACAACGTTGTACAATTTCTCCCAGAGAGTTTTCTTAACATTTAAAAAATTGCATTAATATGACTTGCAGGCAAATTTGTATCTTAATAAGATAAATAAGTAATAAATTTGGAGGAAAGTACACAGGAATATTAAAGTCCATTTGAAGCATCCAAAGAGATCACTGCTGCTGGCTCCTTTAAAAAAGTGAAACCCTTTTCTTTTACAAGAAAGAAGATTTGGCTTTCCCAGCAGTGAGACTCTTAGAAGAGAATGGGTGATGTTAGGCTATGAAGGAAAGAGTTAACCACTGGATACATTGAGGTTAAGAGCATAGGTCTCCTAAACACACGTGTTTGAAACCGTCTATACTGAGTGACTTCAAGCAAATTTCTTAACCTCTCTAAACCTCAGTTTTACCATCTACAAAATGGGGATGAGAAAGTATCTCCTTCCTTAGGTGGTTGTAAAGATGGCCTGAACATCTGTAATACTTTTAACAATAAAGATATAATTTTTTTAAAAAGATGGCCTGAGGGTAATGCATGCAATAACAGTATATCATGAGCACTTGATATTATGTTTGCTATTATGAGACTTACAGGGATCCAGGAAAGGCTTGGGAAACTCATAGTTCTGACACCTGATTGGGCCCTAGATGATCACAGGAATTAGTTGGTCAGGTCAAATTCTGGGACATCACCTAAGTAGAACGAACAGTCAGTGGTCTGGCTGAGGCAGGCATGATCCGCAGACTGACATGTTGGAGGGAGTCAGCAGAGTCTGAGGGCTCCTTCACCCAGCTTTATATGGCCTAGCAGCACAGGTGCTCCAGAGCCCCAGCTATACATTTAGCAGGCAATGTTGCTTGGTTACGGATGGAACTCAGGTATCTGAAAGGAAAGCATTATATATGGGAGCAAGATCCAATAATAATAGTACCACCTTATATTTGTATAATAATCTACAAAGTATCTTTGCAAATGGTAACTCATTTAATCCTTTGATCTGTGAAATGGGGCCAAGAATTCTTATCTCATTGTTCCCATACACAGAGGATGTTATAGCCACTCTGAGAGGCTGATTTCCCAAGGGTAGACAGAAGACAATGAGTCAAAGCTATTGGTGTAACAGTGCATTTATCAAGGTAACAGTAGCTACTCTAAGAGACACCAAAATCTCAGGGCCATCATACATAGGCATGTGTTTCTTGGTTCCAGAATAATCCAATGTGGGTATCCCTGTTCAATGAGGAAATCAGTGGTGATTTCCATTTGGTGATTCAGGGATGCAAGTGCCTGATACCTTGTGGCTCTACAGCATCAACATGTGGTTTGTCTGCATGAAGGAAAAAAAAATGTGACAGAATGCATGTGACAAATTTCTGTGAGTCAGGCTTAGAAGATACATACACACACACACACACACACACACACACATTATGCTGACCAGAAGTCAGTGACATAGCCACATCTAACTACAAGAGAGCCTAAAAAATGAAGACTAGCTATGTGGTCAAGAAGAGGAGAAAAGAGGTATGATGAACAACATTGGTCCATCCCTGCCACAGCCAGGAATCCACATCACCTGAATCCAAGCTCAGTGTTATTTCTATTATACTAGGTTCACACTGTAATGGACTTTTAATGAGCTGACAGATGTACATGGCACAATCTAAGGCATAAAGGACACCTCTGCAGACTTTAACACAGAGAGGCATTGAAAGTTGGGAGAATGCAGGCTAAAAAGTCAGTAGTAGGTTGAAGACACGGTAATGACATATTCCAACCCTGAAAAAAGGCTTCTTAGTTCCTGGGGAGGTTTGGGAACACGCTTATATATGGTGTCAACAATGTTGGGCCAAAGGGCTAAAGCAAGAGTCACAAAATTACCATGAAGTAATCTCTCTGCATTATCACCACCTAAATTAGGGCAAAATGTGAAGTGATGCCATTAAGCAAGAGAAAAATGGCTTTAAAAAAAATATTTATCGTTATTGTTGAAAGTATTACAGATGTCCCATTCCCCCCCCCCATTGACCCCTCCACCCCTCACTCCCCTTCCCAGGCCTTCACTACACTATTGTCTGTGTCCATGGGTTATGCATTCATGCATATAAGTTCTTTGGTTAATCTCTTCCCACCCCCATCACTTTTGAGTCAGAATACAGGTTCTAATAAGAGCTCTGAGTTCAAGGACTAGTTTTTAATCCCTAAAATTCTAACACTTTGCACAGAGCTTGACATAAAGTAGCTTCTCAATAGCATTCTGTTGAGTGAAGGAAAGAAGGAAGAAGTAAGTGAACATAGAAGTTTATTTTGTTTCTGCATTCCATCTTATCAGGCACAGCACTCCACATCTGAGTCAGTGAAGGCTCTTGAATTCTTAGTAGTCAGTGAGTGGGCACCATCCATGTCCATTTAATGAATAATTGAGAATTAACAATGATCCTAGTCAATGGGGTTGTATCACAAAGTGAACTTTTTTTGTTTTGATAAGTGCAATTTAATGTGAATTATTTATTATATGTTGTGGTGCATTTTGTAAAAGTAATGAAGATTTAGTAATGTGAGTCACTGCCAGCTCTTTGCTTGTAAATGCTGTTCCATGACTGTACACCCCCTCCAACACTGACTTTCACCCACAGTGTGGTGAGAAAAAAGGAAAATGCTGGTGCACAAAGACTGCATGGACAGACTGGCAATGTGGGAAGAAAGTGACCCACCTTGAGGACTGTTTACTGTGTTGACTTCTACTCCAAATCAGGAACCTGGGAAGTGATTTTTGTAATCTGGGTTAGTAAAAGTGCAGGGGTAAAAATTCCACTAAAATTAGTTTCCTTGGAACCCACCCACGATATTTTGTGGCAGAATTTTTAAATAATGACTACACTGTTTGAAAATCACGTTCTTAATTAACAAGAGTAAAAATTAAAATCCAAATAAGGTTTGGGCCCAAAAGGCATATCCCAAGCCTGAGCATGAGGAATCATCTGGCAAACCTGAATTCAGGGAACGTTTTATGAAACATGACTTAAAAATAAATCAATGTCATGAAAAACAAAGACAGACTAAAGAACTGTTATAGATTAAAAGGGACTTAAACACAAGACAACTGAATACAATGTTTAATTCTAGATTGAAACGTGGAAATGATGATAGATGATAGATGATAGATGATAGATAGATAGATAGATAGATAGATAGATAGATAGATAGATAGATAGATAGATAGATATAGATAGATGATGATAGATAGATAGATAGATAGATGATAGATGATAGATGATGATAGATATAGATATAAATATATAGATATAGATATAGATATAGATATAGATATAGATATAGATATAGATATAGATATATAGATCTGAAGGACAATATTAAAATTAAAGGACAATATCAAAATTTGAATATGGTCTCTATACAGGTATATTAGCTAATGCTCAATTTCCTGAATTGGATAATTGTACTGTGGTTTTCTAAGTGAATGCCATTACATACTGAAATATTTAGAGGTAAAGGGTCATGATGTCTGCAAGTTAGTCTCAAATGGTTCAGTAAATAATGACAAATAGCTGTGTGTATAGATGATATAGATAGATATAGCTGTAGCTATAGATTAGAGATAGAGATAAAGAGATAAAGATAGAAATGAGATAGAGATGATAGAGATAGAGAGATGGAGCTAGAGATACGGATAGAGATGATAGAGATAGATAGAGATAGAGATAGAGATAGAGATAGAGATAGAGATAGAGATAGAGATAGAGATAGAGATAGAGATAGAGATAGAGATAGAGATATGGATAGAGATGATAGAGATAGAGAGATAGAGAGAGAGATAGACAGAGATAGAGATAGAGATGATAGAGATACACACCTACATAGAGCGATTTGGAAGTCTCTTAACAGTAGCTAGTGTTACCTTAACTAATATTTTGTCTCATCAATTACGTGACCTTATTATCTTATCCTCTGAAAAATATTCATAAGTAAACCTAGGTGAAAGTTTATAGAAGTTCGTTACACTATTTATGACATTTTTCTATAGGCTTACATTTATTTCAAAGATAAAGGTTTAAAAAGACACACACATAAGGACCACATTTCCACTCAGTATTAGCAAGTGTTAGCAAGCACAAGAGGTCTCAAATTGGTTAATATCCATAGAACATAGCATTCTTCATCAAATGCAGTATAACATAACTTTCTGAGCAAGAATGCATGTATACAAGCAGAGAAAACAAAGCCACCATAAGATGTGGATACTAGCAATTGACTGACTTCCCTTAGTAAAAGGCTTGCTGCAGTGCTCAAAATTCATGCCCCACCAAAAATAGGGTCACTCACAAAGAGTTGGAATGGCAGTTGTTAAATCTTCAGATGCCAAGAATCCACATTATTTGGAAATCAGCAGGGGTCCCTTTTTGAGCTCCAGATATTTGGGGTTAGAGTGTTTTGTTTTGGAAGTTGGGTGAGTGGTTTGGGAGTCGAGCTTTTCTGGCCAAAGGAATTGGAATGTTTGTCAGGGAGACAGTAAAGGGAGTCAAGGAATAGTTGGGGATTGACAGTTGAAGAGAAAAACTAAATGGAGTTCAGCTATAGTTCAACTCAGCCTCCTCTTCCTGCCTGTGGTCCAGCAGTGGTTGCTTTTCCTAAAGAGAGGGACTATTATATGTGCAGGGAACAAAGTTGAAATTTATTGCACTGGGTTATCCATTGTGTATAAGTTATTGTGACTAGAGAAAAAGAATATGGTGTTCCTAAGCCTTCTGCCTAGAGAGAGAAATAGCCATGTAGCAGGCAGTCTTTATAATGGCTTTTATTGTGATTAGATTTTTTTAAATTGATGCTCAGAGGTCAAGTGATCTACCAGGTTTCATACTGAATTTTGAATTTCTCCTTCCATAAGTCATTTTTCTAAAGAGATTAGACAGCTGCCCTGGCCATTATGGCTCAGTTGGTTGAGTGTCATCCCATACACCAAAGGGTCATGAGTTCAATTCCAGGTCAGGGCACATATCCAGGTTGTGGATTAGATCCCCTGTCAGGGTGTGTACAGGAGGCAACCAATCAATGTTCCTGTCTCATAGATGTTTCTCTCTCTCACTCCCTCTCCCTTTCTCTCTCTGTAAAAAAATCAATAAAAACATATCCTTGGGTGAAGATTAATAAATAAATAAATAAATAAATAAATAAATAAATAAATAATAAAGAAATTGGACAGCTGGGTTATGTTTACAAATTGACATGTGTCCAGCAAGTTGAAAATTTTATTAATTTTGGAAAATAGTCATGCCACTGCTGCCAGAAGCCATTCTGTTTTCTTTTTACCTGTGGTGTTTAGCTTGAAATCCTTAAAATGCCACTTAGGGCCTTTTGAAATCTTACCCTGAAGCATATTTCCAGTCTATACCCTCCAAATCCTGCCACCACCCAATCCCATGCCCACACTGTAGTCACTAGGATACTTAAAGTTCTCCAAACACATCATACCCTTGTGACTAGGTCTATGATATTTCCTGTCTTTTCTGGAAACACTCTCCCTGCCATCTTTACCTAGTGAATTCTTATCCATCCTTCAAAGCTCAGCTCAAATATCACCTCTTTTGGAATACCTTTCATGACTCTTGCTCCCTTCTTGATCCCAGGCACAATGAATCACTTCTTTTTCTGTCTTCTAATGATACCTTATTTAACCCTCCGTCATAGTCATTGACACAGCCTTCTAGAATTAACTTTCCAACTAGATTTTTAACAAGTTAGGTATAGAGACCCTCTTTTATTCATCTGCATTCTTAGTACCCAGGACAATTAATGCTACTTAGTAGGTATTCAAAAATGTGTGTTGATGAAATGACTCAATCAATTAAGCAATCAATGGCTGGAAAATTGCAACTATGTGCACTGTCTCTCCTACAAGCTAAACACTCAACACGTGTGAGCACAGCATAACAACAGCCTGTTTACTGAGTGCCTACTTTCTGCTGGCATGATACATACATTTTATCTCACAGAAACACTACTACATGTTTATTTTGATGTTCATTTTACAAATAAATAAACCAAGTTATATAGTAATCCCTCACAGCTGAGGTCCTGTCCTTTGTGTCCCTTTAAAGGATATCCCTCAATATTGTTGGGGCAAGATGAATGGAATAAGGAGGAAATCTGGTATCCAGTCCCTCTCAGCTTATTCCTATGGCTCTCTCTAACACCCTTCTGCTGACCAGTGGCCACAATTGGCTACTGAAGGTAGCTTTTACACAAATAATAATGGTATTCTGCATTCTCTTGATAACAATAGTTCTTAGAATCATAGTTTCTCCTCCCCATCACATTACAAGCCCCTGAATTGGCCAAATTTAGCAGCAACATTTCTAGAATGCGCTACAAACCATTCTGGAAGGCCTGGTCATCAGACCTAGGGGTCCAACTCAAGTATAAACTCTGTAGTAATTCTCTACAAACACTGGGGAATAGTTTGGGCTTTTCAGTGATATATCTTTCTTGCTGAGCCTATCTGGACCATACTTCAAAGCCTACGAAATATGTTGGCCCCCATTCATCAACTCCTTTCCATTATCCATAATGCCATTAGCTTTATGCACTATCCCACTAATGATCTATTGCTACTTGGTAGTCAGAAATTTATTCTTACTCACTATGAGCCATCTATATTTCTCATCCAAGAAAGTGGCAGGGCCATTCTTAGTGGTATCATTTGTTAATCAGATTCACACAAATTAAAATTGCTTTGGAACTTGCCAATCCATTTGGCAATGTGAGGAGTCAGAATGTAAAGGAAAACAAATCATATACAGAAAACAATTGAAATCTCCATCTTCTAAAATATGTTAATAATAGCTAAATAAATTCAGCCTTAGCTTGGCGATTTTTCCCACAGAAGGTTAACTTGCTTAAAAAATAAAAAGTAAAGAAAAAATGTAACTCACAGAAAACAAATCAAGCAGTTATTTTAACCAATACACTTTTCCTCTAGTTCAGTTTATAGAATTGCTCCCTACACCTCTGGTGAAAAGAATAAAAGTAACTGATACAACAGTGAGTCTCCTGGAAATCCCAGCCTACCACCAGTCTGAGGGACTCTGACTCATCTTGGAAAGAGTTATCCTATCTGGGTGCCCAGGGGAAGGGTGAGGTGGTAGCCACCTCATATCTACTTTTAAAAACACAAACATTCTAAATATTTGAATATATATTTTGGCAAAGAAAATTCATGAATGACAAATAAGCACATGAAAAGATGCTCAACATCATTAGTCATCAGAGAAATACAAATCAATTCCATTTCACACCCACTTAAATAGCTATAATTTAAAAAACAGACAATAACAAACATTGGTGAGGATGTGGAGAAGCTGGGACCCTCATTATATTGCTGGTGAGAGGATGAAATGGTCCAGCCAATTTGGAAAGTAGTTCAGCAGTTTCTTTAAACTCGAAATCTAAATTTACCCTACACCCAGCAATCCCACTCCTAGGTATCCACTCAAGCAAAATTAAAACCATATGCCCACACAAAGATACATGTGAATGTTCATAGCAGCATTATTCACAATAGCCCAAATGTGGAAAACTACCCAAATGTCCATCAACTGGTGAATGGATAGATAAAATGTTGTACAGCCATAACAACAAATAGTATTCAGCAATAAAAAGGAACAAAATAATGATAATGCTAGAACATGAATGAACTTCAAAAGCATGATACTAAATGAAAGAAGCCAGATGAAAAAAGATGTTCTATTTATATGAAATGTCCAAAAAAGGCAACTCTATAGAGACAGAAAGTAAACTAGTGATTGCCTGAGGCTGGGGATGAGAAGATAGGTCAGCTGCAAGTGGGCAAGAGGATCTTATCGGGCTGCTAGAAATGTTCTAAAACTCAATTATGGCAATGGTTGCACAACTCGATAAATTTACTAAAAAGTAAATTGTACACTTAATATAGGTGCATTTTACGGTGTATGCAAAGTATACCTCAATACAATTGCTTAAAAATAAAAATTTCAAAAGTTACATTTCACACAGCACCAACCCCTCCTTCCTCTAGCTCCACTCACTGGGGTCCCCTAAGGATTGTGAGGCCCCTAGAATCTGCTCAGTTCCCTGGAGGGGTGGCAGGGGTACCTTTAACTGCATTGGCCATGTTTATACCACTCTTAAACCTGAGTGGACATTTTGCAGTGATGCAGGCAATCCAGGGGACAATTTCTACCAAATGCCTACTGCATCCCACCACGGCAGACAGTTATTACATATCTCCTGGTTGCACTGGGCTAGGTTCCCTGAGGGTGGGGACGCGATTGGGGGGGGGGGGCGGGGAGAGATTCTCTTGGTTATAAGCAGTTGACATCCTATGTTTTTTTCAGAAATACTGATTCCTTGAAGGTTCTTCTACTCCTCTTTTCCCCATAATCTCAGTTTTTACTCCATTTTATTTCTTAAAAGATCTTTTCTAAGCAGTCAGAGTGTGCAACAAGTACTCTATTTACTATTATTATTAAACAAACACATGGAACTTACTTGATGCCAGATATTCTTCTAAGTGCTTTACAAATGTTAACTCATTTAATCCTTGCAACAAGGTGAGACAGGAGAGAGTCCATATAAAACCAAAAACTGTCCACTCAAATTCCCTGGCATGACCTTGTCAATTATTTCTCTCCCATCTCCATCCACATTAATGTTCATTCCAGATTTGTCCCAAAGACCTTTCTTCTCACATTCAAACAAAGTTTTTGCTTTCCTAGGGTCCAATGACTTGGCTTGACCTTCCTGTCTCTCTGGCTCTGGTGTATGACCTCAGCCCATTCCCTATATCCAGCCCTATTACTCCCCTCTTGGCATTGACCATTTGAAGCCCCACTATAGAGCCCACAAATGCACAGCACGAGCACCCATCACTCTGTGAGCCATTCTGCCTCTCCCTTGCACCTGGCAGCACCATCTCCTTTACCTACAGAATCCTGCCAGGTAGAACAAGACAGTATTGTGGCCTGCAACCCAGGTGAACACCACCAGGTACACTAACTTTCAACAAGTAAGCCTAGTGGTTTTGTTGTCTTATGGAGAAGTGATACAGTACTATAACCACATAATGAAGGATAAAATGGGACCTTTCTATACTATCTTTGTAACTTCCTGTAAATGTATAATTATTTCCAAATAAAAATCTTTGAAAAGATGGGGAGGAGGAGGGAGGGACAAAAAGCTATGTCCCCTGCCCTGCATTAACTGAGGAACTAGCCAAGCAACTGCAAGAGGCCAGACCTAGACTTAGTCTCTCAACATGGAAGACAATATAGGAGGTCAGAATCTTGGGGAAAGGTCCAGGAAGTGTCAGGACCCACTTCAAGCTTCAGGTTTGGCAAACTCAGAAACAGGTGGAAAGGAACCAGAAAAGGAATTGCAAATAGCCTTTGACTGATCTTTATCTATGAGTGGGTGATTGCTGTGATAGACGTGTTGAGTACGAGTAATAAGCTGGACGCAGAACAGACACTCACTGCCCCTCAACTTTTCTTTCTTCTTTCTAGATTTTGTATGAAGTCAAATGTGTATTCAGTGCCCCCATAGGAAACTATTCCTGTGACAATTTGCTACTGACATCAAGTTTACAATGAAAAATAATCAGCCCCCTAAAGTGTCCATTAATGAATAAATGGATAAAGAAGATGTGGTAGCCCAGCTGTAAATTACATAAATCCTGGGGATGTAATGTACAGCATAGTGACTGTAGTCAATAACACTGTAGTATATTTTGAAAGTTGCTAAGAAAGACCTTAAATTTCTCATCACAAGAAAAAGAAATGATTATCATTTTGCAAAATATGCAAATGTCAAATCATTATGTTGTACAGCTGAAACTAATATAATGTTACACATCAATTACACCTCAATTTAAAAAAATAAACATAAATAACAAGTGAGAAATGTATGTGAAATGTCTGACACATTTTAAAGTGCATAATTCAATGGTTTTTAGTATATTGGCAAATTTTGAATGCTGAAAAATATTAGATGTTGGTGGTGATGGTATGTTACATAATCCCCAGACTGTGAGCTCCCTAATCTTGTGCTTACTCATCTCTGCTGTGTGTTGCTTTAATATAATTTCAAATCCTCTTGTTTATGCATTAAGTGAAGTTGTTTTAATCCACCTGTTCATGACAAAGATTAAAAAGTTGTTTTTAGAAGTGAAGTTGTTTGGGTATAAGGCTGAGGAAGCTGTATCAGGATGTCATCGTCTCGCCTGTCACTGAGAAGCAGTCAGCGGCTCAGCTGGGGGCTTATCGATAAGAACCTGTCGAGGGGCAACTGACAGACTATAAATACCGAAAGTTTCGGACTGGGCCGGGTGGCACCCTGGCGGGCGGTGGCTGTGCCCCAGGCAGCCGCCTCGGGAAGAGAAGGGACGCTTGTTCCTGCCCCTGGGCGGCCCCCCGTAGGCAGCGGGACGCGCCGGCGCCGGCTCTCGGCTCCCGGAGCGCGACCCCTCGGAGCGGCCGCCCGCTCGCAACATGGACGCCTCGGTTCCCCAGCCACGGGCTCAGCGACCGCAGAGGGCCAGCCTCCCGCCGCGGGGGGTCAGCTCCAGGCGGTCAAGCCGCGTCGCCCGGTGATATAAAAAGGTCCGCCACAGCTAAGTCTGGACTTTATTCCCGCCTGGAAGAATAGCGCGAGCAGCCTAGCATTGCTATGGAGGAGGGTTTTTCTTTCTTAGCTTATTAATCTATATTATCCTGTATGCTAATGAAGTTATTATAATTCCCAATTCCCACAGTGAACCTGTGCTAAGTAAATGGCTAGAAAATACAGAATCAGTCTTTGAACATAACTTTGCCACCCAAAACAAAAACAAAAACAAAACAAACTCTGAAACGTCATAACACCTAGTACTATCCTTGGCACATCAGAGGTGCTAAATAAATAAAGTGATCTGCATAAGCAAAGAAAAAAGATGTAGTGTATCATTATATATAATATACTAACATATAGTATTGTGTATATATACAACATATATACTGTGTACATATCACACACACACACACACACACAAAATGGGATATTATTCAGTCACGAGAAGGAAGGAAGTCTTCCCATTTGCAACAACATGGATGGACCTTAAGGGCCTTACGCTAAGTGGAATAAACCAGGCAGAGAAAGTCAGATACTGCATGGTATCTCATATGTGGAATCTTAAGAAAAAGTCAAACTCATAGAAACAAAGAATAGAAAAGTGGTTGCCAGGGTTGGTGGTGGGGGAAATAGGGCGAGGTTGGTAAAAGCGCACAAGCTTTCAACTGTAAGATGAATAAGGTCTGAAGAGCTAATGTACAGCATGGTGACCATAGTTGACAGCACTGTATTGTATAATTGAAATTCACTAAGACAGTAGAACTCAAATGTTCGCACACACACAAAAAAAACCACTTAAATAAATATGTGAGGTAATATTAATTAACCAGATAGAGGAATTCTTTCATAACGTACACATATATCAAATTATCATGATGTACACTTTAAATATCTTACAATTTTGTCAGTTATACTGCAATAAAACTGAAAAAAATTTCAGTTCATATTTGAATATTTTAAAAGCGCCAAATCACTAGCAAGCATTTATGAACTACATTTAACTAGAGACTAAAGGAGAAAATTTAAAGGTAGTCTCTCAGCAATCATAAGCACAGAATTCATTTATATGTATATATTAAAAATCTTGTGTGCTTATTCAGTAATCTCTTATTTACTACACTGTCTGGAAGAATCTGAAATTAAACTGTAGGCAACTCATTATAAACTTTTGAGATGCAGATCCCCCCAATTCCAAGACACCCGTGGACACTAGATGATAACACAAGGAAAGGAATCTACAAAAGAACCAAATCACTGGCAAGCCCAATACTCAAACTGTAAAAGATTGGAATGAAAATGAGAAAGTTTGGAATGGAAATAAGAAAATAAAAACAAAACACAGAGGGGTAGAGATGATGCAGAATCAGGCTCCTCTTAGAAGTTCAGATGAAGTTAATAGATAAGCATCATACCAGCTTCCAAATATGCTACATTAGCAACAATTTGAAATAGGGAAAACAGAGCTCTGAGAAATTACCACATAAAACACCACAGCTCCCCAAATGCCCAGAGTAAAACTAAAAACTTTAGTTAGAGAATAGCTTGATACTGAAACATTGGCTGATGGAGGATATTTAGGCAGCAATTAACTTGAGTTTGAGAGACCTAAGTTGGCCACATAGTCATGTTTACATTTTCCCACATTGCACCATGCTGTGAATTACAGTTAAACTCTAGGTCCTTAAGGGCCGGGGCACAACTCCCCTTTCCCTGGCCTCAATACAAGTGAAGGCCTCCAACACGGAGCCAAGCATAGAGCTGAAATGCCTATCACCTCCTCCCCAATACCCACCCTCTGGAACCCCTGAGGGCAAAATTTGGACTCTCTTTTATTGAAAACTTCACTTCACTACCAATCAGAAGAAAGACTGTAAAGGAGAAACAGCTTCTTGATCCTTGCTGGTTCTCAGCTTTTACAAGAGTTTGTTTATAGTGAAGTATAAATTAACCCAAGATATTGAAATCAGATATAGGTCAGGTCTCTAAAAGCAGCTCAAGTGGGCAGTGGTGATCTGGAAAAGGCTGCCCATTCTTGTCACAATTGTGGGAGAGCCTGTGCACTGAGCAGATTTGACCCAAATGCAGCCAGCCTCCTTCCTGCCTCCTCTGGGTCCTGGCTGTGGCCACCAGCCTGGATAAAAGCCAGTGGCCCAGGAATTCTGACAGCACTCCTGCCCTTGGCTGCTGAAATCAGAATGACTCTTTGGAATTGCTAATGACAAACTTCTTACTTCACAGAGAGACAGAATTCAGAGTCCACCACATGTCCAATTGTCAAATACACAGAATTAGTTTCAAACCCCTCTTGCTCTTTTCCAGATAATATTTGCTTTTTAATAGCTGCTTCTGAGGCCTGGCCCAACCCCACCCTGGCCTCACCTCACACAGGAGGAGGTTAGCCCCTCAGTCTCCGTGTGGGGCAGCCCTGGAGAAGTGATGGCTGATTGCTGGAGCCCTTTGCTTTATTTCTGCAGGGAAGCCTGCTGAGAGGAAATATAGTCCATGCACTTTCTCAAATGAGCAACAGATCTCAGAAATGAAAATCCTCCAGCATGATCAAGTGAATACATTCACTTGTAGATTAAACCCCCAGAATGCAAAGGCAAAATAAATTTTGCCTGATAGGAGAATGGATATATGTTCCAGAATGCAAATTATTTCATCAATCCTAGGAGCTCTTCCAAAGAGATACCAGCAAAAGTGAAAGTGAAATTCTACTTGGCACACCACAGGGCAGACTTTAACTGCTGCAACTTTTCCTGCCTTAGTGGGATCATGGAGGAACGAAGCCCCAGTCAAAGCATTTAGGAATGAGGAAATCACCAAACACTTCAACTGAAGCATATTGGTTCTAACTTAGCCCTTCAAGCTAAAGATTGCCAACTTGTTCCTTTCTCCTTCCAATATCGGTTGGGGGCTTTTTATTTGCCTGGTACTATGCTAGTTCTGGGATGGAGTTACTAACAAGTTAGACCCAGTGCCTGCCCTCATGGAGGTCATGGCCATGCAGAAAACACAGGCAGGGGAGATAAGCTTGAGGAGAGGTTAGGGGTGCCAAGAGGCTTACCCCGAAATTGGAAATCCTCCAAGTGGGGCCTTGCGTCTGTGATTTAACAAGCCCTTCAGGATTCTGATGCACATCAAGTTTGAGAACCACGGCTCTCGGCAGAAAAGTTTGTGAGTTTTCAATCTGTCAGTCCTTTAGCCCTTTAACATAGGCTTTACACACATGATTTCATTTTATAGTCCCAAGGGAAAATAATAACCTGCAAGGTAGATGTGTTGCTTAAAATAAGGCTACCTGCTACAATGAGTAAACCTAAATTTTCAGTAGCTTTACACAATACAAATTTATTTCTGGCTCACATTATAATCCCACAGAGGAGTCTGTCCTGGAAATGAGAAGAGGGAGGACTCTGCTGCATGATGTTCCTGGGCTAATGGAATCTTTATTATCTTCATCATTAGGCTCTCAAGGTCACCTGGGAGTCAACGCAGAGCCAGCAGATGGCAGAGGAGAGCCTGGAGAATACATCCCTTCTTCATAGGCATCTCAACTGGGAAGTGACGTGCATCACTTCTACTGACATTCCATTGGTGGAAACTAGTCATATGCGCCTCAACTAGATGCGAATGGTACCGAGAAATGTAGTCCTTGCCTGGAAAGTTACTTCCCAGTCACAATTGCATATTCTGGAAGGATTGTGTAAAATTTTAATGGACCACTGTTATCTCTACCACAGTAGGGGTTACAGTTTTGCAGAAAAACAAAGATTTAGCCAAATTTTAAAATTCACTGGAAGTCACACAGCTTAAGCTGGAGTGGGAATTCAAACCCCAGTGTGTCTAACTCCATAGCCTTGCTTTTTGGAATACCCCATCATCGTGGCTACCCTCTGTGTGAGGCTAAATAATGACCCTTTCCTCAAAACATGTCTGCATTCTAATCCCTGGAACCTGTGACTAAGTCACCTTATGTGGCAAAAAGGACTTTGTAGATGTGATTAAATTAAGGATCTTGGGGAAATTGTCTTAGATTATCTGGTGGACCCAGTATAATCACAAGGGTCCTTACAAAGGGAGTTAAAGTCAAAGAGAAAAAAAGGAGATGTGGTAATGAAACCAGAGGGTACAGTGACGTGCTTTGCAGATGGAGGAAGAGGCCACAAGCCAAGGAATGCAGGCAAACTCTAGAAGCTGGAAAAGGCAAGGAAACAGATTCTTCCCTGAAGCCTCCAGAAAGAATACAGCACTCACAACACCTTGATTTCAGTCCTCTGACTTCCAGAGCTATAAGAGAATAAATTTGTGTTGTTTTAAGCCACTAAGTTTGTGGTCATTTGTTACAGCAAAAATAGGAAACTAATAACCCTGTCAGTGCCATCTATTGGATAACTTGGTAACAGACCGCTTTTGTCAGGGCCCTAAGATCTTTCCCCTCCATTTTTCCTCAGTCTCACCCAACAAGAAGTCTTACCCTCACCTGTGTCTTCCCAGCCCACCCAGGAAGGACAGAACTGACAAAGACAATGATGTGTTCTGATAGTATCAGAACTCCACACAGAGCCAATATGTCAATTAAGCATCATTTAAAAATACTAAAAGAAAATAATATTTTTAAAGTTCTTGAAAATACGCATTCATGATAGGAAAAAAAAAGCTCAGAAAACTAGGAATAGAGGTAAAGGTTCTCAACTTGATAAAGAACATCTACAAAAACCTACAGCTAACATCATACTAAATGGTAAAAGACTGAATGCTTTCCATCTAAGATTAGGAACAAGAAAACCATTCTTATTCAACACAATACCAGGAGTCCTAGCAAGCACATTAAGGTAAAAAAAAGGAAATAAGATACATACAGCTCAGAAAGAAAGATAGAGAACCAGTCCCTGTTAACAGATGACATGATTTTCTAAACAGAAAATTCCAAGGAATGTACCAAAAAAAACCTCCTAGAACTAAGTGAATTCAACAAAATTGTAGATACAAGAGAAATATACAAGAATGATCACACCATTTATAAATACTAACAATAAACATATAGAAACCAAAAATAAAAACACAATACTATTTACGGTCACTACGAAGAAAATGAAATACTTAGGTATAATCTTAGAAAAACATGTTCAGGATCTTTATCCTGAAAATTACAAAATGCTGACAAAAAAAACACAAAAAATCAAAGAAGACCTAAATAAATGGAGAGACCTACCATGCTTATAGATTAGAATACTAAACATAGTAAAGGTGCCAATTCTCCTCATATTGAAGTTTATAGGCACAGTGCAATTACTATCAAATTCCCAGCAAGGATTTTTATAGACATAGATAAGTCTATTCTAAAATTTATATGAAAAGGCAAAGGACCCAGAACAACAACAAAAAAATTTTTTAAAGAATAAAATGGGAGGAATCACTTTACCTGGTATTAAATACCTAAAGGGGTTTGTTTCTAACACTGAATCCCAATAAACACAACATGATATCTCTCTTAGGCTTGAAGTACAATAGCACTCAGATAAGTAGAGCAGGTTTTACAAAAAGAATGACACTTGATGTATCCCTGTGAGCAGAGGTTTTCTAATGAATGTTACCCAAACAGCATTCTTTACTCAGCTCAACCAGGGACACAAAAAGCAATGAGTTCAGAGCTTCAGTCGGCAAAGATGCAAGAATGCATCACCACTAGGCCTAAGGGAGCCAGTCTCAGTCTGCTCCTATCCCAACATCTTCACTTCCTTCTGCTTGGCTGCACCTTGTCATGGGGCCTCCTCTGATACCCGTGAACTCTTCAGGCTCATGCTAAGAGACTCTAGACCATTCCCGTCAGACCACATGGACAATGCCAAAGGTTAGTCACCACCCACAGATACTCCTCAGAAATTATAAGAACAGCTTCTCTGTAATAAAGACAGGGGAAAGATGGGAGGATGGAGAATGATTAATGGCCCCTTCATAGTTGATGGAAAGCAAGTGCAATCTGCATTTTGGGTGTTGATATTTTCTCACACCATGACATTCCCACATGGTAGCAACCTGGGAGAGAAAAACAACAGCCTTGTTAGGGGGAAGGAAGGGAGCCTGTGTTCTTCAGTTGCTTGGGAGGAGAGCATGCATTTTGGGAAGTGTTTCCATAGGGGGGCATGAGCTCCCATGGTGTTTGGCAAAGTTGGAGTGTCTGGAAAGACCAAAGGTGATATCTTAAATAGGCAGCTCATTTTCTTTCATCTTCATAGTAAATGTCTAACCCCAACAGCAGTTCTTAAAGCAAGACACAGCAGGTAAGATGAGATGAAGTCCCTATCAGACTTTGCTACTGAAACAGAGTGGGTAGAAAAGTTGAAAATCAGCAGGATGGGATTCTGTTTCTATAAGAGGAATTGAAAGAAACACAATGAAGGGGAAAACTGATGGGAAGGAAGGAAACAAAGGAATAGAAGCCACAAAGCAGGAATATATGAGCAGGAGGCAGACAAGGGACCCATGTCCCTGGGACAATCGTGTAGAGAAGGGGCATGCTCCAGTGAAGGGGGACAAAGCTGCAAAGCCATGAGGGGAGGCATTTCAAAATGTGCCCTCTCCATAGTCACATTGGCTGGAAGGCTTCCAAACACTGGGAGCCTAGTCTTAAACAGTATGATTTTTTTTTCAAGACTAAGGAGCACACAAATATGTGCTGAATACTTTCCCAGAACTTATCAAAATGCCTAGAGGTGAAAAATTAGACAAAAGAATTTTTAGATTTTTTTCTCTGATTATACAAGTAACACATGTCTGTTGTAGAAATACAATTATATAAGGAAGAACAAATGTGCCATGCAGTCCCATGACCCAACTATAACTGCTATTTTGCTGTATTTTCTTCTCTGTGTAGATCTTTCTGGAAAAATGAGGCCATCCAGTATATGAAGTTGTCTATCCTCATCTCTTCACTAAATAGTGTATTGTATTTCCCCTTATCACTAAATACTCATTAAAAACATGCTTTTTGATTGACTAAATTAGTATTCCTTGCATATGAATCTTTTGCAATTTTCCAATTATCTTCTTAGGATAAATCCCTAAAAGTCAAATTACTATGTCAATGGGAATGTTTGCTTCTAAAGATCTTAATAAGCATTGTCAATTGTTTCACAGAAACTTTGCACCAATTTACATTCCTACCACATTGTATAAGGGTACACTCAAAACACTTTTCGGGTTTTGCTTTCAAAAAACAGCCTGTCACAGGCAATGTGGTACTTCTATTGAACTGTATGAAGAAGCCTTAGGTTTTAGTCCTGATTCTGCTATGTGTTTTTGTGGAAGTTCATTCGCCATTGCATGTCTTAGTTCACTTATCTTTAGGAATACTTCAAGCATTAACATTCTTTGAAATTGTGTTTTTTTAAACTAAGACAACAAAAAGGCTGTCATATTTTACCCAATTAGTACAATACCAAAGACATGATAGTATTAAATGAATGCATATATTATGAAAATTTGTTAAGCATTTGAGATTGATCAAATTTAATACTCCTGAGAATAGTCAGTAGAATTAGCTATTAAGGGAGGGCTTTGCATCTGTTTTGTTCACTGCTGTATCACCATGCCAAAATGCATGCTGGGAACATACTTGGTGTTTTATTAATATATGTTGAATGCAAGAATGGATTCATGGGGAAATTTTTATTAACTGGAAGTTTTTATTAAATTTTTATTAAATGGTTGGATGTAGCCAACCATTGTAGCTGTTGGCCTACTTGAAGGTGGACAGTTCCTGCACACATTGGCAGATTGCAGCCTCAAACTCCTGAGTGTCTCTGCCTAAGGACTTTCTCTGTCCATGCACAGCAAACTGGAAGTCCTGGGGAGCTAACATCCCCAGTAGTAAGTCTCAAACAATGAAAGCTGGGAGTTGGTGAATAAATATCCCAACTTCCGCACTCACTGGGTGGGACATTTCAGAGTTACAATTTACACAATGTTTAAAAGAATCCTCAGCAGGACTAAACTCAGTTGCCCAGAGCAGTAACCTGCTTATCAGCACACCCTCTTTTCTTTGCTTCCTAGCACCTAATCCAAATCAACCAGGCACCTAAATCCTTATCTCCAAGTCTACTCCTGGGGGAACCCAAACACTAGAGTTGATGTTTGCAAAATTGTAGGTGTATGATTTGAAAATGCGTCCCCCTTTTTATAAAAAACATACTCTCCATCAATTTAATCACTGAAGGCAGGAAATAGGCTGGTAAACTCACTTAGAGGCAGTGATATAAGTGGGATTTTGTGACTTTGTGTGTGTGTGTGTGTGTGTGTCTGTGTGTGTTTGTCCCAAGAATAGTCATAGTCTCAAGGTTGATTTGAGAACAGATGTCAGAAAAGAGAGCAGGTAGCTAATTATATTAGGGAATTAAAATGGGAGAGTTCGATGTACCTCTAAACTGGAGAGGGATCAAAACCTGTTGTCCTCAGCCCTGGGGAAGACCTTGGCACCAGGCTGCCAATCACCACACAGCACCTTTGTGAGTTATTGGAACAAGGCCCCCAAGGCTCATATTTTTCTGAATCCCTCCAGCTGCTATCACAGTGCTGAACATAAAGTAGGTCTTCTAGTAAGACTCAGCTGCCTGAAGCACCATTTGTTGTTTGAGGACTACTATACAGCAAGTATGAAAACCTCTCTGTATCAGCTAGGATTTTAGTTGCAGACAACAGAATCCATTTTATCTAGGAAAAAAATGAAAGGATATAGATCTCTGAAAGGCCATAGAACCAGTTTAGAGGTTATGCAGTGAAGAACAATGCCACCAATTTCACCAAAGACTGGCTTGGTACAGACACCCTGGCCATCTCCTGGGCAGCATCACAACTGCTGGCACAATGCACCCATTAATGCCAACTCTCTGCCTCAGTGCAGCTGAAAACTGGTGCTGACACCCTCACCCTCATGGATTCCATGAAGTAACATTGGCTGTTTCTACATCAGATGCTGATCTGTGTGTGTCTGATTGACTGAGCCCTGATCTCTGGTTGCAAAGGAGGTTGAGAGAGTGAGAATCTGTCTTCCATTGTGGAGCATTCTCCAAACAAAAGTGTTCAGGTATTATCCAAAAGAATCCAAAAGGATCTCCACTGCACTTCTTCACCTGTCACTTTCCAGTGCCCTTCCCCACTGCCATAATGCCAGGTCCTATCTCTGACCACCTGTGAGCTCTAATAAAGGTCTGCCTCATTGGTAGCCTCTTAATATAGATTCCATGCCAAGCACCCGGTCAGACAGAAGAGGTTAGAGGAAGAGCCTTGGTGGTTGATGAAATTCCCAGGGAGCCTATGACCAGGGCCTGATGAGTTCAAGGACACATCCCTAGACTAGTGCTGTCCAATAGAAACATAGTATGAGCCCCAAACACAAGCCACACGTGTAATTTTAAATTTCCCAGTCACTACATAAAAAATACAAAATAAACCAGTGAAATTCATTTTAATAATATATTTTATTCAACCTAATGTATCCAAAATATGTTTCAACAAGTAGTCAATATAAAACAAATTTTGAATAAAATATATGATCTTTTTTTCATACTAAGTCTTTGAAATTTAGTGTCAACTTTACGCTTACAATGCATCACAAATCAGACTGACCATGTTTCAAGTGCTCAAGAGCCACATATAGCTGGTGGCTCGCATGCAGACACTGCTTTTAAGATGGCAGTACTCATGCTGTGTCTTCTTATTCTCCAGTTGTGAGCTGCCTGCTACACTTGAAGTTTGGGAAGCCCTTCAGAGAACGTGTATTTCTACATTGCATGTGGTTAAGAGCACTGTGTGAATCCATTTAGGATTTGAACTGAGTCACGAAGTTTCTCACTCCTGGTCCTCAGTCATCCTGGCTCCCTGAGAAGTCTATGATTCTGTTCCCTCTCTACCCCTGCAGGCCTACTGTCAATCCCTCTATAGGCTGGGGTCAGGGGGAGGGAGGCAAGTGAGGCAGTCATCTCCGCTGCCAAATTTAACAGGAATCAAAAAACTCAGTGATCAAGATAACTATTTTAATGCAGTATTTTTAAAATTAAAATTAGTGCAAAAATCCATGATTAAGATAATATCAAATTTTTAAATAATAACAGGATCCACCAGGGCTGGGATGAGGGTGAGGGGAGGGAGGCATGTTGTATAAGTACAAGGACTGTCCTTCCCCTTCCCTTTGCCTCAAGTGACTCTCCATGTCCCTATACAATGGGACCACTTCCTTAGCACTTTCCTAAGTGTTCAATATATGTTGCTGGGTAAATGAATAAATGAATGAGCAAAAAAAGTCCTTTCTCACTGGTTATTATTTAGTCTCAAATTCAGTTTTAATGAAAAGCAGTAACATATTGATTTGACACAATTACAATCAAAATCCCACTGGAATTGATTCTAGCATTTACATTGAAAAATAAGCAGGGGAGAATAGTGAGCAAGAACATGCAGGAAAGAGTTATCTCACAGTCTGGAGAAAAAAATCAAGAAAAACCAAGCCCTATTTGGCTTCTGCTTCTTGGCTGGGCAGCCCTCAGTCCCAGCACCCACACAGCTGTGCTCCAACAGCAGCTGCCCAGGTTGGAGCAAATCATACCACAAAGGATCCCTTTCCCCTCTAGAACCAGTCTTAGCAGGTAGAGTGGTTAAACAGTCAGCAAGGGCCTTGAAGGGGGGAAGAAGAAAAAGAATGTTCCTAGAGTACAGCCTGAGCTCTGAGGAGTTTCTGAAATCAGGGAGGCAAATGCCAGCAGTCTTCGCCCCACAGATCTGCAATCCCTCTCTCCCACCCTTAGAACATTCCTGCCCCACCCCCAAGTCCAGCCTCTCATCTAGCAGCATCTATTGGGTCTCTCTCATGTGTCCCATCTCTTGACTAACACTGAGTGCCCACACAAAGTGGCCCTGAAAGCCCAAACCAAGGACGGAGCTCAGCTTGGTCTAACTGTACCACCGAAGCTTTTCTCCATCTTAACTCCCTGTTCTTTCCCTTATCACCTACACACACACACACACACACACACACACACACACACACATGCATGCACACAGGTCACCGTAAGAAACATTCAAATCTATGGAGAATTTTTGTGAGTTTAGTTGAGCCAAATTGTCGACAATTGCCAGGAAGCAGAATCTCAACATTATCTCAGGATTGATATAATGCTCTGTAGAGTGGCAGTTTTGCACCTTATTTTATACTTTACAATCAAAAGAGGAGACATATGTGGGTTACATGAAATCCATTGGTGATAGGTTAGGGAGGCAGGAGAAAGCAAAGAGGGGAAACCTCTGGGACTGGATAAAAAGTAAAATGATAGACACATATTTCTTTTACATAGGTGGGTATAGGATAGTTAACAGTCAACAATTAACTCAGTAACAATGAGGGGATTTGTGGTCTCCGAAGAGTGGTGCCTATGCTTTGAGGGATCCAGAAAAAGGAAAATTACTTCGGCATTCCAAAGATATGTTATTATAGATGCAAAAAGACAATAGACAGGCTCAGTTAAGGTAAAGATTGACCTTTGTCAGGGAAGACGCCAGCCTAGGACATGACTACCCACCATAAACTGCTTTTAGTTAAAAAGTTTTCATTTCAGGCCCTGGCTGGTTTGGCTCAGTGACTAGAGCATCGGCCTGTGGACTGAAGGGTCCTGGGTTCAATTTTGGCCAAGGGAATGTACCTCAGTTGCAGGCTTGATGCCCAGCCCTGGTCGGGGCATGTGCAGGAGGCAGCCAATCAATGTGTCTCTTGCACATCGGTGTTTCTCTCTCTCTCTCTCTCTCTCTCTCTCTCTCTCCCCCTCCCTCCCTCCCTTCCACTCTCTCTGAAAAGCAATGGAAAAGATATCCTCAGGTGAGGATTAAAAAAAAAAAAGTTTTAATTTCAGACCATCCTTTCTGGTTACGTTAGGTCTCTGAGTTTGTAAGGCCACCACACAGGCCTCACCTGAGCTTGTCATGTTTAGTATGTGGCCTCTTTTAATCCACACATACATGCCCCCATTCCCCTCCATCTGTACCAGCCAGTCCATTAGTTGCCCTTTCTTCTTTTTCCATCACCCATGATGCATTTGCATTTATAAACACATATTTGTCAAAACTTCACTACAGGGCCCCCTTCTGCAGAGGGAGGCCTGGGGTAGAGGAGCAGGAAGCTGAGAATGGTGCCTCCACTTACACGTAACGGGATGCAAGCTTAATGAGCTGGACCGTCTGGGGAGGAGCAGGGAGGGCTGTGTGAGAGCAGAAGCTTCATCAGATGGCTGGTTGATGCAACTCTCAGCTGCCGAGAACCATATGCAGCCTCGGGTTGTATGTGAGGATGTCGATGCTGAGCTGCCTTGTCAAAGGATTTGAGTGACAGAAAGGGGTCTCTAGAATCAACTCAGCAGAACTTTTAGACTGAAAATTCAGTACCACTCTTGTCAGTGGAAGGTCATGTCCTAGTGTCCCAATGTCACACCACAACCTCATTTCCTCTAGGATCAGAGTTATAGATGGAACAAAAGATAAAGAGGTAGACTCTTTGTTCTAGGATGGTGTTTTATCCTGTTTAGGTTGTATACAAAATACCAGAAACTGAGTGGCTTATAAACAACATAAACTTATTTATCAGAATTCTAGTGGCTGGGAGGTCCAAATCAAGGTGCTAGCAGATTCAGGTGAGAGCCTGCATCCTGGTTCGTAGATGGCCATCTTCTCACTGTGTCCTCACATGACAGAAGGGGCAGGGGAGGTCTCTAGAGCCTTTTTTATTAGGGTACTAACTCCATCACGAGAACTATACCCTTAATACTTTGGGGGTTACAATTTCAACATATGAATATTAGGAGAAAAAAACATTCAATCTATAGCTGATGGGTACTCATTTTCTTTCTTTCTCTCCTTGAGGTGAAGAGGCTTCCCCTTTAGGGGTGGCCTCTGGCTTCCAGCTTCCTGGCCTTCAAAACCATACTCCACCATTCTGGTTTCTCTCCAGAAAGTAGCCCTGGCCTAGAGATACAAAAGTTTGTAGTTGTAACTTGGGTCTTCCTAATCTTAGTCACTGGGACCCTGGCTGAGGCCCTGTGGCTATGTCTGGGTCCAGGCCCTCTGAAGCTCACTTACAGCAATGACCCAAGGCCTTTGCCATGCTGCATTCCCCCCATGCCCCTTCATTCTCTCCCCTTTCCTCCTCTCATTCTTCTCCTTGTACCAAACTCCAGTACTCAGCCCTAAGGAGTCTGGACACCTTCTTGCATCACCCACAGCCAAGGCAACATTTGTAAAAAGAAAGTTAGCCAAAGAACAATTGCTAGTTAATGTATCACTGTGATTACTGAAGTAGTTCTATACTTTTGGGGAAGAAAATGTCACTAGTTTATTAAATGGGTCATCTTGGTCTGATGGATGACTTCCATTATCTTCCTTTCTCCCAAAGACAACTGAAAGTTTCCAGAACCAATAACTTTCTGGCCATTTTGCTAGTTCTCCCCTGTTCCATGAAAGCTTCCCCATCATGTGTTCATATCGTCAGGATTTTAAAGGGTGCATTATCAGTTAATTAACAAAACAGTGATTTTGCAAGCTGATCTGTCCAAAGATTTAATGAGTTTCTTTTCTATATATAAAATGTTTACATTATTTAAAAAACTGAACAAATCCCAACAGTTGTAAACAGAATGGTGCCACCATTGATATGCAGGTCAGATGTTTTGTTGTGTGTGGGGTTTTTTTAACTTTGGAATAAAGCATCTCTTGCTACTTCACATCAATGATAAGAATGATATTTAAGCTTCTTAACAATGAGCCCTTGATCAGAAAGGGAGCACCTAATAAGAGTTTTAAAAACTCTCAAGACCTGCACACATCTGCTCACATAATGCTCACATACCCAGGAGGCACAGATCTGAGCCTGGGTACTGTGCATTTAAGAGACCATCACAAAATTACAAGTAAACACCAGGAATTGAGGCAGCATGATACATGAGTAACTGCTGCAAATGTTCACCTTGGGGTTCTTCTTTTCTGCACTTCCTGGTAGGCGACTCTCATCTGGACAGACAGAGGCATCCACGTTGCCTTGAGATTATTGAAGATGAAATGCAAAAAGAGGATATTCAGATTTTACTGTCCAAAATAAGACTTTAAAGCCTACAGTGGGCAAGGTGGCATCATTTTGAAGGCAAAAGCAGGATTGGTTGAGAGGAAAACCACTTGATAGAAAGAGAAGAGCAGTTTGCACACTGCCCAGAAGGGCAGTTCTGTTACTGCAGTAGAGCCCATCCTATCTTGACTAAGATAATATCTGGAGATAGACAGCAAAGAGCCTAATGGAAGCAGAAGACAAATGTCTATAAATGTAGCTTTAAAAAGTGTTCTCTAAAGTGACAAAATAGGTTTTCCAAGAGCATGTCCTCAGCTCAAAGTCATGCACCTCAATTTATGAAGCTGCACACAGAGGAATATGTCCAATAAACGGGACAAAAGATTTCCTTCCTTTCTGGCTTTTGTGTTTGTGTGTGTGTGTGTGTGTGCGCGTGCGCGCGTGTGTGAAGATTTAAATATATCCATCATTTATCATTTAACATTCCTTGACATGGTTTAAGTAAAAGGTAGACTCTATTTCAAAGCACAAAACCAAAAAAAAGCCAAAGCATAAAACCCATCTTTTTTTCTTAAATAATTTTATATCAGATGGAAAGAAATTCTTAAAGCCCTAGAGCTATCTCTGTGTCTATATCACGAGTCTACCCATTTTTTCTTCTAGGGTGAATTTTCCTTGCTTTGAGTCCATTCAGTCAGAAACACTATAAAAGACCATACAGTTTTTCTGATCAAATGTGCAGGGGTTGTAGAATGTACCAGCTATAGAATGCACTTTGTTTGAACTTTAAACTCATTTCAGTCTCCAGTTTTATTATAGTTTTTTTCTCCATGTAATTTTCTCTAAGTTTCTACTCTGTACAGGGAACAATTGAGAAGGTGATATGCAGTTAAAATTAAAACCTGCCACTTCCCACATAAAATATATAAATAGTGCAATGCAGTTCGCATTTTTAAGGGCAGCAACTTCAAATTTTCTTAAGTAGTCTAAGAAAAGCAATGAATTAATTTAACTTGGTGACCTCTGACCCTTCACATTCCACAAGAATTTTATTCTAATCAATGGGAAAGATTAAAAGTCTGTATATTTGGCCTCCCTCTAACATCTACCATTCAGTTTTATTTGGTTTACTATCTGCATGTGGCTGAATGAGTCCCTTAATCTCATTCTTTAACTTCTATGAAAAGTAACCAAAATGGAAAATTACTTCTAGCTCCTACCTTGGAAAAGAATGTACTGGTCAGCATTATGAGATTCACATTATGGGGATGTATGGTGTGCCTCACCTTATAGCTACCTTGATTCTTAGAGCCTCATGGTGACTATGCAGAACTGGGGACTGATGTGGTTTTTTGAAATAATAATTACTTATAATACATAATTTCAAATAATGGGAACAAATAGATTTTGTCAATTGATATATACAAGTACTAATGCTTGCCCTTACATTTTCTCAAGTCCTCCAAACTTTTAGAGCTACCATGTTCTTTAATATCAAATGTTCTGTGCCCTTGAATTAGTCAGGTTAAGCTATGCTATGCTGCAATAATGAATTAATTTTAAATTCTAATAGAGATTATTTCTTATTCACACAAAATACAACGTGAGTGTTCTAGTTGAGAGGCTCTCCCAGGTGGCTTTTTCTCAAGCAGTGATTCAGGGGTCCAGGCTTCTTCTACCTTATAAGCCTGTCATCCCATATATGCTTGGGATCCTCTGCTAGAACCTCTGAATTTGGTAGGCTGATAAATAAAGTGAGAGAATACAGAGGATCACATGGGATGGTTTAGGGTCCAGACCTAGAAGTGATGTACATCACTTTCATCCATTTAAATTAGCCAGAACTGGTTGACAGCTGAGAAATACAGTTAACTGAGTGCCTGGGAAGAAGAAGTGGGTTTGATGAACATCTAGGAAATCTCTGCCACAATCCTCATGGCATGCACCAACAGAAACCACAGTGTTCTCTTCCTTTAAAATCTCCAAGAAGTCTCATTCACCTAATTCTATTTCTATTGACTATATAATTATATATTATTAAATATCATTAGATGCAGTGTTCTACATAGTATAACAGCAATGAGTCACAACTGAGGGTGATTTTGACTCCTCTCCAGAATTCACTTGGCAATGTCTAGAGACATTTTAGTTGTCACAACTGGAAGGGATAGTAAACTTCTGGTTTCTGGTCTGACATGTAAGGAATTTGGAAGTCATTACTACCGTCTTCACAATAAGAAAAAAAAAAAAACAAAAAAAAACTGAAAATCAACAACTCTACTTAGATCCATCAAAATATTGAGATCACAAATTTGCTCTAAAATTTGAAGAGACAGACAGACAGATACAAAAAATTATAGCTTACCCTCAGGAGCAGAAACCATCACTGAAACCAGAACCAGGGTAAGAAAACCTAAACTTTAATTGATAAAATGCTGGGCACTCAATATGAACAAGCTTGTGAATTAAAAATGCTAGAGGGAGGACCACACTTTAGTGATTTTTTTACCTCTAAGTTCTCACAGTTAAGACTGGGGGTAAATCTCTTCATGCTTCAAGCAGGAAGAGGGAAAAGTGGCCATTCTGAAATATGTCCAGGGCATTCTGTTTTCTTCACAAGGCCTACCCTCAAGAAAAACTATTTTTCTAGGGCCTTATCAACTGGGGTTTCACTAAGCTTAACTGATGTGTGAGAAGAAAAACACCCAACTCCAGGCCCCTCTAGCCTTCCTGTCTCACTTAGGTAGGGTGGGGAGAATAAAAAAGACTTGTAGAGGTCAAAGCCAGGAGCAAAGGCTCACTAAAAGACTAAGATCTAATCATAGTGTTATACAATGAGTGCCATCTCCCTACCCCTTACCACCACATCAATAGGACTCCTGTATAATAACAGAGGCACATAACTGAGAGAACTGCTTATCTCAGAGCTTATTTAAGAAGAAGCCTCTAGGGAAACCCAAAGACAACAGGGAATGCAAAAATAAGGAAACCAAGAAAAATTTAGCCTTTGACATGTACAGCTACAGCAAACAGTAAACACAACATAATTCCTCACCAGATAAAACATAAAACTTCACACTAGAGACCTATTTACCTCAGTTCCTTATACCCATTATATCATGTCTGGATTTTTACAAAAAATTGCAAACAATACCAAGGACTCTAATGGAAATAGTAGACAACATGCAAAAGCAAGTGGATAATATAAGCAGAAATAAAAGGAAATGCTGGAAATCAAAAACACTGTAACAGAAATGAAGAATGCCTTTGAAAATCTTACCTTTTGCAACAGTACAGATGGACCTGGAGAATATTATGCTAAGTGAAATAAGCCACTTAGAGAAAGATAAATACCATATGATTTCATTTATATGTGGAATCTAATGAACAAAATAAACTGATGAACAAAATAGAGCCAGAGACTTGGATACATGGAACAGACTGACAGCTGTCAGAAGGGAGGGGAATGGGGGAGACTGGAAGAAAAAAGGTGAAGAGATTAGCCAAAGAACATATATACATAGCCCATGGACACAAACAACAGTGTGATGATAGCCAGAGAGAGAAGGGTCGGGGGCTAGGTGGAGGCTCCCTGAGAGCTTTAATCTCTGTCTTCAGCTGCAGCTGAGTGATATCGGTGTCATCAATGACCTTTCGGAGCCCATGGATGTTACTCTTCACAGACTGGAGCATTTCCAGCTCTGTCTCAAACTTAACTCTGAAGTCATCAGCAGCAAGACCAAAATTGTCAATCTGCAGAATGATGCTGGCATTGTCCACAGAACTTGCAAAGATCTGAGTGCTCAGGCCCTCAATGGTCTTGAAATAATCTCCCCAGTCTCTGACCTGGGGTCCCTTCTTCTCCAGATGTTCCTAGATTTTGCTCTCCAATCTCCAATTACCAGCCTCCAGGCTTCTCATCCTCTCCAGGTAGGAGGCTAGTGATCATTCAGGTACTGTAATAGTCTTTCTTACTCTGGATGCCCCCTATGCCTGCCAGACCCCCAACCATTTCTGTAGCCAGGCCCTTGGACCCCCACCCATCCCACACACTGGTGGAGTGAGACACAGAGATCTGGGAACCAGAGCCCATGGTGCCTGCATAGACACTGGCTGGTCGGACCCAGGTGGCTGGGTAACTGCACAGCGCCCAGGGTTCTATAGTTTGTAAAGAAGCTGGAGTGGGTGCTGAAACTCATGTCTTTCAGGGAGGCCAAGACTCAGGTTCCAGCAGTAGTGAGTGCTAGGTCCGTGACTCTAACCTACAATTCTTTGACTAGTAAAATTATCCTTCAAAAGTGAAAGAGAAATAGACTTTCCCAGGCAAACAGATACTGAGGGAATTTGTTGCCAATACCCCTGTTATGTTAAAAGAAGTTCTTCAGAGAGAAGGAAAATTATATAGGTCAGAAAGTCAGAACTACAAAAAGAAAGGAAGAGTGCTAAGAAGAAATAAATAAAGGTAAAATAAAATATTTTATTTTTCTAATTCTTAATTGACCTAACAGGTGGAAGAGGGCATATAGGGGATAAATTGTGATGGAAAAAATTAAATTAAATTTAAAAAAATAATAATAGCAGTAATGTATTCAGCAAATATAGCTTATGCATAAAGAGACATGAATGACAGCAATGTCATAAGGGATGGGAGGGAGGAATTGGGAATACTCTGTTATAAGGTTACCTGTACTACCCATGAAGTAGTATAGTGTTATTTGAAAGTGGACTTGGAATAGTTGTAAATGTATATTAAAAACTCTAGAGAAACCACTAAATAAAAGTTAGAATAAGAATTATCATTAATAAGTATAATATGCTAAGATAGAAGAGAAAATGGAATCTTATAGAGTGCTCAGTTAAAACCAGAGAAGACAGAAAAAAGTGGAAGACCAAGAGAACAAAGAACAAGGCAATGAATAGAAAACAGTAACAACTAGGGGGATGCTACTGACATCTAGTGAGTAGATACTAGAGATGCTGCTAAACATCTTTAAATGCACAGGACAGGCTCCCACAACAAAGAACTATTCAACTCAAACTGTCAATAGTGCTGAGGTTAAGAAACTGTTATACCAATGCCTTATCAACTCCATGAATTACATATCCAAAAACCTTCTTAGTAAATGTGGCAGAGACAGCTGACTACAATAAAATAATGCATTTCCTTCCATGATATAGAATTATTGCAAGGAATTGCTTCTCAGCCAGGTACTATATTTCCAGCATCTAGGTAGAGCCACATGGCTAGTTTTTGCAAAGGAATATAAGCAGAAGTGATGTGTGCCCCTTTTGAGCCCAGGTGGTTAGTAAGCAGGGATGCCACCTTCTTTTCTTTCACTTGGCTGCTAGAGGGATGAAAAGGATTGAGTGGTGGAATCTGATGCCCTAGGGGACATCAGAGACACAAGACACAAGATGGAAGGAGCCTGGGTTCCTGAATGAATGCACAGAACACTATCTGCTGACCAGGAGCTCCCAGTGGACTGTTATAAGGGCAAGAAATAAAGTCTATTGTGTTCAACCAGTAAAATTTGGGGACATACTTGTTATAGCAGCTAGAATTTCCCTAACTGATATAGCACAAGTTTTAAAAGGTGCTTGCTTCCTAAAGAATCCTGAATCACCAATATTAAAAACTTACTACTGAGATAACATGTCTCTTGAATCATCTTCTTCAATTTTTCAGCAGACACTGAAGATTCTGTCACAAAGATCATGTTATAGAGACTCCACTTCCTTTGAAGTTTTTGAACAAGACTTCGTTATCTTGAAATAATGACTATTGCATGTCATTCTTGCTTATCTTAGTCCCCCATCCCAGTTTAGTGAGATGTACAGTACCTTTCTCTTATAACAGTCCCTAGCTAAATTGTCCAGGCAGCCCAGGAGATTATTCCAGCCTCTTCGCACAGAAAACTGCAGGTGCCAGCTCCCTCTCTGGCTGACCACCATATCTGTTTCTGTTGTTGGAGAAAAAATGGAGTCCAAAAGAATCTGGTCAGTCCTTGTTAATACTTTGAATATTTTAAAAAGTGAGACCTTACTTGTATGCAAATGTACCCTACCTAAAGCTAAAGTCAACCATGCTAGACAGTTATACATAAGAATCTGGCATGTAACAAAGGCTACCATACTAATCAGTGAAGTAAAGGGTTATTAAACTCTCCCAGGTCAACTGGTTGACTAACTCAGAAAAAGAAATAGCCCAAAAGTTAGATTCTTACCTCACACCATACCACAACATAAATTCCTTTTTAAATTATTTTTACTTTTTTATTTACCTTTATTGTTGAAAGTATTACAGATGACAGATGTCACGGCATAAATTCTTGATGGGTTAATGATTAAAAGAGAAGAAACACAAACACAAATTTAAAAACAAATGCTTAAATCATATTGACATGGTAAGAAACTGTCAAAATACAAAAGCAGAGAAAGAAATCAATGTGATCATCTAAAAACACCATAAATAAAATTAAAAGGTATCTGAGCAAGCAAGGAAAATATCTACACTATATTTAATATTATTGATCTAGATATTTTAAAAAACAGTTTCTTTTAAAAGATGAAATTTCAATGAAAAAAATAGGTATAGGTTGTGATATACAATTCACAAAGAAAGAAATACAAATGGTCAATAAATGTGTGAGAGAATTTCAACTTCCAACTAATAAATGAATGCAAACTAAAACGATACTATTTTTACCTTTCAGACTGATAATTTAGAAATTGCATTACTCTGTTTTGATAAATGTGCAGTGACATGAAGAGTCTCATAGTCTTCTTCAAACTATAAATTGGTAAGACTTCCTGAAGGGCAATTTGGCAACACAGATCAATGGCTTTAGAAAAGCAAAAAAACATTATATGTATCACATAGACACAGACAACAGTGTGGTGATAGCCAGAGGGAAAGGGGGGTAGGGGTGGATGTAGGTGAGCAATGGTGGGAAATGAGGACAGAAAGAGACTTTGCTTGGGGCAATGGGTGCACGATGCAGTGTGCAAATTATGTTTTGTTGAGTTGTACACTTGAACCCTGTATGATTTTTGTGAACCAATGTCACCCCAATAAATTCAAATTTTAAAAGACCATAAAAAAGAAAGAAAATCACCATAAATTTGACCCAATAATTCTACTTCTAGGAATTATACTAAGGAGATACAAATCGAAAAGTGGGTAATGATGAATGTACAAGGATTGTCCCCCCAGCTTTGTCTATAATAGAAAAAGTTAGGAATAACCAAGAGGAATGGCTAAATAAATGATGACACATTGATTTAATAAAACCTTAAGCATCCATGAAAGAACATTCTTTTTATCTAACCACGTGAGAAAATGCTCAGAACATAAGGGAAAAGCAGGATATAAAACCATATATTTCATACCATCATTTTATAGTGAAATGCATGGGGGAAAATAGTGAAGAATCATTAATAGTTTCTGTAGTGAGATTATAGGTAGTTTATAGTTTCTTTATTCTTTTCAGTGTTTATCCCCCACATTCTCTATAATAAAAAGTTTTTACCTTTATAAGCAGGAAAAAAGTAAATGAAATGTTATAATCCCTTTAACTTTGCCATATTTCCACAGGGAAACTCTATCTTGATTACTCATAAAGCTGAACATCTTTTTTCCAACTTGGTAGAGCCTGTCTGTATTAAGGACTGCCCCCAAATCATCTATCCTGTTGGGCCTGATCAACTGCCCACTGTGCTACTCAGGCAACTTCTGAGGTCAGTGCTTTCCACACCAGTCTTGTCTGTGGCACAAGTTGGAAGTTCTAAGTTTTTGAAGACCTCAGGTGAAATTCCTCAGAAAATGTATTTGGTTAGTAGTGGAAGCAATGGAGAGTAAAGGTAGGTAATTCTTTAGAAAGCACTCTTTCACTTTGTATTTAGAAAGAAAAGGAAAGGGAGGAGGGAAGCCCCTTGGTTCCAAAAAAAAATCAGTAAATGTTCACTAAAGGTCACTATCCTGGTGGTATGATGCTGAGCAATGAACCATTCCACAGCTTAGTGGCTTTAAACAAGAATCGTTTATTATCTCTCCTGGTTTTCTGAAGGTCAGGGATTCAGAAGCAGCTTAGCTGGGTGGTGCTGGCTCAGTGTCTCTCATAAGGTTGCATTAAGAGGTCAGGTTGGCCCAGCCAGGCATGGCTCAGCAGTTCAGCATCGACCTAAAATCCAGGAGATTGAAGTTCGATACCCGGTTGGGGCGGCCCGATCCCCAGTGGGGAACGTGCTGGAGGCAGCCTATCAATGATGACTCTCCCATCTTTGATGTTTCAACTCTCTCCCTCTTCCTTCCTCTCTCTGAATCAATATTTATTTAAAAAAAAAAAAAGAGGTCGGCTTGAGTGGAACTGAGTCAGGATTCATATCCAAGGTGGCTAACACTCATGGCCAGCAAATTGGTACGGGGTGTTGTCTGTAGGCATTTCTCTCTCTGAGAGCCCCTGCACAGAGCTACAGAAGTGTCCTCCTGGCATGGCTACTGATCTTCCTCAGAGGAAGTGATTCAAGGCAGAGGCCCTAATACCTTCTAGGACACACAATGTCACTTCTGCAATATCCTATTGGTGACATAGGTTGGCTCTATTCCATGGGGGATGGGGAGTTGAGAATACTAGGAGGCAAGAACTGGCAGAGGCCATCATGGAGGTTGATTGCCCAGTCACCTATCCAGCATCCTGACAATGCCTACTTCCTGATAATACCACAGACTTTTGTTTAGGTGTCTTCCCCCACTCCATCCCCACAGTGAAAAGAAGCAGACCCATTCCCAATACCATTGATGGGATTAATTGGGCTAAATGTAATTACAGTCCCTTTGACAGTAATTGCCTCAGAATCCCAGGCCTAAGCCGGTTAGCACATGGCATTCTCCCAGACTCCAGGATTATTCAGGGGTTGGCGTATGACCAGATTCAGCCCAATGCAACCCAAGAGGACATTTAGGGGGTACTTTTTTAAAGAGAGCCACCAGAAAAGATGGTGCCTGTCTTTCTCAGGTGCTTGGGGTGTGGATCTGAGCCCCAAGTGCACTGCAGTGCCCTGTACCAGCCTAAAAATCAAGTCACTTCATGGAGAAGAGGTGAGAGATTCTCAAGAGAAAATAAGTCAGAGTCTTGATAGAACCAGAGCTGATCACTGCCCTGCCATTGGGCACTTCCTTTATTTGTGGCAATTAACTTCTCATATTTAAGCTACTTTAAGATAGGTTTCCTAGTATGTGCAACCAAAGCTGATTTTTCCCACTTGCAAAATGGAGCTATTATGAGACTAAAAGAAATGAAGACAAATACTTTGAAAACTAAAAGAAATTTTGCTCTTTAATACTAGGGATAATTATACCTATTTGAACCAAACAACCCAAAGTTTGAGACAGCTCCCCTTATATGTGAACAAGAGTACTACACCAAGCAAGTCTGGTCCAACATGTCCAAACCAACAATGGCTATGCCCGTAGGCTGAACAGACTGCTTTGGGGGTGCAATTTCAGGAGTGCCTGAACAAGATGTAGTGGTATGGGTCTGAGGTCCTAGCTGGGGCAATGTAATCTCAGAGTTTCTGAGCTGTGGTGAGGGGTATCAGAAGGGTCTACACAAAACTGGTCTTCAAAATGGGCACCAAGTGGCACTGTGAAGTTCACTGCTTCTGCCCAGTGCCTGAAATGCCACATGAGCCCCTTGATTTAAGGCTGAGATGAGGAACATAATGAAGCTTATCAATCACTAGCATCACAACGTGAATGGGGTTTCTTAGCCCCTCCTGAGATTTGTATGGAATATTTGTATAGAATAAACAGTGGGGTGCCACTCGAGTAAAGGGACAGAGAAAGAGGTCTTAGAACCTGGGGGACATAGAAGACTAACTTAGCTCAATCACACTTTTGTAGATGGCAGAGAAAGCTTGGCTGATACAGTTTTGCCAATGGCAGGTCATTTATGTTACTGAGGAAACATAAATAGACTTGCTGTACGTAAAGCATTACAAACATTTACTTATTTATTCCCCTCAACAACCCCATGAAGTAGGTTTTTTTTATCATCCTGATTTTACAGATTAGGAAAATGAGTCACAGAGAGGCTAAGAAAGTTGCTCAAGTTCACACAACTAGAGATCAAGGCACAGAGAGGTTAAGAAACTTGCTCAAGGTCACACAGCTAGAAAGTGAGGTACAGAGAGGTAACTTGCTCATGGTCACATAGCTGGTAAGCAGTAGAGTCAGGATTTGAATGCAGAGTTTGCCACCAGAGCCAATGCTCCTAACCATCATGCTCTGCTGCCTATATTATCATATTTCAGTTTCTTTGCAGACTTTCTGCTAAATGTCCCCTGATAGGGATGTTTTTCTCTGCATGATGGTTCACCCTGGGGCCTTAGTGAAGCTAGAACAGATTTAAGTACATTTGGTATCTGTGGGTGGTTTTTCTACCAGGTCTGGTCCTCAATCCTGGGACCCTGTGTTGCAACAAACTCTGGTTATGCCGTCTTCAACCAGCCTAAAGAACAGCAATAACTTTGGGCTTGTTAGAAAGGCAGCAGATCTCAAGGGACTCTGGCCAACCATTTACTTTTTGCCTAAACTTCCTGATCATTCCAGGCCTCTGCCCATCACACACCCTCCTTCTTAAATACTATCATCAGTGCCAGGTTGTTAGGGAGAAAAGCAATGAAGAGGAAATGATTATAAAAGTTACATCTGCTATTCAGACAGCTGTTCTCTTTCCTCATTAGGACAATCAATCATTTTTAACATCATTTTTGTAACTAGGAAAAAGCTTCATTTATTCTAAGACTAAGGACTAGGAATGAGGGAATTAAATCCCACAGGTCTTTAGCTGATGGGATTTTTAAAAATATTTTGTCCTCGCCAATGACCTAATTAGGTTTTCAGAAAATGATAAACTCTCAGCTCCTCTGTCTCATTTCATCTTTTCAGAAGGGGAGCCCCATGACCCCAGTAGTCCAAGCTTTCTCTTCTGGCTTTCTCTTCAGTCTCATCTTCGGAGATTAAACCCAGCTTTCTCTGACTTTCTATGAGGGTTTCTTGGAACTGTGTCATCATCTTACAACCAAGCAGCAGGTTGTCATGGAGACCTTAAGTCCTATTTCCATGGAATCATGGAACCAGAAAGCAGGAAAATCACCCTTGTGGTGATGAATGCCAACCCTGGGGCCAGACTGCCCAGGATCAAATATCAGCTTTGCCCCTTACTATTTGACCTTGGACACATTACTTAGCCTCTTGGTGCCTTGGTTAATGGAGAGTACACACCGATCTCCTAGGGTTGTCAAGAAGATTCAGTTAATTAATAATATATATAAAGCACTTCAAACTGCCTGGCCCACAGTAAACATGAAATTATAAGCATAGCTATTTTTCTTGTTTCTGCTGCTGCTATTGTTGTGGTCTAATCCACTCAACTTTAATGCTTATTGGCCTCTTGAACGTCTTCCTCTTCAAACTCCCAAGCTCTGAGCCCAACCATTTGTCTTCTCCATGCCTACATCCCAGCTGTTGAGAGCTTTGGGGAAAATCAAACAAGTGTGTTGACTGCAAACTTCTGGTCTCTGAGTTAAGCCCACTCCCCAGATACTCCATCATCTGTGCCTCCCCACATCAGTCAGAGCTCAGGCAGAAAGACAAAGTATCACAGTGATTTCAACAGAGGTAAACCAGGGATTAGAGGTGAAATTGGTAAAACAAGTATTGGAGGGCTCAAAAGGTTGATAGAGGACACTGAGAAAACACAGAGATGGGAGCTGCAGGAATCAGTGACAGCCCCAGGAGATGGGGAAACAAAGGGAAGAGGAAACCAATACAAAATAATATTGAAAGTAAACCATAATTTAAAACTTAATAAATGAATTATATTGCAAAAATATATAAATAAAGAAAAAAAGAACCTAGACACCTGGAGGAGAGCCACTGTGGGGCTGCGACCCAGTTACCTGAAGAGGGACCACCACCCATCTCTGGAGGGAAAAAATGAAGCTGATTCTGGGAGTGTTGGGAAAACTGCAAACTTGATGGGAATGAATTGCCAGTACTGGGGTGATGCTCACAGAGATAGGAAATAGACATGAAGCCCCCAGGAAGCAAACAAGAAGGAGCAGCCACCTGTTCTTTCTAAAAGGCAAATGTAGCCAGGACATAAGTCTTCTTAAAGTCCTTCAGTAGCTTTCTCTGCATCTCTAGTAGTCTGGAGTGTAGCTTGGTGAACAGGCTTCCCAGAGCTGGCTCTCATCTGCAGTTAGCACTGTCTTTTCCTGTGCTAGACACTCTCTTCCACCACAGTGGGCCAGCCATGTTGAACTCATTGCATTCTCCCAAACATTCCATGCTTTTATTTGGGCCTGGAAAGCTCTTCTCTATGAAGCCTTTGTTGATCACTCAAGTTAGCAATGGCTAATCCTCTCTGTAAACCTGACATGCTTCTTTTAGTGGATGTTGCTGGCGCCCTGCCCACATCATTTTGGTCTTCACCTCTGCACAGAACTGCTTCTATAAACACCTGTGACTCTACCTAAGGCTGTATATCTGTCCCCTGGAGTACATCTGGCCAGGTGCTTGGGAGTAGTGCTAGGGGAGCAATGCCCCTTGAGGAAGCCTTCAAACATTGATAAAGAGGAATCTGATGGCTAAGTATCCCAGGTGTATGATCTCTTGGTGGGAAAAACAAGCTCCCAGAGTTCCCCAGGGAGGTTGAACCCCAGTTGCCTAGTTGCTTATGGTAACAACTAGATTAAAAATGTACCCTTGATCTGTTTCTGCCCATTCTCTGCCTCAATTCCCTAATCTTTTCTACCAGTGTTTCCTGGGCTATAGGTCAAAAACTTAGATCTACATTTAAAAAAAAAGATGAGCATCAAAGAATGAATAAGAGAAGGTAAAATAAAAACTTTTATTTTTCTTATTAATTGCTTCAACAGATAGATGAGTTTGTTCAAAATAATAATAGCAACAATGTATTCAATTATGTGTGCTTATGTGTATATATATATATGTTTATGTATATAAGTGAAATAAATAACAGTAATGATAAAAGGGAAGAATTGTGATTACTTTGTTATTATGGGTACATGCTCTATTCATAAAATGGTATACTGTTATTTGAAAGTGGACCTGGATTTGCTTTAAATGTATATTGCAAAATCTGGAGCAAGCATTAAAAAAGTAAAATAAGAAGGATAATTGATATGCTAAAAAAAAATGACAGAAAATGGAATTATATAAAATGTTGAGTTAAAACCGCAAAAGGCAAAAAAGTATGGAAGACAAGAATAAGAATAAAGGCAGCAAGTAGAAAACAGTAACAGTTGTGATAGATAGCAAACCAATTATAACAATAATCACTCTAAATATCAGTGGTCCAAATGTACCAATTAAAAGACAAAGATTGTCAGAGTCAGTATTTTGTAACTACCAATTTGTACTTCTTAATCCCTTCACCTTTTTCACCCAGTCCACCAAAGCCCCTCCCTTCTGTCAACCATCAGTCTGTTTTCTGTGTCTATGAGTCTGTTTGTTTATTTTATTTTTTAGATTCCACATATAAGTGAAATCATATGGCTTTTTTTTTTCTCTGACTGACTTATTTCACTTCATAACACCCTCTAGGTCCATCCATAGGAAATATAGTCAATAATATTGTAATTACTGTGTAAGGTGCCAGGTGGGTACTAGAAATATCGGGGGGAACACTTTGTAAAGTATATGATTATCTAACCACTATGCTGTACACCTGAAACTAATACAAAATAATATTGAATGTAAACTATAATTGAAAAATAATATTAAAAAAAGATTGTCAGAGTGGATCAAAAAACAAGACATATAAATATGTCATCTGTAAGAAACCCGCTTTAAATAAAATGACACATATAGTTAAAAGTAAAAGAATGAAGAAAGATATACCATGCTAACACTAATCAAAAGAAAGTAGCAGTAGCTACATTAATTTCAGACAGAGCAGACTTCAGAATAAGGAAAGTTATCAGGGGCATTACATTATGATGAAGGGGTCGATACTCCAAGAAGACACAATGAGTATGTGCCTAACAACAGAGTATCAAAACATGTGAGGCCAAAACAGAACTGCAAGGAGAAATAGATAAATCCACTATTATAGTTACAGACTTCAACACCCTTCTATCGGAGAAACAGACAGATTCAGCAGGCAGAAAATCAGTAAGGACATAGTGGAACTCAACAGTACCATCAATCAACTGAATTTAATTGGCATCTACAGGCGAGGTCATCCAACTATAGTAGAAAGCACATTCTTCTAAAGCTCACATGGAACATTTACCATGATAGAACACATGCTGAGCCATAAAATACACCTTAATAAGTTTAAAAGAATAGAAATCATATAATGTGTGCTCTCAGACCACAATTGAATTAAAGTAAAAATTAATAACAAAAAGATAGCCTGAAAATCCCAAAATACTTGGAGATTAACAATGCACTTATAACTAACATATGAGTCAAAGAAGAAGTCTCAAGAGAAATTTAAAAATATTTTGAACTATGCCCAGCTGGTGTTGCTCAGTAGTTGAGCATCAACCTATGAACCAGGAGGTCATGGATTGATTCCCAGTCAGGGCACATGCCTGGGTTGCAGGCTCGATCCCCAGCAGGGGGTGTGTAGGAGGCAGCCGATCAATGACTCTCTCATCACTGATGTTTCTATCTCTCTCCATCTCCCTTCCTTTCTCTGAAATCAATAAAAACATGTTAAAAATATTTTGAATTAATTAAAAGTGAAAATACAACTTATCAAAATTTCTGGGATGCAACAAAAACAGTGCTTAGAGGGAAATTATAGCATTGAATGCATATATTAAAAAAGAAGAAAGATCTAAAATCAATAATCTAAGCTTCCAGTTTAAGAAACTAGAAAAAGAAGAGCAAGTTAAATACAAAATGAGTAGAGGAAAAGAAATAATAAAAATTAGAGCAGAAATCAATGAAATTTAAAACAAGAAATCAATAGAGAAAAATCAACAAAACTTAAAGTTCTCTCTAAAAAGATCAATGAAATCAATAAGCCTCTAGCCAGGTTAACTAAGAAAGAAACCAGAGTAGGCACAGGTTACCAATATCAGAAATGGAGTTGGGGACACCACTAAAGATCTCATGGATATCAAAAGAAAGATAAAGAAATACTACAAACAACTCTATGCCCACAAATCTGATAACCTAGATAAAATGGATGAATGAATGGTGGGCCTCATCTGCTTCAGGAATCCAGCAATTTTAGCATGCGTGGTTTGGGCATCAATTTGAGCATGGATTCATGAGACGCATAGGATAAGGAGTACACAGACAAGAATGAAATCCAAGCAGATAAATATAGCTGGGAAATGGCTGGTAGGTGGAGATTTAAAAAAAAAAAAAAAAAAAAAAAAGATACCTGCTGAGAGCCACTAGAAAAAGGGAGACATAGTTTTTAATTCTTTCAAAGTTTGTCCATCTGAGAGGATTCTGCTTTGGTATAATTACCTGAGTCACTTTTTTCGCTCATAAGAGAAGACAGCTGAGATACCCAGATGTGAGGGATAGTCTATCAGTAGAAGACTCTTATTTAATTAGATACTGCTTTTATTTTATAGCAACTCATATTTTCAAGGGCATCTCCTTCTTTGTTACATCCCAACTCATATTTCCTCCCACAAAACCCAAGACTCTATATTTTCAAGTTAATACCACAGTGCACCAGAATGTATGATTCTGTGTAGTCTGATTTCCTTTAGGTCATGTTCACATTCAGTTATTTTATACATATTGAGAATAGAGCTATCTTTGCTTTGAATTTTTAAGCTGCGAATTTGGTCTGCTCTAAGATAAATTACACATTATTCCTAAGGCTTAGTGTGCTCCGGTGAACTACCCTAAGGCCCCAGAGTTTCAAACAAATATCTTTCTTTTTCTCCTTTCAGAAAACTAAGCTGGGTCTCAAAGTACATCCCTTGATGTTATGATTTCTTTTCATCCCTAAAAGAAATCTCTCAGTTCAGTTTGATCCAATGCCTCATTCACATTTGACTGAGTGATGTTTGCTTAAGTAACAGCCCTTCCCAGATGGCTGAAACAAGCTTCAGATCAAAACATAATGAATCTAAAGAGTGATCAGTGTTCAGAAATCATTGACATGTTGCTGGGAGTGTAAGCATAAAGCAATTCTATCAGATACTCTGATTCATGGCAAACTCTGATTCATGGAGAAGAAGGAGTTGAAAGAAGCAAATTTTTTTGGTTTGCTTGCTTTGGGAGTTAGAAGGAATAGGAGCTTCTGGGTGCTAAGAGTGAAGAGCCTCAGAAAAATGAAAAAGGAGCTGAGTAAGTATGTGCATTTTTGCATGTGAATAATTAGATAGCATATACAACAATCATAATAGATATTCCATTTCCAATACCCAGTCCAGAAAGAAATTTCAAAGATAATAGAACTTACTACCTATTATCAAACCTGTGGTAGATTTTATTGTCTGGGAGGTTATAAGTATATTAAGGAATCTGGCAAGTAATTAGACTTGAATGCAAAATGGTACTTTCTCTTAATTTCATCCTAATACACTTCTTTCAAGGCATTCAAATTATGAAATGTCAAAGGCTCATTTATAATCTCTGTTTTAATCCCATATGAAAATAAATCTTATATTATCCCATTAAATATACTGATACCTGGTATATACTTGAACCAACTATAAGGAGTCCTACCAAAAAAGGAATATATTTTTTTCACTACTAAAATTAACATTCAAAGATAGGTAAGACAAGCAATAATAATCCCCTTTCTATATATGTTGAGTTACAGTTTTCAAGGCCTTTTCACACAATTTCTTTGATCCTCACAATAACTCTATGAAGAAGGAAGGGCAGGTGTCATTTGCATCATTTTATAGTTGAGGAAACCCAGAACCCAGTTATTTACCAAACTGTGTCTCTTTTCCTTTTTGGCATACAACAAGACTACATTTCCCAAGATCTCTTGCAGTTAGATATGAACATGTGATGGATCCTGTCCAACAGAATGTGCATAGATGTAATGTGTACCACTGTATGACCTGACCCATAAAAACCTCCAATATATAAGCCCCCCATTCTCCTTCCTCATTTACTAGATGAATGAAGTTTACTCCAAAGTCTTAGAGGACAGGGAAACTACAATATGGAACAAGTCTAAGTCACCACTTGGAGGAGAGTTGTCCAGGAAAGCCAGTCAACCAGGAATAGGTATTGGATTTTTGTATGAGAAATAAGCTTAGATTGTTTTAAGTGATTGAAATTTGGGGATTGTTTGTTGCAGCAGTTACCCCATATTAATGCAGAGAAGTTAAATGATTTACTCAATATTATACAACTATTTTTTTTTAAAGAACCAGGATCAGAACTATTTTCTTCTAGTGCTTAGTTTAATATTCATTTACCAGCATCAACCATATGTAAGGCACCCTTTCATACCCTGTTGCTAATCCAATAATTGAAGGATTGAAAACTATGACAGATAAGTCACATGTGGGCTCTTTAAATCTCTCAGCTCTCTGATGGTCTCCTTTTTCTGTTTCCTACATGTGTTCTTCTAGTAGTTACTTCCTCAAGTATCCCAGCAACGACCAAATGCAGGGACAGATACAAGGCTTTACTGATCTAAAAGAACTCATATCTGAAAATTATCTCTCCTGAGTTTCCTTCCTTCCTTATGGTATATCCAAAAGGTTATAAAACATATATTCTCCCCCACTGAGATAACCCCAAATAGACTTCCTTTAGAAGGAACCTGATAAATGAGGCTGCCAGTACATGCAGAGAACAGGCAGTGACTGCAGTCCCATTAGGTATGGGTCACAGGGAGATTGTATCAAGGAATCAGAGGCCAGAGGGCAAGTGCCAAGGCAAGCAGAGGTAGTGAATCCTTTAGGTGAAAGTCACTTGTGAGAGGAGGTTCCATTACCTGGAGATAGATGCAGGCAGTTTTCAGAACCTCGGAGAGCTCCTAGTGAGCTCCATTGTTCTAAGAATGTTTTTTCTGAGACCCAATCAGGTAGTTTGCCCTTTTTTCTGAACTCTCTCGCTGATGGAGACTTGTCCTTCCCATAAATGTCTTAATCTCTATAGAGTAAGAGATTCATTCTCATTCTTTCTGAGGAGTTCAGTAAGTAGGGGTCTAGTAAGTAGGTTGTAGCTGTCTCATTCAGCCTTACTAAAGAACTCATGAGATGCTCACACCTCAGAAAAATCTGGAAAGGTACATAATCGTCCTCTTTAATTGTGTTCTAAAAGCTCTCTTTCTTCTAGGTTAGAGGCTAATGCTTACATGGGCCTGGACACCAAACATCTTACCCAACTGAAACCTTATCACTACACCTGAACCACAACATTAGCCCTATAACCCTAATAGGAGGATCACCAAAATTATAGGTGTCTCTTCCTGAAGGTATGTTCTCAAGCAAGTTAACAGATATTCTATGAAAAATCTTTCTACAGAAAAATAATTTTGGGAAAATTTCAATAAAAATGTTAAATACTTAAAAAAAAGAACCAGATACTGAACAAGTACAAAAAAATGCTAAATACTAGATGATAGATAGATGATAGATAGATAGATAGATAGATAGATAGATAGATAGATAGATAGACAGACAGACAGACAGACAGACAGACACATATTCTCTCTCTCTCTTTATAAAATTCAATGTGATGAACATCTTCAGGCATGTAAGTTTTTCAACCTTCTTGGGACTTTTTTCCCTTTGGAGATATGTTCCCCAAAGTACAATTCCTGAGTTAAAGAACTTGAACAATGCTATCACTTGACAGGCATGACCAAATCCAACTGGGATTGTGTATTTTACTTCCCTCAGCAGTGTATGAAAGTATCAGTTTCACTAGTATCTGATCAGTAATTTGATTTCTATTTTTTTATGAGTAGTACTTAGAAGTTCTTTGATAAAATGCCTAGAACTGTGTCTGACCCATAATAAATGTTCAGTAAGTATTTGTTTCAAGTTGAAATGAAAGGCTTGATACTTTCCTTTATATCTGTTTACTCAGCATAGTTCTTCATGTGGAATTGCTTATGTCTTTTTCTTCTTGATTACTGGAATGTTTTCTTTTTAATTTGCCTAAGATATTAAGCCTCTGTTTTCCATATTTGTTAAAATATTTTCCTGCAGGGTAGAAGGGGTCAAGGGGGGAAAGAGAGGGCATCTGTAATACTTTCAACAATAAAGATAAATTAAAAATAAATAAAATTCTTATATATACAATTTTAATTATTATGTAATCAGATTGGTCAGTCATAATTGTGATATTTTACTTTAAAGTTTATAAAACTTATAGAATGGTCCATAGACCACATAAAATTTATGATTTTTTCTTATGAATTAACATCTTATATATATTATATTTATGTTGTATTGTGGTACAAGGTGTGGGTCTACATTGATTTTTCTCTGAAATTAGTAACAGATATTCTAATACAATTTATAGTTAAATCATTTTTTTCCACAGTATTTTTTTATTTTTACCACTGTCTCTAGGTACATGTGGGTCAAAACAAAAGAGGTTGAGTTTTTAAATAAAGGAAATAACATGAGATACAATGGAATTATCTAACACTTTACTGTGTTGGTTGCACCACCCTGCTTTCAAAGAGTTACAATCTTGTTGTCAAGGGTCAAACATTTGTCTACTTATTTATGTTTTTGAATATAACAATCTAGTAGCCTTAAAATGTTTAAAAGGGGCTGCTGAAATTTCACTTACATTACAATTCAGGTGTGCAGTGTAAATGTAATTTATTTCTTAAAAACCTGATATATTATTCTTTACAAAATTCAAAAGCATTTATTTCCAAGCACTGGGGTCTTCTCTGGGGTAAAACCTAGAAATGGAAATGATACTAGTTTTGGAGAGAAGGTGTCTTTGTATTCTCTTGTACTGTGTCCCCTGCTGGCCTTGAGGTCAGCATTTGCAGCTGGTAAACTTGTGGTGTTTTTGTTCTTGTTTATTGGCTCAGTCAGTGTTCTTGGAGAGTATTGGCCTTCTTCTTCTGGCTACTTCAATGTCATCTCTAGAAATCCCTGTGTCCCTGTCATAATCTCCTTCTCACCTCTTGGGAACAAAGTTTACCCTTTACATTCTGCTCTAGATCACTGTGCCCTATGGTGGCCAGCCTCATGTCAGCTTCCTGGCTCCAACAATGGGGCCACTCCACATGGGAACTAAGATTTACTGAGGCAAGTCTTCACTGCATAGGGCACTATGGATTCTCCACAGTGGTCCTCTTTACCAACCAATCGCTCATTCCTTCTGATGTTGAGTTGGTTGCTAACAGCTTACAGATGTCCCCTTCTTTGGAGAATTTCCATCAGCTGAGGGGAGCCACTTTTGTTCAGGAAGCTAGGCCTACTCCCACCTTTGGGGTATAGCCCACAGCCAATGACTAAATGCCTCAAGGGTATGGAATTCTGGCCTCTTTACCTTGAGGGAAAACAACTCAATGATACAGTTCAGCCTATGGGATCAGGCTGAAGCTAAGAACACCTCCTTGCTTAGCATCTTCCCCTGCCTGATACCACTTCCCTCACTCCCATTCTCCTGAGAGCATTCCTCCAATAAACAGCAGGCATCAGAGTCCCTGTCTCAAGTTCTGCTTCTAGTGAACATAACCAAAGATACTCAGTGTGCCTGACAATGCCTCTCTTTACTAAGCTGAGCCAGCCCATGTTGGTAAAGGGGTGTCTGTCCAACAGACTCCTCAGACTTTCAAAGAATGAATGAGGCAAAAGATCCCTGGCCTTGGTTTTCCCCAAATTTGCTTTCAGAACCACCTCCAGCCTTTCCCCAGTATCAGTTTGAATGACTATATAAAAGTTTGTAATACATCAAAACACTAATTTTGTCAGTTTCATGAATTGTGAATACCTTCCCTCAGTTTATGATTTATCTTTTCACTCTTTACAATGTTTTTGATAAACAGAAGTTCTTAAAGTTAATGTCAGATTTATCAGCATTTCCTCTTTCCTGATGTTAGAGGGTTAAAATCTTGTTTATGTAATTCTTCTCTATCCCCAAAGTCATGAAGATATTTTCCTACATTATCTTCAAAACTTTTTTTCCCTTTCATATTTAGGTTTTTAATACATCTAGAATTTATTTGAGGGCACTGTGAGATACAGGTTTAATTTCCCCCATTTCTCAGTACTATTTATTCTAAGGACTAGCATTTCTCCTCTGTTCTACAGTGCAATGTATATCAAATATTGACCTTATGTGTGAATATGTTTCTGGTGTCTTTATTCTATTCCAATGGTCTATTTTTCTAGCCCTGAAAAAATAATATGCTGTCTTGATGACTATAGCTTTATAAGTCTTCTTATCCACTTTATCCAGTCTTCCCCCTTATTCTTCTGCCTCAAAAGGGTAATGGCTATCCTTGGCCTTTAGTATTTCTGTATGAATTTTAAAATCAGTTTGTCAAGTTCCACCAAAAAACATGTACTGAAATTGCATTAAATTTAGAAATAAATTTGGAGAGAACTGGCATCTTTTTTGCTCATATTTACCATGGTATAGCTACCCTTTTTTACATTTCTCTAATGTCTCAGAATACAATTTTATCATTTTTTCTATAGAGGTGTTGCATATCCATTATTAGATTTATTCTTCAGTATTTTCTATTTCATTTTCTGTTTGTTGCTGGTATGTAGAAATATATTGGATTTTTGGATACTGAGCTTTTATATCCAGAGACTGTACTAAATTCTATTATTAATTTCAATAGTATAGCTGCCAAATTACTTGGATTTTCTATTAATAAAATCATATCACATGCAAATAATGAGTTTCCTGTTTCTTTCTTTCCAATTCTTATTCCTTTTTCTTACTGTGTGCAAATGGGCAGAACACTGTGAACAATTCTAAATAGCAGTGGTTATCAGGGGCATCCTTGTCTTGTTCCTGGTCTCCCAGGGAAAGTTTTCAACATTTTATCATTTACTATGTTTGCAGTAAGTCTTTTGGAGATTACAAATATTCTCTTCTACTCCTACTTTGTTAAGAATGCTTATCATGAAAGGACATTTAATATTATCAAATGAATTTTCTATATCTATTGAAATGATCATGTGATTTTTCCCTTTTTGTTAATCTGATGAATTTCACTGCTCTATTTTCTTAATAAAATTTTGCATTCTTGGGTCAAACCCCATTTGGGCATATTGTATCATGTTCTGTGAACATTCTTATATATCTCTTTTGGTGCATTGTGCACACATTTCTTTTGGCTATATAAATAGAAGTGAAGTTGTTGGGTCATAGAGTGTGGAAGTTGGTTTTAAGAAAAGAATATGGCTTTAGGTGCATTGAGTCAAGGTTTTAGGAGGACCTCTAGGGGAAAATGTGCAGTGGGCGATTAAAACTGTGGGACTGGAGTTTGAGTAGAAGCCAGAGATGTGGATTTGGGATTCATCAATACAAAGCTTATATGTAAAGCCATTAGAATGTAATGCTTTGTGTGGGGAAGGATCATGGAGGAGAGAAGAGAGCTTCAGATCAACACTTGGAAAATACCTGTAGCTAGGAGGCAGGAGGACAAAGAGCCAGTAGAGACAGGCATGGCTTCAGATGGGTGATAGGGAAACAGAGAGTATCAAGCCTTGAACACTATGGAGAAAAGTAGGGTAAGGACCTCCTTAGATCTGGTGTCCAGGCAGCCTTCATACTATTTTTTCCCTTGCTGTAGCTACTGCTACAGCTGTTGCTATGCTTTTTTGTTTGTTTGCTTTTAATCTTTATGAAGTCCTTTGGTTACTTTTGGAATCATGCCAATTTGCAGGACTGTTATCACCCTGGCAGCTGCTAAGAGCATTCTCTTCCACCCCACAGAAATACTCAGGACAGAGTACTTAATGAGCACTTACTAATTATAGGCCCATCGGTAAAAATTATGACCAAAATAGCAGGTTTTCAAAAGTGAGCTGAAGGTGCACGTGTCACACTCAAGACAAAATAGTCACAAACGGAGAGAGGTCAGAAAAAGAAGTTCCTTTAAAAACAATTACTTCACAGAATTAGGGGGGGACTGAGGTTCCATGACTTGATGTATTGAACTTTCCTTCATGCTACCTGTTGCAACTCCTGACAACACTATTTAAGGCTCCTTTTCAAAGGCTACAGGGGAAACATAATGAGGAAAGAGGAAGGCAAGAAGAGGAAAGGTCAGTCAGTTCTGTGGATAGAAAGTCTGGGAAGATTTCACTAGCTTGTCCCACACTCTCTGTGAGCAGAGAGAGTAGAGCAACATATACAGTGTATGTCATTAGGCAAACAGCAACAACCCTCAAATATGCAGAAAACACCAGCAACATAAAAGGACAATGGAAAACAAGAGCATGAAATGAGGTAATAAAGAAAAAAATATTGGCTGGGCTCCCACGGGCAGCAGCTGAAGGTCCGGAGGGGTATCTCAGCTGTGGGGGTTTCCCACTGAGGACTCTGGGGCCTAAACCCCAGGTTGGGCTTCCCAGCCAAGAGCACCAGAACTGAGAAAGCTGTCTACATAACATCTGGCTGTGAAAAGCAGCCAGGTTTCTTCCTGCCAGGGAGAGGCGCTGGAACAGGAGGCACCCTCTAAAAGAGCCATTGCAAAAAGTTTCATGTGCAGCCACTCACCTTGGGCTCCGGTTGAGGGGGAGTGGAGTGGACTGGGCTGTGTGTGGAGAGTCTGGGGAGAGTCATTCCCCCAGACTGTGGGGGACATCTTTCTTGGGAGGCGAACTTTCAGCTTTTGCCTGAGAGGGGAAGCAATTGCCCCACCCTGCTGGAGAGCCTCTTGCCCTGCCCAGAGGAGTTTCTACAGCCTGAGGCTTGTTAGGAGACTGATAACAACTAGCCTCTAGCTGCCGGACCCTCTGGAGCTTCTAGAGCCTGAGGCTCATTAAGAGGATCAGATTAACAAGTCTGCAGACTGAGGCAGACCTCAGGGTGCTTTGAGTTTTTGCCTGACCTGCTTTGGGACCCAGGCCTTAGAAAAGCAGACTTTGGTGTGCATCTAGGTCCTGTCCAAATGCATCCAGCCCCAGCAGTGGAGACCTCAAGCCTGGGGTTGTTGATAGCACCAAACAGGGTACTCAGGGCCAGTCACATTGGCCTGTACTAGAGACCCTACAAAAAGACTGAGAATCCTAGCAGATCTACCTAACATTTAGCCAAAATGGGGAGACCAAAAAACAATCCCCAAATGAAAGAACAAGAGAAGTCTCCAGAAAAAGAGCCGAATGAAAGAGAGATAAACAACCTCTCAGAAATAGAGTTTAGAATACTGATTGTAAGGATGCTCAACAGCATGAAAAAAGATTTGGAAACTATGAAAAATGACCAGTCAGAAATGAAGAGTGACATAGCAGAAATAAAGAATACATTAGAAGGAATAAACAGCAGATTAGAAGAATCTGTGGATCCGATCAGTGAATTAGAAGACAAGGTAGAAAAAATCACTCAATCAGAGACCTAAAAACAAAAAACAATTAAAAAACAGGAGGACAGCCTAAGGGAGCTGTGGGACAGCATAAAACATAACAATATTTGTATTATAGGAGTGCCAGAGGAGGTTGAAAGTAAGCAGGGTTAGAGAACCTATTTGATGAAATAATGGCAGAAAACTTGCCTAACCTGGTCAAGGAAAAAGGCACACAGGTTCTGGGGGCACAGAGAGTCCCAAGCAAGAAGAATCCAAAGAGGCCCATGCCCAGACACATCATAATTAAACTGTCAAAAATCCAAGGCAAAGAGAGAATCTTAAAAGAAGCTAGAAAAAAGCAAACTGTTACCTACAAAGGAGCTCCCATAAGGCTGTCATCTGACTTCTCATCAGAAATTCTACAGGCCAGAAGGGAATGACATGAAGTATTCTAGGTAATGCAAAAGAAGGGTCTGAAACCAAGACTACTCTATCCAGCAAGATTATCAATCAAGCTGGATGGTGAAATAAAGAGCTTCCCAGACCAAAAAAAAAAAAAAAAAAAAAGGTTAAAAGACTTTATCACTATAAAACCAACATTACAGGAAATGTTAAAGGGACTGTTATAATTAGAAGTAGAAATAAAGAGAATGAGAAACATAGATATAAAGAAACAAAATGGCAGTAGATAAGTATCTTTCAATAATAACCTTAAATGTAAATGAATTAAATGCCCCAATAAAGAGACATAGGGTGGCTGAATGGATAAGAAAACATGACCCAAATATATGCTGTCTATAAGAGATCCACCTCAGAACAAAAGACTCACACAGGATGAGAGTGAAGGGATGGAAAAAAAACTTTCCATGCAAATGGAAATGGAAAAAACGCTGGGGTAGCAATCCTCATACCAGACAAAATAGACTTCAAAATGAAGACCATAACGAGAGACAAGAAAGGTCATTACATAACGCTAAAGGGATCAATCCAGCAAGAGGATATAACCCTGATAAACATATATGCACCCAATACAGAAGCACCTAAACTTATAAAAAAAAAAAAAAAACTTCTAGAGAGATTTAAGGGAGAGATCGACAGCAATACAGTCATACTAGGGGACTTTAACACCCCATTGACTTCACTGGATAGGTCTTCCAGACAAAAAATCATCAAGGAAACAGCGACCTTAAATGACACACTAGATCAGATGGATTTAATCGACATTTACAAAACATTCTACCCCAAAGCTGCAGAATATACATTCTTCTCAAGGGCACATGGGACATTCTCAAAGATAGCCACATGTTAGGACACAAAACAAGTCTCTATAAGTTCAAGAAGATTGAAATCATATGAAGCATCTTCTCGAATCACAGTGGCATGAAACTAGAAGTCAACTATAATAAAAACACTAAAAGACATTTAAACACATGGAGACTGAAAAGCACGTTTTTAAACAATGAATGGGTTACCAAAAAGATCAAGAAAGAAATTAAAAACTTCCTGGAAACAAATGAAAATGAACACACAACAACTCCAAATCTATGGGACACAATGAAAACAGTCCTGAGAGGGAAGTTCATAGCACTACAAGCCTACCTCAAAAAACAAGAAAAACTTCTAATAGACTCTTTAACCCTACAACTCAAAAACTTAGAAAGGGAACAACAAGAAAAGCCTAGAGTAAGTAGAAGGAAAGAAGTAATAAAGATCGGAGCAGAAATAAATTACATAGGCACTACAAAAACAATACTAAAGATCATTGAAATCAAGAGCTGGTTCTTTGAAAAGATAAACAAGATTGATGAACCTTTAGCCAGACTCATCAAGAAACAAAGAGAGAGGACCCAAATAAACAAAATCAGAAACGAAAGAAGTGAAATAACAACTGACCCAACAGAAATACAAAGGATTGTAAGACAATAGTATGAACCACTATATGCCACCAAGCTGGAAAACCTGGATGAAATGGATGAATTCCTAGAAAAATACAACCTTTCAAAACTCAATCAGGAAGAGTCAGAAAGTTTAAATAGGCTGATAACTGCTGATGAAGTTGAAGCAGTAATCCAAGGGCTCCTAGCACACAAAAGCCCTGGCTCGGATGGCTTCATGGGGGAGTTTTACCAAACATTCAAATAAGAATTAACACCTATCCTCCTCAAACTATTTCAAAAAATCCAAGAGGAAGGAACACTTCCAAACTCTTTTTACAAGGCCAGCATTACCCTAATTCCAAAACCAGATAAAGATACTACAAAGAAAGAGAATTACAGGCCAATATCCCTGATGAACACAGACGCTAAAATCCTCAACAAAATATTAGCAAATCAAATCCAGCAATATATTAAAAAGATCATACACCATGACCAAGTGGGATTTATTCCAGCGATGCAAGGCTGGTACAATAGTCACAAATCAATAAACATGATACATCACAAATTGAAACAAAAAAATCAAGTGATCTTATCAATAGATGCAGAAAAAGCATTCAATAAAATCTAACACCCATTTTTTATAAAAAACTCTCAGCAAAGTGGGAATAGAGGGATCATACCTCAACATAATAAAGGCCATATATGACACACCTACAGCCAACATCATACTCAATGGGCAAAAACCAAAACCATTTCCCCTAATAACAGGAACAAGACAGGGGTGTCCACTTTCACCACTCTTATTCAACATAGTATTGGCAGTCCTAGCCACAGACATTAGACAAGAAGAAAACAGAGGAAAACAAGATGGCAGCGTAGGTAACAGGTGCACCCGCCGCCTCCCGCAACCACATCAAAATCACAACTAAAATACAGAACCACCATCAATCAGAGCCTCCTGAAATCTGGCTGAACAGAAGCCCTACAACCAGGGAACTGAAGGAGCATCGAGACGGGTAGGAGGGACGACGACGCAGGAGGATCGGGGCTGAATCGTAGAGACGCGGCCGAGGGCCCACACCAGGTGCCCAGGTTAAAACCCCAGAGGGAATCTCGGGGGTGGTAGTTTCTCGGAGGAGTGAGGGGTCCCAGACCCACAGCAGGCCCCCAGCCCAGGACTCCAGGGCTGAGAAGAGAGGTCCCCACAACTCCGGGTTGTGAAACCAGCAGGGACTGTCTCTGAGGGTCGCAGAAGCTGCCGGAGTCCCAGCAGCTCCTCTTAAAGGGCCCGCGCACGGACTCACTCGAACGCTCCCTCTGAGCCCAGTGCTAGGCTGCAGCCTGAAAGGACCTGGGACACTCGGGGAGGAACTAACCTGCCTGAAATCCAGGCGAGAGGTGGAGGGGCAGCTTTCTTCCAGGCAGAAGAGCTGGCGGAGGCCATTGCTCCTTGTAGAGTCCTCCCCGTACACAGACGGCAGGCAGGCACCATATTTGAATTTCCAGCACCTGACTCACATCATTGGCCCCGCCCTGTGATTCCCGGAGGCCCCGCCCCTCCGCACCTGCAGCAAATCCAGGCCATTTCCAGGGGCTTTTCTGTGCAAGTGGCCTCTCGAGCCTCATGCTTAGGACTTTCCTAGAATCTCTCAAACACGCAGCAGCGTGCCCTATACGGCTTGATAAGTGGCCCCAGGCCTGACACTAGCGGCAGCTGCACTGGCTCATAGCTGGGCCTCTCCTGAATACCTCCAAGCCCAGCACAAGTAGCAGCCAACTACGGTTTGCTGTGTAGCTCATGCTAGGTGGCCCTGGGCAAGGCACTGGCACACGCTGACTTTGCATCTCCCAGGAGGCCCCAGAGACAGTGCACCTGGTAGTCAGACTCAACCACACTGGATTACAACCTTACCACATCCACAAGTGACACACTCAGGGAGCCCACTTGTTGAACACCAAAGTTCCACTGAAGTAAATCCAGCTCCATAGGGGTATCTCCAGCACAGCAGCTCTCTGGCTATAGTTGCAGCTGGTCCTCACAGCTGATTGGCCTGGGGGTCAACTCCTCCCAGGGACACCAACAGCAACCAAGGCTCAACTACAACAGGACAGTGCACACAGCCCACACGGGGGAGCACCTAGCAGGCCCAGCTCAGGTGACTGGGGAAGCTGAGCCACTGCACCCTACAGCACACCTACTACACAAAGCCACTCTACAAATTCCAGGAGACATAGCAGCTCTACCTAATACTTAGAAACACCTGGAAGCAGCCAAAATATAGAGACAAAGAAAGATGTCACAAAGGAAAGAACAGAAGAAATCTCTAGAAGAGGAACTAAATGAAATAGATCCAAGCAAGCTAACAGATACAGAGTTCAGGATAATGGTTACAAGGATGCTCAAGGATATTAGTAAGAGTGTGAGGAAAATAATTGAGAAAATCAATGACATAATAAAGCACCAATTTGAAATGAAGGCTATAGGAACTGAAAAGAAGAATAATTTACATGGAACCAACAGTAGAGTAGAGGGTGCTGAGAATCAAATCAGCAATTTGGAACATGAGGCTGCAAACACCTGGAAGCAGCCAAAATATAGAGGCAAAGAAAGATGCCTCTTGAAGTTGTCCCAGAGGTCCTTATACTATTTTCATATTTCTGGATTCTTTTTTCTTTTTGCTCGTCTGGTTGGCATCATTAAAATGCCAAAGGTTAAAGACAAAGAGAGAATCTTAAAAGCAGCAAGAGAAAAGCAATTAGTTACCTACAAGAGAGCACCCATACGACTGTTGGCTGATTTCTCAAGAGAAACTTTGCAGTCCAGAAGGGAGTGGCAAGCAATATTCAAAGTGATGAAAAACATGGAACTACAACCAAGATTACTGTACCCAGCAAAGCTATCATTTAGAATTGAAGGTCAGATAAAGAGCTTCTCAGCATAGGGTTCAGTGGGTACTGTCTGCAGTTTCAGGCAAACATTGGGGGTCTTGGGACATATTCCTGAGGATAAGGAGGGACTACTGTACTCTACTAGATATGGATATGGACTATAGAGAAAGTGAAAACCAGAGCTGAGAATCTAAGCCTTGCTGGCCAAAATGAAAATATTACCATATACTTAAATAAATATTAAAGTATAAAATATTATGTTTTTGTAATACATATTTTACCCAAGAAGGACAAAACACTTCCAAAGTTGTCAATAACCTACAATTACAGCCACAATAGTAAATTGTTATTACTTGGTTAAACTACTGTTTTGCTTACCAAGCAAGGAAACAAATATTCTAACTGCCACATTTGTAGATCTGGTTGAAAAACACATTATCATTCTTTAAAAAAAAAAAAAAAAAATCACTGTAGATGACATTAGTAAAAGTTCTATAAAATTATTCCATTTTAAAAAGCCAAGTATCTGTATTAAGAATATTTTAAAATTTAACTTATTTTATTTATTTGGAAAACAAAACAATATATTAAAGATAAATTTATCAAAAACAAGTCTCATAAACAGTCATTTAAAGTGTTTAACATTCAAACTGAGGAATCTCTGAGGGAGGGTTGGGGTAGGTGGGTGGGTGGAGAGAGATTAACCTAAGAATTTATATGCATATATGCATAACTCATGGACACAAACAATAGTGTGGTGAAGGCCTGGGGGGATGCAAGGTGGAGGGGGTCAGTGGGGTGAAGGGGGAACATCTGTGATACTTTCAACAATAAAGTAAAAAAATAATAAAGTGTTTAACATTGGACTAATACAATAAAAGAATTAATCTGAAAATTTGAAAACAAAAGGTCTAATTTAGTATAAAATAAAATATAAAATGAAAACACTATGGTGATGGAAGAAGACTTGGCTTTGGGTGCTCAAATGCAGTATACAGAGTTTGTATGATAGAATTATACCCTTTTAACCTATATAATTTTATTAAGCAACATCACCCCAATAAACTTAATAAAAAATAAAAATAAAATAGTATAAAATAAAATATGAAGCACCTTTATGAAATTTATTTTGCTCAATTAGTGTGATTTTAAAGAAGTTATGTGTATATTATTATGATTCAAACCATGGGGACCATTTTAAACACTTTAAAAAAATAAAGAGCATTCTAAACTGTGCTAGCCAAACAGTAGCTACTATCCACATGTGGGTATTTGAATTTTCATTAGCTAAAACAAGATGTGGTTCATTTACCACATCTCAAGTGCTCAAGAGCCATATGTTTCTAGTAACTATTGGACAACCTAAAATTATAGAACATTAACAACATAATGGAAAGTTCAGGGCTGGTCTCATAACTTATATAAGCAACCAGCATAATTAAGTTAACTATATAAATCTTGAAAAAATTTTGTAAATATAAAGCTTTTGTTTTTGTAATTTTGCTTCCAATCCAGGGAATATTTCAGATACCATAAAATACAAATCAAATTTAAAATCTGCATATACAATTTGAAATTTAATCTTTATTAGGATATAATTTTATTTTTTCACATTAGCTGTATTACCAGCAGTTTGTAAAACTATTTGTAAAAGTGGATAGTGAAGCCAAAGACTACCTTAGATGAAGTAATCTAAAGAACTCTGGTCAAAATCCTTTTACCTTCAATGGAAGGTTTTTTGGCTTAAATTACTCTTCAAAAACCATTGTAGGCATATTGTAAACATATAAAGATATGCATAGAATGTTATAGTTTCATTAAGCTAAATGCAACTAACAGCAAATTACTTATTTGCTGAACAGTCTTAAAAATTAAATCTTTTAGCTTTATAAAACTAATTACACTATATTTACTATAATATTCTAAAAGTTAAATTTTTAAAACATATATGAAAATATGTATCTATTCTATAAATTGATTATATAAAACCATCTTAATATATCTCACAAGTCACAAAAATAAAAAGACTTGTCAACTTTCACACAACTTATATTGTTTGACTGCCCTACTGATTACTTTCTACTGAATTACTTCTTTGCCTTATCAAAAAACTGAAGTCAATTATCTGCGACAAAGCCACAGATCACTAGCAAATGGCCATAAATGAAGATTGAACTCTCACAAGGAAAAAAATTTGCTTTTTGAACAATAACTAAGAATGCTATAAAATGAATGAGGACTGTTCAATAAGTTAAAAACTGAAAGATAGCATTATAACTGACAAAGGGTTTCTTAAATACAAATGATCAGACAATGAAATTATGCAGTATTTCCTACAGTTGAAACATTCAAGAACTTTGAAAATAAAATTCTATTCATGAGCAAAATAGAATTATATTTTAATTCTTCAATAATCCTGCCAATACCCTTTAAGATCACTTTTTTCTAATTTAATTTATGATCAATTTTTTTAATTTAAACATTGTAAAATTAAAATCTGTATGCATTTTGACTAGGAGAATATATTGGAAAAACACAGTAAACATTAAATATTTACCCCAAAATTTCAGAAGCCAAAAAAAGTTAGTGTCTAAATCTGGTCAAATTCTTTTTATTCATAATGAAGTATTCTCAAATTTAAATTACTTCAATGTAACCAAAAAGTATCCTGATATGATTTTCTACATTGACTTTTAGCAAACTTATGTGGTAAAATATTATCAGGAGATAATTTAAGGAAAGATGTTCTTATCAGGAATAAATCTAAAGAACATAGGTCTCATCTCTGGAAAACTTAGGTCAAACAATATGATATCAATTCTACTGATGGATGTAGAAGAAAATGAGCATGGGTGTTTGGGTTACATGTGAACCATACCTCCCTTCTGAATCAGTGGAGCTTACACCTAAGCTCTGTAGTGACGATTCATTTGACAAATATCAAGTGTCTACTACTTACAAGTTCCTAAACTCAGCGTTATGGTTTGCCTATCCAACTATGGCTCTCTACCTCTCTACCTATATCTGCATCACTGATGCCCAGAATTTATGCGTCATTAAGAGCTAAATGTACTATTTTTATTCTACATTAAAATACAACAAAAACAACCTTTATGATTTTACTAACATTCCCTTAATCAGAGGTTCTCATTACAATCTTGTTATAACTTTGCTTATGAGATGAAGCATTACACATCTTCCTCATGCAATTCCCCTTCATATGTGGGCAGAAAAAGAATGTTGGCTATTTCTTCAGGTATAAATGCAGAACTACATTGCTACTACAAAGGCTAATTTTGGAATTGTAACTTGAGAAACTTACAGGATAATGCAACAGTAAAAAAAAAAAAAAAGTAGGAGAGCTGACATTCAAGTATTTTAATCACTGAAGTCAGTATCTGATGATTCTGATTTTATTGAAGAGGTCATTGCTGGAGATGGCGGTGATTCACATGTGAAATTCCTGCATCCATGTCTAAGAGTATGGATATAGCCATTCATAGAGGTCACACACAACTTCCAGTCACGTCCACCTTCTGATAGATCACAAGTCGGGTAGACCTCTTGGAGAAACTCTGGTGGTAAAGTCCCAAAACATAAGTTACTAAGTAATTACTTCTCAGAGAGATTAATTTAGTCAACCTTAGTTCTATTGCTATATCTATGAAAGGGTCATTAAGACTTTAATTAAAACTATAACTGTTATTACATTAGCCTAATAAATCTTTTCATCTAAGAGGGTAATACTATGAAATAGGACCATTCTTAAATTAGAACAGAACAACAACATCCCATGATCTTGCTACATAACCAGCATGGAAGTCCTCTGCTGCCTTCGGTACCCAATGTAAAGTTTTCTCATTCTTAAATTTTTCAAACATGCATTTTATTCTTTATATCCAATGGAGACACACTAAGGCTTTCCAACACACGAGTGTCTACACTGTCTTTCATAGTTTTAGAGGCAAGAAGCTATAACTGCTAAATTTGGTGGTGCTGCTTAGCTTACGACAGACAAAAGGAATGAGAGCCTTTAGATCTTACAGTTAAAGGAAAACTTTCATAGGGAAGGTGACAGAACAACACAGCTCAAGGAGCACTCTTAGAGGAAGTGGGAAGACAAAGGGCAAGGTAAGCAAGAGAGATATTAACTCGAAGAGCAAAGCTGCCCTCAGATACATTTTTAGGTGACTTCCTAAGTACCATTAAGCCCTTAGAAAAGGATCTGGTGATCACTACAAGCCAGCATTAGTTGGTTACATTAATCTCATTTGTTTTTTCAATAGGATTAATAGACTGGAAAATCAATACAATGCCACAAACACAGCATATAGTCAACAAAGTTAAAAAGCTTTCATACTCAAAGGACTAATAGATCAGTGGTAGCCTGGAAGGAGGCTTTTAGTGGTATGTCACTGGATTTGGTATCAGGCTTTACCTTGCTGAATCTTTTATTAACAAAAAAGAAGTTATGGAAAGCAGGTTTGTCCCATCTGCCCATGACAGCAAAGTGAGGACAGATAATAGACTGGAAGACAAATACAGCACCTGCAAAGCTTTCAATAGGCTGCAACAAAGAAACTGAATTGGTTGGTGTTTCCCAAAATGTGTTCACTGCAACACTAGTCATAAAAAAAGTTTCTTGGTGTTTACTTCTAGTTGTGCAAATGAGAAAAGCTACACTCCAGAGTTAGTCCCCACTGAAAAGTCTGGGTTAGCTTGAGTACATCTGAAGTTAGTCACTGAGTCAAACTGTGAAAGATTAGGAAAATATATGAGGAATTACTGAAGAAAATTGAAATATTGAACTGTAAAAGTGTAAGGCTTAGTGGGAGAAAGTTCAGAATAACACTTATTCTCAATCCCCATGCTTCCACGTAGAGGGATCCCTAAATTAGAAAGTTTGGGGGGAAACTGGGCATGTATGATAAAAAATAAAGCTGATATTTTTATCTCCACCTGCCAGATCCTACTGGATCTCACTTGGTTCTGAACTTGAAAGTAGGGGTAGAGGCTGTACTTATTACTTCCTGATGATTCATCAGGAAGTAATAGCTGTCTTTACATACTTGAAGGCCTATGATGTGAAAAGTGATTGGATCTACCCTAATTAGCCCTGGAAAGGATAAGAACAAATATGTCTCACCTGAAGGGAGATAAATTGTGAGTCACTTGGAGAAAGAACTTTCTCATGAATTAGAGCCCTTTTAAAATATAGTGGACTAAATAAATAAATAAATAAATAAATAAATAAATAAATATAAAATGCAGTGGACTGACATCAGTGGAAGTGTTCAAGCCAAGGAAAGGCGACTATATGTCAAAGCTGAGATGGGAATTCCTGCTCTGTGTCAGAGGTTGTATTAGAGGAGCGGTAATGCACTTCCTATTGCTAAGATTTTACAGTTCTGTAATATGTAACAATGGATGGGAGGGTATAGGAGTAAAGGTTGTTTGTTGATTGCAAATCTGCAGCCTACTAACTTTTTCCACCTAAACCATTCTCTAAAGAGCCCTTAACTGATACTGAACTCTTATCAGAAAGCATCAAATAATAGTTTCTTATATGAAAATTAATACCTTTGGCTACTGGACATACTAAACCTTGACTGCTAATTTTCAGAAGTGGTCCCCCCAAAAAATAAAATCTTAGGATAAAGAATTATATTAATAGAAGAATAAACTAGTTTATTCATTCAGTGGGACCCCAATCAGCAGTTAAAATGCATGAAGTAGATCTCTAACACATAATGTCAACTGAAGAAATTTGCAAAAGGTTATGTGATGTATACATCCCCATTTACGTACATTAGAACAGCTATGAAACAATATCACATTCTTTATGTATCTATCAACATAGGTAGCAAAAGTGTAAAATATATATGGGAATGATAGGTCCAACTCCAAGATTGTGATTACTTCTCAGGAGAAAGACAGGAGGGAAAAATGATGGGATAGAGTTTTAATGATATCAATAATGCTTTATTATTTTTTTAAAAAACCTGGAGCTCAAAAGGTAAAATATCTATATCTGTACTGGATAGATAGGTGTTTATTATTTTACTATATTACTTTCTGTACATTTCTGTATGTTTTAAATAGTTTATACTGAACTGAACTGATACTTCGAAAGAGATGTTAGAGGTCATAAAGCTCGGTCCGCCTATGAGTAAAGAAATCTCCTCTCATGTTTGGTCACTCAGCCTTTGCTCTAACTCCTTTCATTCTCCAAGTTCATTTTGTCCTTATATTAAAGTAAAATAGGCTTTCTTTTCAGCTTCTCTTCCTTGAGGCGTGGCTCTGCCCCCAGGACAGTAATGATTCTCCTGTATTCTCTCTGCTGAAATAACTCACATGGCTACCTCTCTTCAAAAGAGTAGAACTTTAGTCTCATGGGAAATTTGTTAAAATATGCCCTATGTGGATAGTATGTCAAACTTGTGCTAAATGTTTTTTACTACAAAAGACATCTTGATTTGTGAGGTAAAACAAAATAAAATACATAGAATAATATTTTGATCCACTTTTAAAGAATTAATCTAGTCCAAATATTTAAAGAACTATAGAAGTCATCTTTTCTTCCTCACTTAAATTTTTTTAAATGAGGAAGACACTATTTCTTCTGTTAACACTTTCATTTCCAAATTGGTTACAAACACTGTGTTCTTTTTTTACCATTAAGGTAAGAGAGATTGGGTTTTGGGTATTTTTTGCCAATTATTAGGTCATGAAATCTGTTATAGCAGTACTTTCAAAAAATGTGATAGAATAGAATGTAACTCTCAAAGAAAGAGTAAGTATTGTTTGTGAAAATTTTACTTCAGTTTTTAAAAAATCACACATACATATTGGGTGACAATGTTAAATGTATTTCATACTATGGGTTGCAGTAAAAAAAAAAATTAAAAACAATTGGATTAGATGCTAGCAAATGCTTACAAAAGGTGCTGTAAGCCAGTTTTCTTTAGCCTGAAACATGAATGTTATTCAAATTTGTTGGAGGCGAAACATGTGATATGCAGGTGGGAACCAACTGAGATCAGGCTGGGGTTCAGAACTATGTCTGCTGGGTACCAGCTACACAAGTAAGAAATATCCTGCTTCCTGCTTTGTCCAAATCTAAGATTTCACAGAAAATACTTTTGGAAGCTTTATTTCTTCATCTATATATGTCACAGATAAAGACTATACCATGTTCATGTGCACAAGGAAAAACTGGCAAATTAGCTTGCTGTGTTATTGTTGACACTTCCACAAATTGACAAAGCCCAGCAGCTTTGAACTTGATCCTCAGTAAATGAAAGTGTTTGAGTTTCCAAATTCCTGGCAGTCCATACCAGTGAGTCACAGTCAATAATGCCTTTCCTGTTCTAATAATGCCATTCAAGACAGAGCAATTAGCCCTGAGAACCGAAATGCAAAAAGAAACACAATTCATAAACCTGCTCTGTTATGCCCTAATGAGTGATGTATAAGAGGTCTCTCTCCTTAGAACACAAAGACTGAATGGATTTTCTTTTCCCTTCTCTAACACAATTGGCATTTATTTTTACATACTCGGCAGGTACAAACCTCGGAGAGCGTTAATCCTATTGGAGTTAAGGGCACATATGCCACGCCACAAACTGCCATAGACACTACTGTTCAGTAGGACTTCCTCTGGAAACAGTTGACTAATAAGGTAGCTAGCTGACATCTGTGGGCAAGCCTTCTTTTTCGCTATATTCAGTACTGAATATGACACCTGTACATTTCTACTTGGATTTCCAATATAGTCTAGAAGCAAAAGAGAAATATGTCAATTTTCATGGCAGATATTAAGCTCACATTTTTTAAAAGGTTGTAATGTAAAGGTTGATTTTTCTGAAATTTTAGGTTTAAGAATTTGAGAGGTTAAAAAATTAAAGCTTTTAAGTTTCTAGTGTATCATGAGACAGCATGAGAAATGAGATAGGAATCACTGCTGGTGTGATTACACGTGCTCTGTTTGTTTGAGAGGACAAGTCACTGTTCTACCTTTTAGGTTACAGTCAGTTTTTCATTGCAGCTAGTAACAAATTCTAAGTCATTATAATGCATAATTTTCCTACTTATAAAAAGGGTCTTTTCAAAAATAAGCACCATGATTCTTACTGAAATATTTATAATTTTTAAAATACCAATGGCATATTTCACAGATCTAGAATATTCCAAAAAATGTATATGGAACCAAATAAGACCCCAAATAGCCTCAGCAATCTTGAGAAAGAAGAACAAAGTTGGAGGTATCACAATACTGGATATCAAACTATACTACAAGGCCATAGTAATCAAAACAGCCTGGTACTGGCACAAGAACAGGCATGTAGATCAATGGAACAGAACAGAGAACCCAGAAATAGACCCACACCTATATGGTCAATTAATATTTGACAAAGGAGGCAAGAGCATACAATGGAGTAAAGACAGTCTCTTCAGCCCGGCCGGGCGTGGCTCAGCAGTTGAGCGTCGACCTAGGATCCAGGCGATTGGGGTTCAATTCCCGGTCAGGGCACATGTCCGGGCTGTGGGCTCGGTCCCCAATCGGGGGCATGCAGGAGGCAGCTAATCAATGACGACTCTCTCATCATTGATGTTTCTCTCTCTCTCTCCCTCTCCCTTCCTCTCTCTGAAATCAATAAAGATATATTTTTTAAAAAAAGATAGCCTCTTCAATAAATGATGTTGAGAAAATTGAACAGGTACACGCAAAAAAATGAAACTAGACCACCAACTTACACCATACACAAGAATAAACTCAAAACAGATAAAAGACTTAAATATAAGTTGTGAAACCATTAAAATCCTAAAAGAAAACATAGGCACTAAAATCTCAGACATCTCTTAGAGCAATATTTTTGTCAATATATCCCCTAAGGCAAGGGAAACAACAATAACAAAAATAAACAAATGGCCCGGCCGGGCGTGGCTCAGTGGTTGAGCATAGACCTAGGATCCAGGTGATCAGGGTTAGATTCCCGGTCAGGGCACATGCCCGGGTTGTGGGCTCGATCAGTGACTCTCTCATCATTGATGTTTCTGTCTCTGTCTCTCCCTCTCCCTTCCTCTCTCTGAAATCAATAAAGATATATTTAAAGATAAATAAATAAACAAATGGAACTACAGGAAACTAAAAAGCTTCTCCACAGCAAAGGAAACCATCAACAAAATGAAAAGGGAACTCACTGTATGGGAGGACATATTTGACAATGATACACCTGATAGGTGCTAATTTCCAAAATATATAAAGAACTTCTACTCAACACCAGGAAAACAAACAATCCAATTAAAAAATGGGCAAAGGGGACCTGAATAGATACCACTCCTAAGAGGACATATAGATAGCCAATAGACATATGAAAAAATGTTCAGCATCGCTAATCATCACAGAGATGCAAATTAAGACCACAATGAGATATCACCTCACACTTGTCAGAATGGCTATCATCAACAAATCAAAAACAAATGCTGGGTGAGAAACAAGATGGTCGCATAGGTAACAGTGGTGCTTGCCACCTCGCACAACCACATCAAAATTACAACTAAAATACAGAACCACCATCACTCAGAATCTCCTGAAATCTGGCTGAACAGAAGCCCTACAACCAGAGAACTGAAGAAGCACCGAGACCAGTAGGAGGGGCGGAGACGCAGGCGGACAGAGACTGTATCAGAGACTCGCTACGGGCCCACACACTGTGCCTCCGTTTAAACCCGGGAGGGACATCTCGGAGGTGGAGGTTTCCCGGAGGAGCGAGGGGTCCCAGCCCCACAGCAGGCCCCCAGCCCAGGGCTCCAGGGCTGGGAAGAGATGTCCGCACAACTCCGGGCTGTGAAACCAGCAGGGACCGAGGGTCGCAGAGGCTGAGGGAGTCCCAGGCTTTCCGCTTAAAGGGCCGGGGCACGAACTCACTCAGACGCACTCCCTCTGAGCCCCAGCGCTGGGTAGCAGCTTGAAAGCAACCTGGGACATTTGGGAAGGAACTAACCTGCCTGAAACTGGGGCGAGAGGTAGAGGAGCAGCTTTCTCCCAGGCAGAAGAGCTGGCAGAGGCCATCGCTCCTTTGGCGAGTCCTCCCCGCACACAGACGGCAGGCAGGCACCATATTTGAATCTCCAGCACCTGACTCACATCTTTGGCCCTGGCCCGTGATTCCCAGAGGCCCCAGCCCTCCCCCACCTGCAAGCTCATCCAAGCCATTTCCAGTGGCTTTTCTATGCAAGTAGCCTCTCAAGCCTCATGCTTAGGACTTTCCTAAAATCTCTCAAACAAGCAGCAGCGGGCCCCATACAGCTTGATAAGTGGCCCCAGGCCTGGCACTAGTGGCAGCTTCCATTGGCTCATAGCTTGGCCTCTCCTGGACAATGCCAAGCCCAGCACAAGTAGCAGACAACTACAGTTTGCTGTGTAGCTCATGCTGGGTGGCCCTGGGCAAGGCACTGGCACAGACTGACTTTGCACCTCCCAGGAGGCCCCAGAGACAGTGCACCTGGTGGTAAGACTCAACCACACTGGATTACAACCCTACCACATCCACGAGTGACACTCAAGGGGAGCACTTGGTGAACACCAAAGCTCCACTGAAGTAAATCCTGCTCCATAGGGGTGTCTCCAGCACAGCAGTTCTTTGGCCGTAGTTGCAGCTGGTCCTCACAGCTAATTGGCTTGGGGGTCAATTCCTCCCAGGGACGCCAACAGTAACCAAGGCTCAACTACAACAGGACAATGCACACAGCCCACACAGGGGAGCACCTAGAAGGCCCAGCTCAGGGGACTGGGGAGACTGAGCCACTGCACCCTAAAGGACACCTACTACACAAAGCCACTCTACAAATTCCAGGAGACATAGCAGCTCTACCTAATACTTAGAAACAAACACCAGGAAGCAGCCAAAATGGGGAGGCAAAGAAACATATCACAAAAGAAAGAACAGAAGAAATCTCTAGAAGAGGAGCTAAATGAAATAGGTCCAAGCAAGCTAACAGATACAGAGTTCAGAATTTTGTTTATAAGGATGTTTAAGCAGACTATTAGGGAAATAACTGAGAAAATCAATAACATAATAAAGTAGCAATTTGAAATGAAGGCTATAGGAACTGAAATGAAGAATAATTTACATGGAACCAACAGTAGAGTAGAGGGTGCTGAGAATCAAATCAGCAATTTGGGACATGAGGAAACAAAAAACACCCAACCAGACGAGCAAAAAGAAAAAAGAATCCAGAAATATGAAAATAGTATGAGGAGCCTCTGGGAAAACTTCAAGAGGCCCAACATTCGTATTATTGGGGTGCCAGAAGAGGCAGAAAGAGACCAAGGAATTGAAAACCTATTTGAAAAAATAATGACAGAAAACTTTCCCTACCTGGGGAAAGAAACAGACTTACAAGTCCAGGAAGCACAGAGGGTCCCAAACAAGGGGAACCCAAAGAGGCCCACACCAAGACATCATAATTAAAATGCCAAAGGTTAAAGATAAAGAGAGAATCTTAAAAGCAGCAAGAGAAAAACAGTTCCCTAAAAGGGAGCACCCATACGACTATCAGCTGATTTCTCAAGAGAAACTTTGCAGGCCAGAAGGGAGGGGCAAGAAATATTCAAAGTGATGAAAAACATGGAACTACAACCAAGATTGCTCTACCCAGCAAAGCTATCATTTAGAATTGAAGGTCAAATAAAGAGCTTCACAGATAAGAAAAAGCTAAAGGGGTTCATCACCACCAGACCAGCACTACAGGAAAACTTGAATAGTCTTCTTTAAGAAGAAGCTAATGAACAAAAGAATCTGACGAACTAAATAGATCCAGAGACATTGACACGTGCAAAAGACGATCATATTTCAGAAGAAAGAGGGAAGGGGGTGGAGGGAGGGAAGAGATTAACCAAAGAAGTTATATGCATATATGCATAACCCATGGACACAGTTAATAATGGGGTGAAGGCCTGGGAAGGGGGTGGGAGCAAAGTGGAGGGGATCAATGGGGGGGGAAAATGGGACACCTGTAATACTCTCAACAATAAAGATAAATTAAAAAAAAAACACAAATGCTGATGAGGATCTGGAGAAAAGGGAACCCTTGTGCACTGTTGGTGAGAATGCAGACTGGTGCAGCCACTGTGGAAAACAATATGGAGTTGCCTCAAAAAATTAAAAATGGAACTGCCTTTTGACCCAGTGATCCCACTTCTGGGAATATATCGTAAGAACCCCAAAACACCAATTTGAAAGGCTATATGCACCCCTATGTTCATAGCAGCATTATTTACAATAGCCAAGATCTGGAAACAGTCCAAGTACCTATCAGTAGTTGAGTGAATAAAAAAGCTGTGGTACATTTAAACAATGGAATACTACATGGCTATAAAAAAGATAAGAAACTCTTATCTTCTGTGGCAGCACATATGGACCTGAAAATTATGCTAAGCGAAATAAGCCAGACAAAGACAAATATCATGCAATATCACTTATATGTGGAATCTAATGAACAAAATAAACTGATGAACAAAACAGAACCAGAGACTTGGATACATGGAACAGACTGACAGCTGTCAGAGGGTAGGGTAATGGGGGAGACTGGATGAAATAAGGTGACGAGATTAGCCAAAGGACATATATGCATAGCCCATGACACAGACAACAGTGTGGTGATGGCTGGAGAGAGAGGGTTCGGGGACTAGGTGGAGGTGGTTAAAGGGGGACAAAATGAGTGACATCTGTAATAGTGTCAACAATAAATTAAAAAAAAAAAAAAAAAAAAAGATGGCCCCGCTGGCATGGCTCAGTGGTTGGTTGAGTGTCAACCTATGAATCACGATTAGATTCCTGGTCAGGGCACATGCCCAGGTTGTGGGCTCAATCCTCAGTAGGGGGTGTTGCAGGAGGAAGCCTATCAATGACTCTCATCATTGATGTTTCTGTCTCTCTCCCTCTCCCTTCCTCTCTCTGAAATCAATAAAGACATATTTTTTAAAATTAAAAAAAACAAACTCACTCAGTGCTCTGTAAGGTACCACTGAATCATCAGTGGAAGGTTCTTCAAATTCTTCAGGTACAGCACTGCTGTTTGGCTGAGAATTCCCACTTGCTGTTGTTTCTGAGGCAACTGCTGGCTTAGATAACTGGGAACTTCCTTCACCGCCATCATCATCCCTTTTATCATTCAAATCTGCAGACGCTGGTGTATTGCACTGGGTGGTGACAACAGTTTTCTGCTGAAACACAAAATGGTATCTATAAACAAAGTCCCATAGAATGAACATGCTCCGTCATCAACCCCCAGGCTGGTGGGGAAGCAACTGTCTCTAATAAGGTGGGCTAAAGCCCGAAGATATTGTGTGCTATGATCAACAAAGTACAGGTGTGAATTCTTCCTTAAGCTGCCATGACTGATACTTCCTGGCAGACTTGGTAGCTCTTATCTAATGAACTGAATGATAATCGCTGGCAGAAAATAAACATTTTATGAATAAACGAATAAATGAGTTTTTTTAAGATCACAATTTTTTGTTTGTTTTTTAATGTTTTTTGTTTGTTTTCTCTTTCCCCAATGGGTTTCAAATCTGGCTACACGTTTCAACATTTGAATTACCCTAAGGATCTTTAAAAAAAGAAAGCTCTTCTTGGGCCCCACTCTCAGCAAATTCAATCAGAACCTCTGGTGCAGGGAGTGAGGGAGCTCAGGGATTAACACCTTTTTTTAAAAAGTGTTTCATGTGCCCCGCTGGCCATGGCTCAGCAGTTGAGCATCGACCTAGGGTCCAGGAGATTGCAACTCGATTCCCGGTCAGGGAACATGTCCTGGTTGCGGGCTTGATTCCCAGTCGGGGGCGTGCAGGAGGCAGCGGATCAATGATGACTCTCCCTTTCTCTTTCTCTCCCTCTCCCTTCCTCTCTCTGAAATCAGTAAAGATATTTTTTTTTTTAAAAGTGTCTCATGTGATTCTAATATGTACCTAGGGTTTACAACCACTGCTCTAGGTCAGGGCTTCTCAAACTCCAATGTGCACACAAATCATCTGCGGGCATTGTTACAATGCAAATTCTGCCTCATTGAGTCTGGTGTGGCACTCAAGACTGCATTTCTCACAAGCTTTCCAGTGCTGCTGCTGCTGGTCTGCAGACCCACTTTGAGTGGCAAGGACCTATCCCACTCCTTGTCAAATACACAGCAGGCACTTGGCAGATGCTGCTTCTCTTCTGATGTCTAAGCAAATGTGCAAATTACCATTTTCCATGCAGTATCTTAATTTTACATTCAAATGTTTAAGGTGCAATTTTTGTAGGCTATAAAAGGGAATGTAAAAAATAAGCAAATTTGGTTTCAGACAGATGGTGCTTGAGCTATCACTGAATTCAAGTCATTCACCAGAAAAACATAAGCTCAGCTACAAATATTCTTGGCAAATACTTTCCATAAACTTACTCTAGAGACACAGGAGTGACTAGACATGGTAAGAATAAAATGGAAGTTTTAAAGAGGTGGGTGGAAATTAGGAATTGTCATTAAGTTCATCAGGAGAAGGCAATAGACATGATACTCTTCCACACTGGCCCATCCATGTTAAAAAATCTCTAATGGATTTTGAAGACAGAGTGAATGAAAGAGACTCTAGATTCCTCTTTACCATGTAACCATACAGAATATAAAATATCTGTGATAGCTTAACCTTATGATGTGCATTATTTTCTCCAGGTTTTGCCATCACTAAAAGTGAAACAGTAAAAAAGAACCTTCCTCTTCTCCTGTGCCATTCTTAATTATCACTAGAACAGCAAAGCACCACCACAGTCTGCTCTTTTCTGTGTTACTCAGTGGGATACTGAAAAAGATTTGCCAAATATCTTTGTAGTTGAAACTTTTTTCCTAGTATAGCCTTTGACTTCAGACATACTAATTATAACACTATACTTGATTTATTTTTATATTTAAGATATTTTTATGGAGCATAAATACCAAAGAGTGAAACAAACAGGCAGTATGTTTTTGAAAGAACATATCTTGCCCCTAAATTAAATAAACAAGATTTTGACATGCCTAAAGATCCTGTGTGTCATGCTTTCCATTCTGGAGTTGTATATAGTATGCATTTGTACAGCAGTGACCACATTTAGATGAAAAATAACTTACTGCTGCTTTTCTGGCTGTATAACATAAATAGCGGATCAGAGAATTGATATAGGAAATACAGGCTCTCCAGTCTCTTCCACGTTCACCCAAATCATGGCTGGGAAATGCTGTTGTCAGATACTCTGTAAATAGCAGAAAGCATTCACAAAAATTAGAAAAAATAATAATAACAAAGAAACTGACAAATTTTTATTTCAAATACTGAAATTTTCTATTTTTAATTGTCATTCATTTCTGTAACTTTTTCTAAGAGTTTAGAAATTCTACTCAAAGACGATGCTTTGATGATTACCTCATTTCTTCTAATGTGAGTTTCCCTAAAACACTGACCAAGGGACCAGTAATGAGGTTTTGGTGCTTTAAAAAAAAAGTGTGTAAAAAAGTTAACTATTTCAGGGTGCTAATGCCATTTAATAACCCTATTGATAAGTTAGAACTAAAAATAAAAGGAACTCTATATGGAGAAAATGGTATTATAGCAAATATTATTATATCATGGTTTATTTGTGCACATAACATGTTTATCTTCCCCATAAGCTATTCCTTCTTCCTAGAATACCTTTCCTATTTTCTTTACCTAGTTAAGGAATCCTTCCAAATCCAACTTAAATGTCTTCTCCTTAGTAAGCCTTCCCTAATGCCCTCAAACTAGTTGCTCTGCTCTCTGAGGTTTCACGACATTACCACACTGGATTGGAATTTATTGTTTCCCTCAACGTATCAATTTCTAGACTGTGAACTCTTTGCAGACAGAAATACTTATCCTCATATCCTCAGTGCCTGTGAGTTCTAGAACCTCCATACACATTTCTGGAAGGCAGAAAGCTAAAGTGGATTAATCATGAGATTCTACCTCTGCATTGCCAGTTACTAGCACTGAAATGTGTTTTATTTTCCCACATTTATTTTTTGGCTTTTTCTTTGTTTTTTAGTACCAAGTTTCAGCACTGAAGAACTGACTTAGTACTAACCATAAGGAAGTATAATCAGTAAAGCTTGTCTTATGCCACCAGTTTATGCATAAGTTTTATTCTTTAGAAGTTGTTACCCATTACACACTATTCAACTGTAAAATCTGGGTCAGACAGGTGAAAAGATGAACAGTTCTAAGATTTAACAACACTTCATCATTATTTCTTCAACTGCCAGTAACATCCACCAAATGACCAAATGATAATAAAACAAGATTCCGTAATGCCTTTCCATACCTCTTAATGCAGCCACTGTATTTGGATCTAGGAGTTGGCGGCCACTAGGGTTTGGTACGTAGGAATTGACACGTACTGTGCTGCTCATCAGGACTTCCTTAGAGAACAAATTGCGAACCAAGTAGCGGGCTGCGTGCTTAGGTTCAGGCTTCCTTTGTGCATTCATCAAATGCATTTTATGAATCGTCACATTTCTTTTTGGATCACCAAGATACCCTTTAAAAATACAGGGAACAAGTAAAAATCTTTGTTTTTCAGACAAGACTACCATGAAAGTGCCCAAGTAAATTAACCTAATGATTTCTAATTCACAAATTTCTACTTGGGTGAAATTTTTTCTATACTTATTCCTTCTTTTTCTTAAATGAGTCTCTTCGATATCATCTGCATAATTGTTAGCACTTTTCACTTTTGCTAGTCTTGAATTTGTTATACTTGAACTAGTCTCTCCCTTGTCTTGAATAAATTTATTTCTTAGGCCACAGGTGCATACGTAAACATGTTGCTGAGTTCACATTGCTCCCTTTGACACTCTAAAAGTAGGCTCAGAGCTATATTACTGAGTGAGTATATGTTCCCTGAAGACAATTTGGAATGTATAAGTGAGTATAACTAAAAAAATTTGAAAATAGCTAGCATTTACTGATTATCCAGCATTGTGCTAAATATTTTACATCTATAAGCTCAGTTTCATCATCCTAACAACTTAATCCCACTTAGCAGATGAGGAAATTGAGGCCCAGAGAAGGTAAGTTATTTGAACAAGATCACACTTCTGGTTATAGAGTCAGTTTTAAAATCTATATGTGTCTATAAGCCAGGTGCTCTGAACCATTAATCTTCTGCTAATATCTTCCATTATTTTTTCTATTTCTTTTTTTAAACACAAAATTGAAATCATATGTTATACATAGTTTGAATCTTGAGCATTTATTCATTTTCTTTTTTGTTTTTTCTCAACTCTGCATTCCTGTCATCATGATTTTCGTGATAGGTGACATTTATGTTGTACTTATACTCTGGGAATTGTGTTAGGAGCTTTAAAAGAATTATCTCATTTGATCCTCACAATTCTACGAAATAGATACTATAGTTTTCATCACTTCACAGATGAAGAAACTAATATTTAGGTTAGAGAAGTGGCTGAAAGTCACATGGTTAGTAAGACACAGAGTTGGGATTTGAACCCAGGTAGTCTGACTCAGCAGCCCATGCTTTACTGCCTTGCATACAGTGAATATATCAGGGGTCACTTAATCAGTTCTTTATGGTTGCTTATTGTCGTTTTCCAATTTTTCATGATTCTGTAAAGAGCATTCTTATACCAAAACTTTAATACAAATCTTTTTTTAATTATACCTTTGGATAGAAATGAGATTACTGAGTCAACTGGCATAAATATTTCTATGGATTTTTATACAAATTAACCCTTCAGAAAATTTCACCAATTTATACTTCTAACAGCAGTATATCACAATGCCCATTTAGTACAAAGAGCACAATTTGTAAAGTTTCTTCTAGTTTGGATAAGAAAATAATTTAAAAGAAAAGGGTCTCTAGGGCAGGAGTCAGAAAACTACAGTCTACAGGCCAATCCCACCACCAGTTTTTATAAACAAAGTCATATTAGCACACAGCCACACCCATTAATTTACCTACATCTGTTACTGCTTTCATGCTATAGCAGCAGATTGAGCACTGGTGACAGACACCAGATGGCCCACAAAGCCTAAAATAGTTACTATCTAACCCTTTACAGAAAAAGATTGCTGAGCCCTGTGCTAAAATATTAATAAGAAATTAGCTACTTATAAATAGAGACACAAACAAACTATACAATATTAGGGATGCTTGACCTTAGAGGCCACGAAACTTGGGGTCTCATGATCTCTGCCACTGTGGCTGAGCAGGCAATACAGGAGACTATTAAGGAACACAAGCTTTTAAGTCAGAAAAAGCTGGGTTAGAGTTCCAGAACTGCCAATCACCAGCTCTGTGACTTTGGGACTGGGGGTAATAAAAGTACCTACATCATGAGGAATATTAATGGAGAAGAGGTATGTCAGTTGATTAACACAGTGCCTTGCACATAATACACACTCAATAAATGTTAGTAATCATTATATCACCTAAAACCAGCCCTCAAAATAGAAAACAAAAAGCTTCCATTAGCTTATAGGAAGAATGTTGAAGAATATAAGTTAAATAATGCTACTTGTAATATGTGTCATTTCACACTCACCCATATGTAAAGGGATGGAGTCAGGTGATGAGGAAGACTCATGGCCATAGTCACTTTCCAATACAATTGGAGGCATCATTGTTCCATTGCTGTTTTCCATGCCGTTGTCTACCTTTACAAATATATCTAAAGGTAAAAGCGCTGAAAGAAAAAATTCTCAACTGTAAATTCTAAATCTAGCAAACTATCCTACAGGTACGAAAGAGAAATAACACATTCTCAGATAAAAGAAAACTAAACATGGTTGTACCTAGCAGAACTACTCTTAAAGAATGGTTAAAGGAAGATCTTCAAACAGAAATGTTATGATGACAGAAGGAATCTTGGAGCATCAGGAAGGAAGAAAGAACAATAGAAAGAGAAATATGCACATAAAGAAACTGAATCATTTTGTACATTGATGGGAGAGATGTAAAATGGAACAGCCACACTAGAAAACGGTTTGACAATTTCTTATAAAACTAACCCTGCAATTACCACATGACACAGCTATTTTTTCTTGGACATTTATCCCAGGGAAATAAAAGCTCATGATGACACAAAACTCAAGTGTCATGCTAATGAATGAGTGTTCTTAGCAGCTTTATTCTTGATAGCCGAGAACTATAAACAACCCAGATGTCCTCCAGTAAGTGAATAAACAAACTGGTAAATCCAATAACATAGAATACTATTCAACAATAAAAGGGAATAAAGAACAGAAAGAGTAGAAATATGGGTAAATACAATACTATCATGAGTTTTGTAAATCATATGTGGTGACTGAAACAGAAATGAAAACACCATCTGACACCTAAACAATAACAGTTAAAAGTGAGGGAGGCAAAGGAACCTGAGTGGAATTAAAGTTTCAACACTTAATTCTAAGTGGTAAAATGCTGACACCAGTAAATGTATATATAACACCCAAAGCAACCACTAGGAAAACTGTACAAAACAATATAGTAAAAAACATAAATAAATCAAGATGGGATACTAGAAAATGTTCAGGTAATCCACAAGAAGGCAAGAAAGAGAGAGGAATGACAGAGAAAACAAAGCTAAAAACAATAAAATGGAGACTTAAGCCCCAAAGTATCAATAATTACCCCCAATGTAAATGACCTAACCATATCAATTAAATGGTAGCAAATTGATAAAGTATATAAAAAACAAGGCCCAACTACACACTATTTAAAGGAAACTACAAATTCAACGACATAGAGAGATTGAAAGTAAAAGGATAGAAAAATATATACCATGCATACACTAATCAAAGAAGAGCAGACAGAGTAGCTATACTGATATCAGATAAAGTAGACTTCAGGATAAAGAAAGTTACTAAAGGCAAATCAGGATGAAAAGATCAGCTCCCAGGAAGACATAATGACCCTCAACATACCAAACAACAGAGTATCAAAACACATGAAGCAAAAACAGAAAGAGCTAAAAGGAGAAATAATCTAATCCATAATTACAGTGGAGGACCTCAATAGCCCCCATTCAGCAACTGATGGAACAACCAGGCCAAAAAATCAATAAGGATACAGAAGAACTGAAGAACACAATCAACCAACAAAATTCTCATTATAGAACATCCCACCCAATAAAGGCAAAACATATTTTTTTCAAACCCCTGTGGATCATTCACCAAGATAAACCACATCCTGTGCCAAAGAAAAAAAGTCTCAAAAAACTTAAAAGACATGAAATCATATAGGGTATATTTTCTGACCATAATGGAATCAACCTAGAAATCAATAATAGAAAGATAAGAAAAAATATTTAAACACTTGAAAATTAAATGGCACACTTCTAAATAATACTTGTATTGAGAAACTTTTCAGAAAATAAAATACATGACTAAATGTCAATAGAATACATCAAAATCTATGGGATGCAACTAAAGCAATACTGAAAGTGAAACTTATATAGCACTAAATGCTCACATTAGAAAAAAGAGGTCTCAAATCTATAATGTAAGTTCCTACACCCAAAACTAAGAAGAGTAAAATAAGCCCAAAATAAGCAAAAAGGATGAAATAATAAAGAGCAGAAATTAATGAAACTGAAAATATGAAAACAATAGGAAATCAATGAAGCAAAAACTTATGCCTCAAAAAGATTAATAAAGCAAATAAACCTCTAAAAAGACATACAAAAATAAAAAGAAATTAAAGTTCCACCGCCATTAAAAGGACAATAGGGAATACTACAAATCACTTTACACGCATAAATTTGATACCTTAGAAGAAATAAAACAATTCCCCCCAAATTACAAATGCCGAAACTCAACCAAGATGACAGAAATTGAGTTTGCAATTGTAAAGCTCCCAAAAAGAAATCTAAAAGCCAAGATGATTTTATTGGAGATTTTTAGCAAACATTTAAAGAACTAACACTAATTTTTCATATACTCTTCCATAAAATACAAGAGGAGGAAATCTTTACTCATTTTTAAAAATTTATCTTTATTGTTGAAAGTATTACAGGTGTCCCTCCCCCCCCCCCCCCACTGATCACCTCCACTGCATTCCCATCCCCTCCCCAAGCCTTCACCCTATTATTATCTGTGTCAGTAGGTTATACATATATGCATATAACTTCTTTGGTTAATCTCTTCTCACTCCTCACCCCCTTCCCTTTTGCCTCTGAGATATGACCATGTGTTGCATGTGTCAATGTCTCTGGATCTATTTAGTTCGTCAGATTCTTTTGTTCATTAGCTTCTTCTTAAAGAAGACCCTTCAACATTTCCTGTAGTGCTGGTCTGGTGGTGATGAACTCCTTTAGTTTTTTCTTATCTGTGAAGCTCTTTATCTGGCCTTTAGTTCTAAATGATAGCTTTGCTGGGTAAAGTAATCTTGGCTGTAGGTTCTTGCTTTTCATCACTTTGAATTTTTCTCACCACTCCCTTCTGGCCTGCAAAGTTCCTGTTGAGAAATCAGCCAACAGTCATATGGGTGCTCTCTTGTAGGTAACTAAATGCTTTTCTCTTGCTGCTTTTAAGATTCTCTCTTTGTCTTTAACCTTTGGCATTTTAATTACGATGTGTCTTGCTGTGGGCCTCCTTGGGTTCCTCTTGTTTGGGACCCTCTGTGCTTCCTGGACTTGTAAGTCTGTTTCTCTCACAAGGTAAGGGAAGTTTTCTGTCATTATTTTTTCAATTAGGTTTTCAATTTCTTGGTCTCTTTCTTCCCCTTCTGGCATTTCCATAATGTGAATGTTGGGCTGCTTGAAGTTGCCCCAGAGACTCCTTACACTATTTTCATATTTCTGGATTCTTTTTTCTTTTTGCTCTTCTGGTTCCGTGTTTTTAGCTTCCTCATATTGCAAATTGCTGACTTGGTTCTCTATGTCCTCTACTCTACTGTTGATTCCCTGTAAATTATTCTTCATTTCTTCATGTAGCCTTCATTTCTGATTGGTACTTTATTATGTCATTGATGATCTCACTAGTTTCCTTAATAGTCTTACTAAGGTCCTTGAGCAACTTATAACCATTATTTTGAGCTCTGTATCTATTACCTTGCTTGGCTCCATTTCACTTAGTTCTTTTTATGGAGATTTCTTCTGTTCTTTTCTTTGACATGTTTCTTTGCCTCCACATTTTGGCTGCTTCCTGGTGTTTGTTTCTATGTATTACGAAGAGCTGCTACATCTCCTGGAACTGGTAGAGTGCCTTTGTATAGTAGGTGTCCTGTAGGGTCCAGTGGCTCAGCCTCCCCAGTCACCTGAGCTGGGCCTTCTAGGTTCTCCCTTGTGTGGGCTGTATGCACTACCCTGTTATAGTTGAGCTTTGGTTGCTACTGGCATCACTGGAAGGAATTTACCTCCAGGCCAGCTGGCTGTGAGGACCAACTGCAGCTACAGCTGAATAGCTGGTGTGCTGGAGGCAACCCTATGGAGCACGATTTACTTCAGTGGAGCTTTGGTGTTCACCAAGTATGCCCCTTGAGTGTGTCACTCGTGGCTGTGGTAGGGTTGTAATCCAGCGTGGCTGAAGCTGACCACTAGGTGCACTGTCTCTGGGGCCTCCTGGGAGGTGCAAAGTCAGCCTGTGCCAGTGCCTTGCCCAGGGCCACCCAGTGCATGAGCTACACGGCAATCTGTAGATGGCTGCTCCTTGTGCTGGGCTTGGAGGTGTCCAGGAGAAGCCTAGCTATGAACCAATGCAGGCTTCCACTAGTTCCAGGCCTGGGACCACTTATAGAGAGGTCTGGGGCATGCTGAGCCCAGTTGCTGCTTGTTTGAGAGATTTTAGGAAAGTCTTAAGCATGAGGCTAGAGAGACCACTTGCATAGAAAAGCCACTGGAAGTGGCTTGGATGAGCTTGCAAGTAGGGAGGGGTGGGGTCTCCGGGAATCACCAAGGCAGGGTGAAAGGTGTGAGTCAGGTTGCTGGAGATTCAAATACAGTGCCTGCCTGCCAGCTCTATTAGGGGAGGGCTCGTTAAAGGAGCCATGGCCTCTGCCAGCTCTTCTGTCTGGGAGAAAGCTACCCCTCCAGCTCTCGCCTTGATTCCAGGCAACTTAGCTCTCCTCTGAATTTTCCAGGTTCCTTTCAAGCTACTGCTCAGAGCTGGAGCTCAGAGCGAGTGAGTCCCAGTAAGTAAGTTCTTGAACCAGCCCTTTAAGAGGAGTTGCCTGGGATTCCTGCAGCCTCCGTGTCTCTCAACCACAATCCCCGCTGGTTTTTACAGCCCGAAGTTGTGGGGATTTCTCTTCTCGGCACTGGAACCCTGGGCTGGGGGGCGTGATGTGGGGCTGGGACCCCTTGCTCCTCTGGGAAACCACCACCAAGATATCCCTCCTGGTTTTAAACTGCAGCACCTACATGTGGGACCTTGGCCACCTCTCTGGGATTCAGCCCAGATTCCATCTCCACATCTCCACCCCTCCTACCCATCTCAATGCTTCTTCAGTTCCCTTGTTGTAGGACTTCTGTTCAGTTAGATTTCAGGAGTATCTGAATGATGGTTGTTCTGTACTTTTGTTGTAATTTTGATGTGGTTGTGGGAGGTGGCAAGCACCGCTGTTACCTACACCACCATCTTGTTATCTCTAACCTTTACTCATTTTATGAGGCTAGTATGCCCTGATACCAAAACCAGACAAAGACAGTACAAGAAATAGAAAAATACAGAACCAATATTTTTCATGAACTTGCACACAAAAATTCTTAATCAAATATTTTTAAAACAAGCCAATAATGTATCAATTATATTATTAATGATCTATACCCATTCATAATATAAAAAAAAAAAACTCTCAGCAAGTTAGGAATAGAGGGAATCTATCTCAAGTTAATAAAGATTATCTATCAAAAACCTACAGTTAGCATCATATTCAATGGTGAAAGACTAAATGCTTTCCTCTTAAGGTCAGAAACAAGGCAAGGATATACATTCTCACCACTCTTACTCAACATAACACTGGAATTTCTAGCCACTGCAATAATGCAAGAAAAAGGAATAAAAGGTATACATATTGGACAGGAAGAAATAAAATGGCCCCTATTTTCACATGGCATAATGCAAGAAAGATGGCTATGCAGAAAGTCCCAAAGAATTACCAAAAAAGAGTCCTAAAACTGAGTTCAGCAAGGTCACAAGATACAAAATCACTCACCCAGCCAGGTGTGGCTCAGTGGTTGAGCATCGACCTAGGATCCAGGAGATAGAGGTTGGATTCTCAGTCAAATCACATGCCCGGTTGCAGGCTCCATCCCCAGCCAGGGGTTTGCAGGAGGCAGCCAATCAATGACCACTCTCTCATCATTGATGTTTCTATCTCTCTCTCCCTCTCCCTTCCTCTCTCTGAAATCAATAAAGATATATATATATATTTTTTTAAAATCAACACTCAAAATTCAAGTTCATTTCTATATACTAATAATAAATGTCCATAAACCAAAAATTAAAATATAATACCATTTACAACATCTCCAAAGAAAATAAAATACTTAAGTAAAACATTTTCTTAAAAATATATAGGATCTGTATCATGAAAATTACAAAATGATAAAAGAAATAAAAGAAAACTTTATAAATACATGCATACAATGCTCATAGATGAGAAGATTCAACATTCTAAAGATGTCAAGTTTTCTCAAGTTGATCTGTAAGCTTAATGCAATTCCTATTAAAAACCCAGCAAATTTTTTAGAAACATAATAAAGGTTATTCTAAAATTAGGATGGAAAGTCACAGGACGTAGAATGGTTAAAGCAATTTGAAAAAAAGTAAAGTAGGAGAAATCATTCTACCTGATGGTAAGGTTTACTGCATAACAACAGTAATCACAATGTTGTGGTTTGGCAGGAGAATAGAAACATAGATCACTGAAATCCAATAGAGAGCCCAGAAATAGACCTACACAAATATACCTAATTAATGTTTTATTAAGATACCAAAGCAATTCAGTGGAGGAAAGAAAGCAATTCAAATAATGGTGCTGCAGCAATTGGGTATCCATAGGCAAAAAACAAACAAACAAAAAAAACCCTCCACCTATCTCATACCCTATATGAAATTTGCTCTAAATGGGTCACATCTTTATATGTTAAATGTAAAATATAAAACTTTTAGGGAAAAAAAGAAGAAAAATTTGAGATCGAAGACTAAGCAAACAGTTCATAGACTGTTCATAGTACCAAAAGTACTATCTACAAAAGGAAAAGTTGATAAATTAAACCTCATGAAAATTAAAAACTTTCTCTCTCCAAAAATAACCTGTAGAGGATGAAAAGACAAGTTGCAGACAAGAAGAAAACATTTGCACACTACATATCCAACAAAAGACTAGTATGTAGAAATATCTAAGCAACTCTAAAAACTCAGCAGTAATAACACAGACATTACTATACGAAGACAGAACAAATATTTCAGAGAAAAGAACATACAGATGGTAAATTAGCACATGGAAAGATGTTGTACATCATTAGCCGAAGGCAAACGCATATTAAACTCAAAACAAAATCTTACTATATACCTATCAGAATAGCTAAAATTTAAAAATAGTAAAAACATCAAATGCTGATGAGGATGCAGAGAAACTAAATCATTTATACGCTGATGGTGGGAATAAAAAATGGTAGAGTCATTCTAGAAATAGTTTGCCAGTTTCTTATAAATCTAAACATGTAAATTAGCATACTAGGCAGCAAATACACTCTTGGGCATTTATCATAGAGAAATGAAAACTTATGTTCACACCAAAACCTGTACATGAGTGTTCATACCAGCTTTACTCCTAATAGTAAAAAACTGGAAAAGCTATATCCTTCAATGGGTGAACAGATAAACAAATCATGGTATACCCGTACCATAGGATAGTACTCAGAAATAAAAAGGAAGGAACTGCTGACACATGGAGTAACTTGGCTGAATTTCCAGGGAATTATGCTGAGTGAAATAAAAGGGATACCAAAAGGTTAAATACTATATGAGTCCATTAATATAACATTCTTGCAATGACAAAATTATAAAGAGGGAGAACACATCAGTACTTGGATGGGTTAAGGACGAAGCCAGGGAAGGAATGACATGGAGAAGGTAGGTGTAGTTATATAAAGGCAACAAAGGGGTTCCTGGAAGTGGTGGACCAGCTCTGTGTCATCACTGTAGTGGTGAAAACCTGAACCTAAACAGGTCACTAACATGCACAGAACTAAATACACACACAACAAATAAATACAAGTAAAGCTGGGGACATCTGAATAGATCTGTGGATTATATCAATGTCAACATCCTAGTAATGATACTGTACTACATTTTTGCAAAATATTACAATTGGGAGAAATTGAGTAAAAGGTACACAAGATCAGTCTGTATTGTTTCTTGTACTTACATGTGATTCCGAAATATCTCAAAGTGAAAAGTTTAATTTTGAAAAAGCTATCACTAAGAATTAATATTAAAAATATCAACGAATGTAGGTTAAAGAGTGCTACTTATAATATATGTTATTTCAAACTCACCATAACCAGGAGTGATGAAGAAAGGTCCTGAACCAGTTACTCCTTGTTTGCTACCATTCTCCAGTGAAATTGGGTAAATCATTGTTTCAGATCTCATTTCTGTGCTGGAGTCTGTTTGAACAACATTTTGTTATGTAAAACATTTTAAAGTGCTGAAAGACAAGAGATCTCAACAGTAACCTTTAAATCAGGCAGAATTATCCTTCAGGAATGAAGGAGAAATAAAGACATCTGTAAACAAAGGAAACCAACAACAAAAATTGTCACTGACTGATGTACACTTATAAATGACTAAAGGAAAATCTTCAAACCAAAAAGATATGATAAAGGAAGGGATCCTGAACCATGAGGAAAGAAGAAAGAACAATGGAAAGAGCACAGAAACTTGATTACTCAAACCTGGCTGGTGGGAATATAAAACAGCCACACTGGAAAACAGTTTGGCAAAATTTTACAAAACACTACTTACCATTACCAAAGGAACCAGTAACTGTGCTTTTGGGTGTTATACTACAGTAATGAAAAACTGATGTTCACACAGAAACCTGTACACAAGTGTTCATAGCAGCTTTACTCCTGATAGCCAAACTGGAAACAACCCAGATGTCCTTCCATGGTGAAGAGATAAACAAACCATGATACATCCATACCTTGGAATAGTATTCAACTATAAAAAAGAATGAACTACTGATATACACAACTTAGATAAATCTGCAGGAAATAATGCTGAACGAAAAAAAGCAAACCCAAAAGGTTATATACTGTGTGTGTCCATTTACATAAACCTCTTGAAATGACAAAATGATTTTTTTTAAAAAAAGCTGATTAGTGACTGCCAAGGGCAAGGGCAAGGGCAAGGGCAGGGCAGGGCAGAGGTGAGAAGGTAAAGGGCAATAGAAATCCTTGTGGTGATGGAAATGATCTAAATCTCGACTGTGATGGATGACATAAAAACCTATTCATGATATGAAATTATATAGAACTGAATATAAGTAAACACACATAAAGACAAAAATAAAACTTAAGTACATCTCAATAAAATAGGTTGATTCCATCAATGTCTATGCCCTGAGTCTGACATCATACTATGGGTAAAGTGTACACAAACTCTCTATGTTTTGTTTCTTACAATTGCATATGTAGTTAAAATTTACTCAAAATAAAACTTTTAATTTTTAATTAATTTTAATTGATTTTAATTAGGAAAAGCTACCACTAGCTGATGTTAAGGGTGTTAATGAACCTATATTAAACAGTGATATTTGTAATATGTATCATTTCAAACTCACTACCATTAGAACGGATGAGGATAGTTGGAATATCTTGACCACCATTGTTACTTCCCAAGACCTGTGGGTTATTCATCATCTGAGAGTTCTCCTCCCGGTTGGTCTGTGCTTTGTTGTTACTTCCCAAGACCTGTGGGTTATTCATCATCTGAGAGTTCTCCTCCCAGTTGGTCTGTGCTTTGTCCATTTCTATAAGAAAAACATTTTCCAAATGCTGTAAGAAAAGACTTCCAAGCCCATAAATGATATTAAACAAAATTATCCTTCAGTAATGAAGCAAAAATAAAGATATTTACAGACAAAAAGAAACGAAAAGAATTTGTCACTAACATTCATGTTTTAAAATGGCTAAAGGAAAATCTTCAAACAGAAAGGATATAATAGAAAAAATTCTGACTCAACAAGAAGGACAAAGAACAAAGGAAAGTGCACAGATATGAATGCAGAGAAACTGGCTCACTCATACATTGCTGGTAGGAATGGAAAATGGTAAAGCCACACTGGGAAGCAGTTTATCAAAAACTAAGGGCAAGCCCAGCCAGGCATGGCTCAGTGATTGAGCACTGACTTAGGATCCAAGAGATAGTGGTTCGATTCCAGGTCAGGGCACATGCTCAGGTTGCGGGCTCAATCCCGGGTCGGGGGCACACAGGAGGCAGCCGATCGATGATGTTTCTCTCTCTCTCTCCTTTCCTCTCTCTGAAATCAATAAAGATATATTTTAAAAATAATAATAATAAGGGCACAATTAAAAAAGGACCAGAAATTGAATTCTTGGACATTCATCCCAGGGAAATGAAAACTGTGTGAAAGTGTGAAATGAATGAAATGAAGCAAAATTTAAAAATATTAACAAGTATTATTAGCAGCTTTAACCCTAACAGTCCAAAACAAGAATCCCAGAAATTTTGAAAATGTGAACAGATAAATATACCATGGAACATCCATACCATGAAATATTACTCAGCAATAAAAAAGAAGGAACAAGTGATACACACAAGGACATGAGTGAGTTTCCAGGGAATTACGCTGAGGGAAAGAAGCCAATCTCAAACACCACAGGATTCCATTTATATAACAATGTTAAAGGGACATATTAGAAATCTGGATAACAGATTTGTTGTTACCAGCAGCTAGAGACAGGACAGGAGATGGGAGTGAGGGGGAATGTCATCCAGAGGAAGGTAGGTGTACTTATAATAGAGCATGGGGGGGAGTATGTGGGGGTCATGGGGGGATGGAACGGTTTCGGGGCTTGCCTGGGGTAGAGGTATGCAATAAAATTGTATAGAATTAAACACGCATTAACTCAAGTGAAACTGGGGACATCTCAATAATATCTGGATGGTGTAATGTCCTTTATCTTAGTGGTGATAAATTTCTAACATTTTGCATGTTCGTACCGCTGGGAAAATTGGGGTAGTAAGAACACAGAATTTCTCTATATCATTTATCACAACTGCAGGTGTACCTAAATTGTTCTGAAAATAAAAACTTTAATTAGAAAATGCTGCCATTATCTTTTCACTAAGGATGTTGATAAATCTAGATTAAATATTCTACCTGTCATAGGTATCATTTCAAACTGACCAAAACTGGGATGAATGCAGCAACATAATGAGAATATGTTTTTGGCTAATGTGGTTGTCCAAAAAAAGTGGAATATTTGTTATCTCAGGGCTCTTAGCCAAGCAAGTTTGAGCTCATACCAAGATTTCTATAAATAAAATATTTTCAAGTGTAGAAAGACAAGAAATCTCAACCATGAATTCCATACCAGGAAAAATTATCCTTCAAAGACCAAGCCAATTTGTGACAACATGGATAGACCTGGAGAGCATTATGCTAAGTGAAATAAGCCAGAGAGAGAAAGACAGCTACTGTATGGTATCATATAATGTGGAATATTTAAAAAAAAGTTGAAGTCATAGGAACACAAAGTAGAATGGTGGTTGCCAGTGGCTGGGAAGTAAGAAAAATAAGGAGAGGCTGGTAAAGGGATACAACCTATCAGTTAAAAAGTGAAGTAAGGTCTGAGGATGTATACCATTGTGTCTATAGTTGATAATGCTGTATTGTATAATTGAAATTTGCTTAGAAAGTACAGCTTCATCATTTTCACAACAAAACATAAAAATGTACACAGTGGATATGATGGATGTGTTAACTCAATGGTGAGAACTCTTTCACGATGCATGTGAGTATCAAATCATCATATTGTACACTGTGTATGTATCCTTTCAAACTCACCATCATCACAAAGGATGAGGACACCGGGATTATCTTGACCACCATTGTTTTTTCCCAAGACATGTGGGTTATTCATTGTTGGAGTGTTCTCTTTCTGGTTGCTGTGTGTTTTGTCAACTTCTGTAAGGAAAATATTTTCCAAATGATTTAAGAAAAGTCTCTCAACCTCATATTCTATATCCAATGAAACTATCCTTCAGAATGTAGCCAAAATAAAGATTTTACAGACAAAAGGAAACCAAAGGTATTTGTTACTAAGTGATTCATATTTTTAAAATGGCTAAAGAAAAATCTTCAAACAGAAAAGATATAATAAAAAGATTTGGAGCATCTAGAAAGACAAAAAAAAAAAAAAAGAAAAGAGCAAAAATGTGGATGGAGAGCAACTTGTCCAATCATACATTGCACGTGAGAATGGAAAATGGTAAAGCCATCCTGGTAAGCGGTTTCTCAGTTTCATATCAAAAACTAAGGGCACAATAACAAAAGGACCAAAATTGCACTCTTGGACATTTATCTCAGAGAAATGAAAACTGTGTGAAACAGTATAATGAATGAAATGAAGCAAGAATTTAAAATTCAGATGTTCTGCAACAGTGAACCAATACACAAGCTGTGGTACATCCATACCATGGATTGGTCCTCAATAATAAAAAAGAAAGAACTACTAAAGGATGCCACAAGTCAGATGCATATCCAGGGACTTAGGCTGAGGTAAGTGTAGTTATAAAAGGGAAAGTGACACATCTACAGAGAGATGGAAATCTTTTGTATATTGACTGTAGTAGTGGACATCAAAACTATTCACGTGACAAAATCAAACAGAACTGAAAACATACACACAAATCAATACAATTAAACCGGAGAAAGCTCAATGAAATCAATGTCAATATTCTGGTTGTGGTATTGTGCTATAGTTTTACAATATGTTATCATAAGGGGAAACTGGGTCAACAGTACACAAGATCTCTCTGTATTGTTTCTTACAATTGCATGTGCAGTTAAAATTTACTCAAAATAAAACTTTAATTTTTAATTAATTCATCTTAAATGGTTTTTAATTAGGAAAATCTACCACTAGCTGACATTAGGGTGTTAATGAATCTACATTAAGCAGTGCAATTCGCAATATGTATCATTTCAAACTCACCACCATCACAAAGGATGAGGACATGTGGATTATCTTGACCACCATTGTTATTTCCCAAGATGTGTGGGTTATTCATCGTCTGAGCGTTCTCTTTCTGGTTGCTCTGAGTTTTGTCCACTTCTGTAAGAAAAACATTTTTCAAATGCTTTAAGGAAAGAACCCCAATCTAATAGTCTATATCCAGTGAAAATATCCATCAGAATGTAGCCAAAACGAACATATTTACAGACAAAAGAAAATCAAAAGTATTCATTACTAATTGATTCACAGTTTAAAATGAAAGTCATGTTTTAAAGGAAAATCTTCAAACAGAAAAGATATAATAGAAAAATTTTGGAGCATCAAGAAGCACAAAGTAAAAAGAAAAGAGCAGAAATATGGATGCAGAGAAATTGGTTCACTCATATATTGCTGGTGGGAATAGAAAATGGTAAAGCCACACTGGAAAGCAGTTTCGCAGTTTCTTATCGAAAACTAAGGATGCAGTCACCAATGGACAAAAAAATTGCACTCTTGGGCATTTATCTCAAAGAAATGAAAACTGTGTGAAAGAGTAAAATGAATCAAGTGAAGAAAGATTTAAAAATCCAGATGTTCTTCAGTGAACCAATACACAAACTGTGGTACATCCATACCATGGAATGGTCCTCAATAATAAAAATGAAGGAACTGCTGATGCATGCCACAAGTCAGATGCATATCCAGGGACATAGGCTGAAGTAGGTGTCATTATAAGAGGGAAAGTGACAGATCTTTATGGGGATAGAAATGTTCTGTATCTTGGCTTTGTTGGTAGACATCAAACTTACTCATGTGGTAAAATCAAACAAAACTAAACGCATACACACAAATCAATATCATTAAACTGGAGAAATCTCAAAGAAATCCATGGATTTCATCAGTGTCAATATCCTGGTTGTGGAATTGTGCTCTAGTTTGCAAAATGTGATCATTGGAGTAAACTGGGTCAACTGTACACAAGATCTCTCTGTATTGTTTCTTACAATTGCATGTGCAGTTAATATTTACTCAAAATAAAACTTTAATTTTTAATTAATTCATTTTTAATGATTTTTAATTAGGAAAAACTACCACTAGCTGACAAGGGTGTTAATGACTTTACATTAAACAGTGCTATTTGTAATATATATCATTTCAAACTCACCATCATCACAAAGGATGAGGGCACATGGATTATCTTGACCAGCATGTGAATTATTCATCATCTGAGTGTTCTGTTTCCCGTTGCTCTGTGTTTTGTTCACTTCTGTAAGGAAAATATTTTTCAAATGCTTTAAGGAAAGAATCCCAACCTCATATTTTATATCCAATGAAACTATCCTTCAGAATGTAGCCAAAATATATTAACAGACAAAAGGGTATCAAAAGTATCTGTCATTAACTGATTCTTGCTTTAAAATGACTAAAGGAGGAGGGAAGATAGCACTCTGACAAGAAGCAGAGCACCCTTGCTCCCAACCATGGACTAGATTTATGGCTAAAATACTGGGCACCAGCTTGGAAAAACAAGAGAAATATACATGAGTGGGCATATTTCAAGAAACGAGCACTGAACAAACATCATAGAGTCTGGTAAGAGAGGGAGTGCGTAGAAAGGGGGAGTCTCCCTGTAGCCAGTGCTGGATTGTGAGGCCCGAGGGTTAGGGGCTGCAAAGCTCCCTCCTCTTGGGAGTGTGGACTGGCATCCAAAAGCTGGAATCTCAAACCCGGAGTGGAGGAGAAGGGAAAGAGAGCCCGAGTAGGGCAGGCAGAGGGAGCCAGGGCAACAGTGTGCCTGCGAGTAGGGGACTGCACCTTCCCAGTGAAACAGCGCACCTAATGGCAGCAGCTGGAACAGGAGACTTTCACCCCAGGTGCTGACCTTAGGAAAGGCTGTCCCACAGATTGTGGCTTCCGAATAGAAAGGGGCCAGGGGGGTGCACTCAGCAGCCACCTACAGGGACCCACTGCTTTCCTGTAAGGCATTGTGTAGAACCTCAGAAAGCATTTTAATTGTGTGGCGTGGGGAAGGGGAAGAAAGCCTTCCTGCTGCCAGAGGGGAACTGGAGCCACCAGCAGGGTGGAATGGAACACCAGCCACCTGAGCTGCAGGTGGAATGGATTGGGACTCCAGCCGCCAGAGCTGTTGGTGGGGTGAATTGGAGATTTTTGACGTGCTCTGAGTGGAGCCGGGATATCTCCCAAGGAGCTGCCTCATCTTTACTGAGATTAGCTGTGCAGGGGACCAGCATGGGGTTGACTTTGTGACTCCTCCTGCTTGGTTCTGAGGTTCGGTGGCGCTGGAACCTTGCAAGGCTGGTTCTCTGCTTGTTTGTTGCTTTGTGCATTTTTGAGTTTCTGATTGCTGAATCTACATTAAACAGTTCTATTTGTAATATGTATCATTTCAAACTCACCATCATCACAAAGGATGAGGACACCTGGATTATCTTGACCACCATTGTTATTTCCCAAAATGTGTGGGTTATTCATTGTCTGAGCATTCTCCTTCAGGTTGCTCTGAGTTTTGTCCACTTCTGTAAGGAAAACATTTCTCAAATGCTTTAAGAAAAGGCTCCCAAACTTATATTCTGCATCAAGTGAAAATACCCTTCAGAATGCAGCCAAAATAAAGATATTTACAGACAAAAGGAAATCAAAAGTATTTGTCACTAACTGATTCATGTTTTAAAATGGCTAAAGGAAAATCTTCAAGCAGAAAAGATATAATAGAAAAAACTCTGGAGCATCAAGAAAGACAAAGAACAAAGGAAAGAGCACAAATATGGATGCAGAGAAACTGGTCCACTCACACATTGCAGGTTCCAATGGAAAATGGTAGAGCTACACTGGAAAGTAGTTTCTCAGTTTCTTATCCAAAACTAAGGATGCAATCACCAATAGACCAAAAGTTGCACTCTTGGGCATTTAACTCAGAGAAATGAAAATCATGTGAAAGAGTAAAATGAATGAAATGAAGCAAGATTTAAAAATCCAGATGTTCTTCACCAGTGAACCAATACACAAACTGTGGTACATCCATACCATGGAATATCCTCAACAATAAAAAAGAAGGAACTATTGATGTATGCCACGAGTCAGATGCATATCAGGGACTTACCCTGAGGTAGCAGTCGTTATAAGAAGGAAAGTGACACATCTCTATGGGGAGGGAAATATTCTGTATGTTGACTGTGGTGGTGGACAGCAAATCTATTCATGTGACTAAATGGAACAGAACTAAACACAAACGACTCAATACAATCATTCTGGAGAAATCTCAATGAAATCTGTGGATTGCATCAATGTCAATATCCTGGTTCTGGTATTGGTTCAATAGTTTTGCAAGATGTTATCATTGGGAGAGATTGGGTCTATTGTACACAAGATCTCTCTGTATTCTTCCTTACAATTTCATGTGCCACAAAATTTACTCAAAATGAATAGGTGGGGTGGGGGAGTGGGTGGGGAGAGATTAATCAAAGAAGTAATATGCATAAATGCATAACCCACAGGCACAGACAATAGATTGGGGAAAGCCTGGGGGGGGCGGGTACAGGGATGAGGAGATCAATGAGGGGATAAAAGGGCAGCTCTGTAATTCATTCAACAATAAAGATAATTTTAATGTTTTTTTTAACACTCAACCAAAGATATTTTTTTCATTGCTTTTCAGAGGGAGTGGAAGGGAGGGGGGAGAAAGAGAGGGCGGAGGAAGAGGGAGAAGAAGAGGGAGAGGGAGAGAGAGAGGCAGAGAATATCGACTGGTTGCCTCCCGCATGTGCTCTGACCAGAGCCAGGGATCGAGTCTGAAACCGAGGTATGTGCCCTTGGCCAGAAACTAACCAGGGACCCTTCAGTCTACAGGCTGATGCTCTAAGCACTGAACCAAAACAGTTAGAGCAAAAACTTTAATTTTTAAATAACTAATTTTATTGACTTTTAATTAGGAAAAGCTACCACTGGCTAACATTAAGGGTGTTAATGAATCTACATTAAATATTGCTATTTGTAGTATATATCATTTCAAACTCACCATCATCACAAAGGAAGAAGACATGTGGAATATTTTGACCACCACTGTTATTTCCCAAGGTGTGTGGGTTATTCATCATCTGAATGCTCTTTCCCCGGTTGTTCTGTGCTCTGTCCACTTCTATAAGGAAAATATTTTTCAAATGCTGTAAGAAAAGACTCCCAACATCATATTCTATATCCAGTGAAACTATCCTTCAAAATGTAGCCAAAACAAAGATATTTACAGAAAAAAAGGAAATCAAAAGTATTTGTCACTAACTGATTCATGTTTTAAAATGGCTAAAGGAAATTTTCAAACAGAAAAGATATAATAAAAAAAATTTTGGAGCACCAAGAAGAACAAAGAAAAAGGGAAAAAGCAGAAATATGGATGCAGAGAAGCTGGTCCACTCATACATTGCTCGTGGAAATAGAAAATGGTAAAGCCACACTGGAAAGCAGTTTCTTAGTTTCCTATAAAACTAAGGGCACAATCGTAAAGGAACCAAAACTGCACTCCTGAGCATTCATCCCAGAGAACTGAAAATTGTATGATAGAGTAAAATGAATGAAATAAAGCAAGATTTAAAAATCCAGATGTTCTTCAACAATGAACCAAAACAGAAGCTATGGTAAATGGACACCATGGAATGGTCCTCAATAATAAAAAAGAAGGAACTACTGATGGATGCCACAAGTCAGATGCATATCCAGGAACTTAAGCTGAGGTAAGTATAGTTATTAAAGGGAAATTGACACATCCTAATGGGGCAGGAAATATTCTGTATCTTGACTGTGGTGGTGGACATCAAGCCTACTCATGTGAGAAAATCAAACAGAGCTAAACACATACACACAAATCAATACAATTAAACTGGAATAATCTCAAAGAAATCTGTGGATAGCATCAATGTCAATATCCTGGTTGTGGTGTTGTGCTATAGTTTTGCTAGATGTGATCATTGGGGGAAACAGGGTCAATTGTACACAAGATCTCTCTGTGTTGTTTCTTGCAATTACATGTGCAGTTAAAATTTACTCAAAATAAAATATAATTTTCATTAATTAATTTTTATTGATTTTTAATTTGGAAAATATACCACTAGCTGACATTAAGGGTATTAATGAGTCTGCATTAAACAGTGCTATTTGTAATATGTATAATTTCAAACTCACCGTCATCACAAAGGATGAGGACACGTTGAATATTTTGACCACAATTGTTATTTCGTAAGACATGTGGGTTATTCATCGTCTGAGTGTTCTCTTTCCGGTTGGTCTTTGCTTTGTCCCCTTTATAAGGAAAATATATTTCAAGTGCTGTAAGAAAATACTACCAACCTCATATTCTATATCCAGTGAAACTATCCTTCAGAAAGTAACCAAGATAAAGATATTTATAGACAAAAAAAAACAAAAAAAAAACAAAAGTATTTATCACTAACAGATTCATGTTTTAGACTGGCTAAAAGAAAATCTCCAAACAGAAAAGACACCATAGAAAAAATTATGGAGCATCAAGGACAAAGAAAAAGGGAAAGAGCAGAAATATGGGTTCAGAGAAACTGGTCCACTCACACTGTTCATGGGAATGGAAAATGGTAAAGCCACCCTGGAAAGTAGTTTCTCAGTTTCTTATCCAAAACTAAGGGAACAATCACAAAAGGACCAAAACTGCACTCTTGGGCATTCATCCGAGAGAAATAAAAATGGTATGAAAGAGTAAAATGAATGAAATGAAGCGAGATTTAAAAATTCAGTTATTCTTCAAAAGTGAACCAATATACAAACTGTGGAACATCCATACCATGGAATAGTCCTCAACAATAAAAAAGAAGGCATGCCACAAGTCAGAGCAATATCCAGTGACTTTTCTTAAGGTAGGTGTATTAAAGGGCAAAGTGGCACATATGCATGGGAATGGAAATGTTCTGTATCTTGACTGTGTTGGTAAACATCAAACCTACTCATGTGACAGTATCAAACAAAACTAAACACATACACACAAATCAATACAATTAAACTGGAGAAATCTCAATAAAACCTGTGGATTGAAGCAATGTCAATATCCTTGTTGTGGTATTGTGCTATAGTTTTGCAAGATGTTATCATTGGTGAAAACTGCATAATCTGTACACAAGATCTCTCTGTATTGTTTCTTACAATTGCATGTGCAGTTAAAATTTACTGAAAATAAAACTTTTTATTCTTAATTAATTATATTTAATTACCTTTTATTTATGAAAAGCTACCATTAACTCACATTAAGGGTGCTAATGAATCTACATTAAACAGTGCTATGTATCATTTCAAACTCACCAGCATTAGAAAGGATGATGACATGTGGCATATCTTGACCACCCTTCTTATTTCCCAATAATGGTGGGTTATTCATCATCTGAGAGCTCTCTTTGTGCTTGGTTTGTGCATTGTTCACTTCTATAAGGAAAAAGGTTTTCAAATGCTGTAAGAAAAGGCTCCCAACATCATATTCTATATGCAATGAAACTATCTTTCAGGAGTGAAGCCAAAATAAAGATATTTACAGAAAATAAAGGAAATCAGAAGAATTTGTCACTAAATGATTCATGCTGGAAAATGGCTAAAGAAAAACCTTCAAAGAGGAAAGATATAATAGAAAGAGCTCTGCAACATCAAGAAGGACATAAAACAAAGTAAGGAGCACGAATATGGATGCAGACACTGGTCCACTCATACATTGCTGGTGGGAATGGAAAGTGGTAAAGCCACACTGAAAAGCAATTTGTCAGTTTCTGATTAAAAAAAACTGAGGACTCACTCTCAGTGGAGTGGGTTGGTTCTGTGGAACTTCAGCCAGTGCACAAAAAGTCTGCATGTTCAATTCCCGGTCAAGGCATGTGCCTGAGTTGTGGGTTCTTTCCCTACAGGTACTTGTGAGGGAGGCAACCAATCTATGTTTCTCTATCACATCGATGTTTCTCTCTCTCTCTCTCTGGCTTCCTCTCTCTAATATCAATAATAAAAACTGAGGGAGCAACCACAAAAGGACCAGAAATTGTACTCTTGGGCATTCATCCCAGAGAAATAAACACTGTGTGAAAGAATTAAATGAGTGAAATAAAGCAACGAGTATTCGTAGTTGCTTTATCCCTAACAGCTCAAACCAGGAAACCAAGAGGTTTTGAACAGGTATAAATATAACATGTAACATCCATACCATGAAATACTACTCTGCAATAAAAAGAAGGAACCAGTGATATACAAAGAAAACATGAGTGAATCTCCAGGAAATTAGAATGAGGGAAAGAAGCCAATCACAAACACCACAGGATTCCATTTAAATAACAATGCTGAAGAGACAAATTATAGATCTGGAGAACAGATTCCTTGCTACCAGCAACTAGAGATGGGACAGGGGTTTGGATTAGTGGGGGGATGTCACCTAGAGGGAGGTGAGTATGCTTACAAAAAAGGAATGTGAAGGGTCATGGTGGTGTGGAACTGGTTGGGGGATTGCCTGTGGTAGGGGACATGTGATAAAATTATACAGAACTAAAGTTAACACAAGTGAAACTAGGGCCATCTCAATGATATAGAGATGGTGTCATGTCATTTATCTTAGTGGTGATAATTTTCTACCATTTTGCTAGTTCTCACCATTGGGGAAATTTGGGTAGTAAGAACAAAAAATGTCTCTACATCATTTGTTGCAACTGAAGCTGCAACTAAACTTTTCTGAAAATAAAAACTTTAATGACAAAAACCTACGGCTATCTTTTCAATAAGAATGTTTATAAACCTATATTGAATATGCTACCTCTCATAAGTACCATTTCAAACTAGAAAAAATACAGCAACATAACTGAGGAAATTTCTAGGCTACTGTTGTTTTCCAAAAATAGTGGATCACTTGTCTTGGGCTCTTTCCCAAGCTGGTTTCAGCTTCTAACAACATTTCTAAAAATAAAATATTTTTAAGTACGTAAAGACAAGAAATCTAAACCCTGAATTCCAGACCAGGGGAAAATATCCTTCAAAGACAAGCTAATTTGTGACAACCTTGATGGTCCTGGAGAACATTAAGCTAAATGAAATAAGCCAGAGAGAGAAAGACAGACACTGTATGGTATCACATAAGTGGAATCAAATTATAAAAATAGTCAAACTCATAGAAACACAAAGTATAATGGTGGCTGCCAAGGCCTGAGAAGTGAAAAAAATAGGGAGATGCTGATGGAGGGGTACAAATTATCAGTTAAAAAGTGAAGTAAGGTTTGAGGATGTATAACATGGTGACTGTAGTTGATAATGCTGTATTGTATAATTGAAATTTGCTTAGAAAGTACAACTTCAGCATTCTCACAACAAATCATAAAAATGTACATAGGGGAAATTATGTGTGTGTGTGTATCAAATCATCACAATGTGCACTATAAATATATCCCAATTTTATTTTATTTGTCAATTATACCTCATTAAAGCAGAGAAAAAAATAAGCATTCGAACTGTCACCAAAAAAAAACAAAAACAAAAACAAAAAACCCACAAAGGCAAAGACGATATTCTCACAGGAAGGAAAGCTAAATATATCTCCCTAAGCAGTTTACACTTGTGAATGGCTAGAAGAAAATCTCCTATCAGAAAAGAATGATGAAAGAACAAATCTTGGAGCATCAAGAGGAAGAAATACAATGAAAGCAGCAGAAACGCAGAGGTAGAGAAACTAGCTAAGTAATACATTGCTGGCAGAATAGTAAAAGGGCACAGGCACTCTGGTAAACTGTTCGCAGTTTCTTATGACACTAAATGTGCTATTACCATTCAACTAAGCATCTGCACTCTTGGTTATGATCTAAGAGAAATCAAAACTTATGTTTATATAAAAACATGTACATGAATGGTCATCGCAATTTTACCTGTAATACTGAACACTGAAAAAATCCAAATGTTCTTCAACAGTGAACAAATACACAAAGTGGTACATCCACACCATGGAACAGTCCTCAACAATAAAAAAGAAGGAACTACTGATGCATGCCACAAGTCAGATGATATCTAGGGACTTATGTTGAGGTGGGTGTAGTTATAAAAGGGTAAAGTGCCATATCCAAATGGGGATGGAAATGTTCTGTATCTTGACTGTGTTGGTAGACATTAAACCTACTCATGTAACAAAATCAAATAGAACTAAACACGTACACACAAATCAATACAATTAAATTGGAGAAATCTCAAAGAAATCTGAGGAGCCCAGCCAGCATGGTTGAACATTGACCTATGATCCAGGAGATCGCGGTTCAATTCCCAGTCAGGGCACATGCCCAGGTTGTGGGTTTGATCCCCAACATAGGTTGTGCAGGAGGCAGCAGATCAATGACACACTCTCTCTCCCCCTCTCCCTTCCACTCTCTGAAATCAATTAGAAAAAAACAAATTCTGTGGATAGCATAAATGTCAATATCCTGGTTATGGTATTGTGCTATAGTTTGTAAGATGTTATCGTCAGGGGAAACTGGGTCAACTGTACACAAGATGTCCTTGTATTGTTTCTTACAATTGCATGTGCAGTTAAAATTGACTCAAAATAAAACTTTTAAATTTTAATTAGTTAATTTTAATTGATTTTGATTAGGAAAAGCTACCACTAGCTGACATTAAAGGTGTTAATGAATCTACATTAAACAGTATTATTTGTAATATGTATCATTTCAAACTTACCAATATCAGGAATGATGAGGACATGTGGAATATCTCGATCACCATTGTTATTTCCTGAGACCTGTGGGTTTTTCATCATTGGAGTATTCTCTTTCTGGTTGGTCTGTGCTTTGTCCACTTCTATAAGAAAAACATTTTTCAAATGCTGTAAAAAAAGACTCCCAACCTCATATTCTATATCCAATGAAACTATCCTTCAGTAATGAAGACAAAATATAGATATTTACAGTCAAATAGAATCCAAAAGTATTTGTCACTAACTGATTCATGTTTTTAAATGGCTAAAGGAAAATCTCCAAACAGAAAAGATATAATAGAAAACAGTATGGAGCATCAAGAAGGACACACGCAAAAAAAGAGCACAAATATGGATGCAGAAAAACAGGTCCACTCATACATTGCAGGTGCCGATGGAAAATGGTAGAGCCACTGGAAACCAGTTTCTCAGTTTCTTATCCAAAACAAAGGATGAAATTACCAATGGGCCAAAAATTGCATTATTGGGCATTTATCTCAGAGAAATGAAAACTGTGTGAAAGAGTGAAATGAATGAAATGAAGCAAGATTAAAAATTTCAGATGTTCTTCAACAGTGAACCGATACACAAACTGTGGTACATCCATACCATGGAATATCCTCAACAACAAACAGAATGAACTACTGATGCATACCACAAGTCAGATGATATCCAGGGACTTATGCTGAGGTGGGTGTAGTTATAAAAGGGCAAAGTGACACATCCGCATGGGGATGGAAATGTTCTGTATCTTGACTGTATTGGTGGACATCAAACCTATTCATGTGACAAAATCAAACACAGCTAAACACATATACACAAGTCAATACAATTAAACTGGAGAAATCTGAAGAAAATCTGTGGATTGCATCATCAGTATCCTGGTTGTGGTACTGTGCTCTAGTTTTGCAAGGTGTTATTAGGGCAAATGGGTCCACTGTAAACAAGATCTCTCTGTATTGTATCTTACAATTACATGTGCTGCTAAAGTTTTCTCAAAATAAAACTTTTAATTTTTCATTAATTGCCTGGCCAGGCGTGGCTCAGTGGTTGAGCGTCGACCTAGGATCCAGGCGATCAGGGTTCGATTCCCGGTCAGGGTACATGCCCGGGTTGCAGGCTCGATCAATGATTCTCTCATCATTGATGTTTCTATCTCTCTCTCTCCCTCTCCTTTCCTCTCTCTGAAATCAATAAAGATATATTTTTTAAAAATTTTTTTTCATTAATTAATTTTAACTGATTTTTAATTAGGAACAGGTACCACTAGCTCACATTAAGGGTGTTAAAGAATCTACATTAAACAGTGCTATTTGTAATATGTATCATTTCAAACTCACCAACATCAGAAAGGAAGAGGACACGTGGAATATCTTGACCACCATTATTTCTCAAGACGTGTGGGTTATTCGTCATCTGAATGTTCTCTTTCTGGTTGGTCTGTGCTTTGTCCACTTCTATAAGGAAAACATTTTTCAAGTGCTGTAAGAAAGATTCCCAATATCCTATTCTAAACCAATGAAACTATCCTTCAGTAATGAAGCCAAAATAAAGATGCTTACAGACAAAAGGAAACCAAAAGTATTTGTTACTGATTCATGTTTTAGAATGGCTAGAGGAAAATTTTCAAACAGAAAAAATATAATAGAAAAAACTCTGCAGCATCAAGAAGGGAAAGAACAAAGGAAAGAGCACAGATATGGATGCAGAGAAATAGGTCTACTCATACATTGCCAGAGGGAATGAAAAATTAAAAAAAACACACTACAAAGCAGTTTGTCAATTTCTTGTCAAATACTAAGGATGCAATCACCAAAGCACCAGAAATTGAGGTCTTGGGCATTCATCCCAAAGAAATGAAAACTGTGTGAAAGTGAGAAATGAGTGAAATGAAGCAAGATTAAAAATTCCAGGTGTTTTTCAACAGTGAACCAATACACAAACTGTGCAACATCCATACCATGGAATATCCTCAACAACAAAAAAGAAGGAACTACTGATGCATGCCACAAGTCAGATGAATATCCAGGGACTCATGCTGAGGTGGGTGTAGTTATAAAAGGGCAAAGTGGCACATCTGCATGGGGATGGAAATGTTCTGTATCTTGACTGTAGTGATCAAACTTACTCATGTGACAAAATCAAACAAAACTATTCACATACACACAAATCAGTACAATTAAACTGGACAAATCACAATTTAATCTGTGGACTGCATCAATGTCAATATCCCGGATGTGATATTGTATTATAGTTTTGTAAGATGTTATTGTTCCACAAAAAGAGTAAAGCATAAATGGTTTCTCTCTGTATTATTTCTTACAATTTCATGTGCATCTTGAATTACCACAAAATTGAAAGTCAAATTTAAACACAGCTACCATTGGCTCACATTACTGATATTGATAGATCGAGATCAAGCAGTACTAATATGTATCACTTCAAACTCACCAAAAGGAGGCTGGATAGTTAGAATTGAAGAGGGAGTACCTAGGTCACTCTCATTTCCCGATGAACCTGGGTAAATTTCCAATTTGGTTTCTTCATTTTCTGGAACTTCGATGAGTATGTAGTGTTCACCTTCTGAAAGAAAAGAACTCTCAATCGTAAATTCTGTATGAAACCAAACTATCCTCCAGGGGAAAAGTTGAGTTAAAGACAATCTGAAACAAAGGAAAACTGATTCTGTCTCCAGCTGACATTCATACAGAAAGGCTAGAGAAAAGCTTCAAACAGAAAGGATTTGATGGAAGGGAATCTGGAACATTGGGATGGAAGAAAGAACAATGGGAAGATCAGAAATATAGATTTGGAGAAACTGGATCACTCATACATTGCTGGTTAGAATGAAAAATGATACAGCCTCTCAGGAAAACTGTACAGCAGTTTCTTATAAAATTCTAACATGCTATTACCATAAGTCTCATTAATTGCACTTGTGGGATTCATGACAGAGAAATTAAAACTTATATTTATACCAAAAAAAATCGAGTACATGGATGTTCACAGCAGCTTTACTTCTAATACCAAAATCTGGAATGGAATCAAGTAATGTCCTTCAATGGGTGAATCATTGAAAACAACTATTGTAGTGAAGACATGGAAAACTGTTCAGCAACAAAAGGAAGGACATACTGATACATGCAAAACCTGGATGAATCTTCAGGGAATGGTGCTGAGTGAAAAATAAACAACCCTCAAAGGTTATGTACTGTAAGATTCTCTTTATACAACACTCCTGAAATGAAAACATTATAAAGATCAGTGTTTGCCAGGGGTTAGGGAATGGGCAGTGGGGAAAGAAAGGGTGACCTGAAAGAGGTGGATGTGGCAAAGTGAGACATCCATATGGGGATGGAAATGTTCTGTAGTTTGACTTTAGTGGTGGATAGCAAACCTACTCATTTGATAAAATTAAATAGAAATAGCCCGGCCAGTGTGAGTCAGTGGTTGAGTGCCGACCCATGAACCAAGAAGTCCTCAGTTGGGTTCCTGGTCGGGGCATATGCCCGGGTTGCGGTCTCTATCGATCCCCAGTAGGGGGCATGCAGGAGGCAGCAATCGCTGTTTCTCTCTCATCCATGTTTTTCTCTCTCTATCCCTCTCCCTTCCTCTCTCTAAAAATCAATAAAAACATAATTTAAAAAAATAAATATAAACACACACATATTACTCTAAGTAAAACTGAGGGCATCTCAACAACATCTGTGTACTCTATCAATGTCGATACTGTAGTTGTAATATTTTACTATAGTTTTGCAAGATATTATCATTGGGAGAAAAGGGTAAAGTATAAAAGGGTCTCTTTATATATTTCTTACAAATACATATGAATTTAAACTTATTTAAAAATAAAAAGTTTAATTTAAAAAATGAGCTACCACTAGTTTGCATTAAGGATGTTGATGAATTTAGATTAAATAGTGCTACTTGTAATATTTATCATTTGAAACTCACCAGGTGGGAGGCGGATAAATGAAGAGGAAGAACGTTGGTCACTGTCATTTATCAATACAGTTGGGCAATTCATTGCCTCAGGGTTGTTTTCCTTGCTGTTTTCGGCCATTTCTTGCATCTCTACTGGAAGAATATTTTTCAAGTGCTTAGAAAAGAACTCTCAGCCATTAACTCTATATACATAGTGCAACTATTCTTCATTAATGTATGGGAAATAAAAACATTCTCACAGGAGGTAAAACAAAGAACTGCAGGGTTCCCATTAAAAAAAGTTTAAAGGAAAACCTTCAAATGGAAAGGATATGATGAAAGAATGGATCAAGAAGAAAGAACAATGTAAAGAGAAGAAATATGTATGCAGAGAAAATTGTATCATATATTATGAGTGGAAGGTAAAATGGTACAGGTCCTCTGAAAAAATTTTTTTAACAATTTCTTATAAAACTAAACCTAACCATAGAATTACCATATGACCCAGAACTGCCCTTTTAGGCATTCACCTTAAAGATATCTAAACTTAATGTTTACACTAAAACCAGTACATGACTGTTCACAAAACTTAACATGTAAAAGCCAAAAATTGGAAGTATCTCAGATGTCCTTCAATGGGTGAACAGATAAAACAAACAGCTGTACATCCATACCATGGAATAGTACTCAGCAATAAAAAGGGAGAAACTATTGATACATGCAACAATTGGTATGGATCTCCAAGAAATTAAGTTAGAAAAAAAAAAGCCATGCCCAAAAGGTTATATAGTATTTTATTCCATTTAAATAACAATATTCAAATGACAAAATTATAGAAAGAGAGTTCCATTCACCACTTCCCAGAGGTTTGGATGGGGAAAGGTAGAAGGGAAGGGTGACCAGAAAGAGGTGGTTGTGATTATGAAAGGACAATATGAAGGTCCTTGTAGTGATGATGGAAGTGTTTTGTATCATGACTGCGGTGGTAGACAGATACACTGACTCATGGAATAAAACTAAATACACATACATACACAAATCTGGAATAAATCAATGTCAGTATTCTGGTTGTGATATTTTACTACAGTTTTGCAAGATGTTATCATTGGGAGAAATGGGTAAAGCATAAATGGGATCTCTATATACTTTCTTACAACTACATGTGAATTTAAAATTATCTCAAAATAAAAAATTTAATTAAAAAGGAGCTACCACTGACTTGCATTAAGGATGTTGGTAATTCTAGATTAAACAGTGCCACTTGTAATATGTATCATTTCAAACTCATCAAAATTGGAAAAGTGAAGAGGCAGTATCTTGGCCACTGTCATTTCCCAATAAATTGTATAATACATTGACTCAGTGCTGCTTTCAAGGCTGGTTTCTGCTTTTCCTGGCATTTTTATAAATAAAAAAGTTTCAAAGGCTGTAGTACAAGAATCCATAAATTCTGTACTGGGTGAAATTATCCTTCAGTAAAGAAGGGGAAATAAATACATTCTCACAGAAAGGAAAAACTAAAAAATTTTGACCCCAGAAGACTTATTCTTAAAGAAGTATTAAAGGAAAGCTTCTATCAGTAAGAATATGATAAAAGAAGAAATCACGAAGCATCAGAGGGAAGAAAGAGCAATGGAAAGAGCAGAAATATGGATATGGAGAAAATGGATCACTCATACATAGCTGGCAGGAATGTAAAATGGTACAGCCACATGGAAAACAGGTAGTTTCTCATAAAAATAAACATGTAATTAACATATAACCAGATATTACACTCTTGAGTATTCATGTCAGAGAAATGAAAACTTGTTTACACAAAAACCTGCACATGAATATTCATGGCACTCTTACTCCTATTCGTCAAAAACTGGGGGGAAAAACACCAAAATATTCTTCAGTGGATGAACAGTTAAACCATGGAAGATCTATACCATGGAATACCTCTCAGCAATAAAAAAGAAGGAACTAGTGATACACACAACAACTTGGTTTAACCTCCAAGAACTTAAGTTGAGTGAAAAAAAGCCAGTCTCAAAAGGTTACATACTGTATGCACCCAACTATACAGGGGCAGGCAAAAGTAGGTTTACAGTTGTTCATATGGAAAATAATACAATAATTAATAAATAATAATACAAGAATAAATTCTGTGTTTCATGTATTCCCAACTCTAAACCTACTTTTGCCCACTCCTGTATAACAATTCTGAAGGGATAAAGTTCTAGAGGTGGAGAATAGATCAGTGGTTGCCAAGAGTTAGAGATTGGAGAATGAAAAGGGCAGGGCCACCAGAGGGTAATGGGTGTGGTTATAAAAGGGTAACACAAAATGATCCTTGTGACAATGAAATGTTCAGTGCCCTCACTATGGTGGTAGATGTACAAATCTTCTCACATGATAAAATTGCATAGGAGAAGCTTGGGCAGATGAGAGATATACAAATGAATACAAGTCAAACTGATTAAGATCCGTGCATTATATCAACATCAGTATCCCAGTTGTAATATTTTAGTGTAGTTTTACAGAATGTTACCATTGAAGGAAATTGGGTAAAGGGTATCACTCTGTATTATTTCTTACAACTACCTGTGAATCTACAATTATCTCAATATAAAACTTCTAATTGAAAAAAATAGCTATCACTAACCTGCATTAAGAGTACTTTTTTATTTTATTTATTAAATTTACTGAGGTGAAATTGGTTAATATGAACATACAGGTTTCAGGTGTGGGTTTCTATGTTACAAGATCTGTATGCTGCACTGTGTGCCCACCACTCAAAGTCAAATCTTCTCCCATCACCATATATTAGGACGCTCTTCACTCCCCAAACCCTTCCATCTGGCAACCACCACACTGCTGTTTCTGTCCACAGGTTTCAGTTTTATATCTCACATATGAATGAAATCATATGGTTCTTGGCTTTTTCTGACTGACTTAGTTCACTTAGCATAATATTCTCAAGGTCCATGCATGTTGTTGGAAATGGAAGTATTTCATCCTTTTTTATGGCTGAGTAGTATTCTATTGTGTACATGTACCACATCTTTATCCAGTCCCCTTTGGTTGCTTCCATGTCTTGGCCACCATGAATAATGCTGAGTGCTTTTTAAATCTAGACTGAAGGATGCTATTTATAATATGTGTCATTTCAAACTCACCAAAATTGGGAGGGATGTGGACAGATGACGAGGCAGTGTCTGGGCCCATGCTATGATTTCCCATCTTCTCAGGGGTATTCGCAAGACTGGGTTCTCCTGCTGTAGGTACTACTGGAGAAGCCTGGGCAGATGAGATAACACTGTTGGTACTTTCAGCACCTTTGCTACTAAAGCAGGATAAGAGAGCAAAACCAGGAAATCACCTGTCTGATGTGTAGTGAGGCTATAATGAATGTGTGGAGACAATTTTGGGAAGTGGTGGACTCTCTCCCTGAGAACCAGCTGCTACAGTTCAAGGTGTGCTGCTGACTGAAGGAATGTTCCTACAGGGTAGCCCTGGCATAGATTTCCTGCATTTCCACTGGTAAAGATGGGCTACAATCTTCTCTGTCCAGGGTAAGAGAACAGAATAAGTTAAGCTCTTTTCTTTGGTTCTGGGACTTTACTTTCTCCATGAGGTATACAATCAAAAATTTTTTGAGTAAGTCCAGATATGAGTAAAAATGAACATGAAAAAGTTCGTAAAAGCATTAAAACCTATTTTCCTTGAATACTGAATTTTTATTATATGGTTTTTATTCCTATTCAATCCTACATTTTAATTGTGTTTCGCATATTCTGGTAACAAACATAAAAATATTCAGTTTCATAATTTCTCAAAACTAAACTGCACCATTCTTTCAACAGAGGTTTAGTCTCCCATCTGTTGCTAAAGTAAGTATAGATCAAACTTGCTAATCTCACAGTTAGTTCTCTTTCACGTCTAACTAACTGGTTTCTTTAGAAACTAGAGGTTTATCAAAGTAGTAAAATTGTTTTTATAACACTTACCCTGTTTAGGGAGGATTTTTCCTTAGTATTTTGCATTTTTGAAATGATTCCACATAGCTGAGTAACCTGCTTATTCGTGTTTTCAATAAGGTCTTGCAAACCCTAGTATAATGAAAAGGTATTTTAGTAGTTCCTATTTCAAAATAAAGTAACATATAAGAAAATACCATTAAGTCAAATTTTGACTGCTAAGAAAAAAGTTCTCAAGCCATCAGAAATGTCTTGCTTCCGACTTGATGCCTGGTTGTTGGTGACACAGAGCCCAGCTGGCTGACATAAGGAGTGCCAACCTCCTACACAACCACTCCATGTCATACAGGCATTTTAAGAAGCTTTAATTCTGGAAAGTAAATATACAACAAATTCCTATAATACATCACATTTATGATGGAGTCATTTTACATCAATGAAGAAATTTTTAAATTTGCTGAAAAGTCAAAGAACCTCTTTCCATGTAATGATGACATAAACTAATAGGCAGTGAGCATTCCAGTCTGGAAAGAACAGTGAGCCAAATATATCAGATGTGACTTTTGGCTTCAAAACATTTTAAAATTATGCAATTAACAATTAAAGCCATAAAATCTTTAAGTACACATTGCCTATATGCCAATCAGGTATGTGACTGACAGAACCTGAGAATTCTTGAATACACAGAAATTTCATTCAGGCAAAAAACATACTTAAATAATAGCCCAGAGCCATTTCCTCATTCACTCATTCTAATAAACATCTATTGGGCGCCTACCACCTGTCAGAACTAGTTTGCTAGATGCTGGAAACACGGACATTAAGAAAAAACAAACCAGCCCTAGCCTGGGGTGTGTGTGTGTGTGTGTGTGTGTGTGTGTGTGTGTGTGCCCTAGCCTGGTGTGTGTGTGTGTGTGTGTGTGTGTGTGTGTGTGTGTGTGTGCGTCCCTTGCACTCTTTCTGAAAAGCAATGGAAAAAATATCCTCGGGTAGGGATTAAAAGCAAGCAAACAAACAAAAATAAACAGCTCCTGTCCTAAGGACCACCCATTTTAGCTGGAGAGAGAGACAAATAAAGAGATGTTTTCAACAGAGAAAGTGAGTTGCAGCCTGGAGCAATGGTTCTTAATGTGTGGACCATGGACCAGCACCATCAATACTCTCTTGCTGAAAATGCAAAATGCTCTATCCCAGACCCAGTGAATTGGGAACTCAGAGTCAGGGCAGCAATCTGTGGTTTCACAAGCCCTCCAGGTGATTCTGATGCCCAATCAAGTGTGAAACCCACTGATTGGCCTATAGCACTGAGGTAAACAGTGCTGGCTCTATGTCTAGGGGAGAAAGATTGGGTTTAAATACTAGAGTTCTGCCATTTATTAGCTCTGTGACCTTGGTGAAGTTACTTAACTTTTCTGTTTCAATTTCCTCATGTATAGAACCAGGATAAAAAGCTCTTTGAGTTCTCTTGAGAACAAAGCAAGGTGCTATGGTATTATGTTCATATTAACATAACAATACTACATGATGATTGGTCCAACAACGCTCAATCATCTATTAATATTAATATTACTATTATTACTATTGTGGCACAGGTAAGAACAGGAGGCTAAGTGAACACAGAAGAGCAAGACCTAACCCAGATTGGCAGGTGGTTTCAGACAGGCAAATGTCTACATTGAGAATTAAAAGATGAGGACATGTTCACTTAGTAAAGTTGTATGGAAGGACACACAGGGCAGAAGGAATAGTGTACTCAAAAATACCCAGAGAGAAAACAGGAAGTCAGATGTTTAGATAGTGAACATAACTGATATTCAAAGAGCTGGGTTATTAAGGGAAGGAGGGAGGAAGGATGACAGTGAAAGAGGGATGGGAGGCTAAAGAAGTCATTTTTTAAACTGTGGGAGAATATGCTGAGAGTGATAGACACAGAGGCTGAAGGTACAGGAGAGAGAGGGATGACGCATGAAGGCAGGTGTCTGAGCACAGGGAAAGAAGGTCAGGTACAGAAACCAGCAGAGGTGTTAGCCTTACAGAGAGGAAGACACCAGAAGAGGAATGGATCCCAAGCAAGTTTGTTGGCTGTGGGGAGAGGAATTAGGGCTTGGAAGGGATTTCTGCTCCACACCCTCCATTTTCTCCATTAAACAAGAGGCCAGGATTGAGGTGCCTGGAGCTTGTGGGGGGATGGGAGAAGGAGCCGACTAGAGAGCTGCTGAAGGATTATCAGGCAGTGAGTGTACAGGTTCCAGCAGAGGTCCTCCCCTCTGCTTCCCAGCAGGCACAGGGCTGGGGTTTTACTAAAGAGGATGCTGGGCAAGGGAAAAAAAGAAGAGATGAAAGTGCTGCACCACAGGGTCTAGAAAGGTAAGAGGAGTTGAAGAAAGGAGAGAGCTGGCACACTAGGAGAAACAGAGTGGATCCCTTATGGCCCATTCCAGAGCTATGACTTTGGGACCTGAGCATTTCTTATATATCCTAGGTGCTACATCCCACCACATCCTGCACAACTGCTCAGAATGCCCTGGCAGAGCAGTGTCCACCTAGGTCATCATGGATGCTTATGTAAGGCAGGCCAGGGATAGCACTGCTCAAAATCAGAACCCTCTCCTTCCCACTATGGCCCACCCTCTGTATAGCTTCCCCAGAAGACTTGATATGTCCCCTTTAAGCATTCCACTTCTGTTCTCAGTAATAAAAATAATAAAGGCTCACATAAAAATTCTTTAATTTTCAAAGTATGTTAGCTCATTTTATTCAAGACAATACCTTAAGAAACATTTATTTTTTATAAATGTTCATTACCTCTAGGGTATGAAGCTCACAAAATCCTTGATAATTACATACATCTATCAATCTCTATCAACATGCTGATTTTTACAAAATTCCTTCAAAACTATGTAAGATACACTCTTGTAAAAATACGCAGTCTGCCATTTTGTTTCAATTAAGATATTTTGAAATGCATTTAGGCACATACTAAATTTCATCCAAATCAGCTAATTTCCTTAAAAAGAGTATATTGGAGCCCTGCTCCATGTGACTCGGTGGTTAGAGCATCGACCTGTGCACTGAAGGGTCGTGGGTTCGATTCTCAATCAAGGGCATGTTCCTGGGTTGTGGGTTCGAAACCCAGTGCCGGTGGAAACATGTGCCAGAGGCAACCAATTGATGTGTCTCCCTCACATCTATGTTTCTCTCTCTCTTCCTCTCTGTCTCTCTTTCCCCCGCTCCTTTTCCCCCTCCCTCCCTTCCAATCTCTCTAAAAATCAATGGAGAAAATATCCTCAGGTGAGGGTAAACAAAAAAAAAAAGAGTATGTTGGAGAAATTAAATATTGAACAACCTAAATGAAGAGACTTAACATTTGACCAGTTATGAGTTGTTTTTTTTAGCTACAAAAGCCATATTTTTATATCATATTTTTATCACCTAGGGTTGCTATTCTAACTAGAAATGCTTTTAATATATCACAGTGGAGTGATAATCATACAGAACTTGCAATAGCAAAATTTCTATTAAAAATATAATGATATTAAATGAGGTAATGAAAATTTTAGTTCAGTATCTTGGAAAACTACATTTAAGATACGAAACTTTGATACCTCACAACAGTGTTGCAGTTCCACAAGTTGGTTTCCATGTTTTTCTTTATCAAAAACTTCAGATGCATTTCTTGCCTATTAAAATTATGAAAATAAATATTCAATGCTTAATAGTACTAGGAGCCAAATTAAGCACTCGAAAAATAATACGTTATATATTTATCTATTTTAATTGTTTTTCTTTTTCACTTACATTCCAAAAGGATTTCAGAAGTCTTATAATGAGAATGAAAAAGATTAAGAGCTGATTAAACAGAGTAAAGAAAGAAGCCATTATATAAGAACCTAGGTTTAAGAAAAGCTACTGAACATCAGTATATAGAGAGACAACTATAGAAATAGACTTATGTGTATGCATGGATTAGGATACATACATTTATTTCCTAGCTCTGTCCACTGAGAGGGCCTAAGATCAAGAGTAGCAATGAAGACATCTAGTGTCTAGATCTTGATTTCTAAATACCACCCTCGAATAAAAGGAACCAGGGCTCCTTGGAGAGAGGTGAATTCTACGGCTGGGGCAGGGAAAGTATAAATGAGCCTAGAACACTTGATGATATCAGAAAATAAAGTGCTCAAAAAAAAGTGGGGTCATGACAAAAGGCACAGGAGCCAACTGCAAGGAGCTTCCAATAGCCAAAGCTAGAAAATTTGATCAATAAAATAATGATAATATTGGACTATTACTCATGAAATACAATAAATGCCATGAGCCCATACTAATATTATTATTTTTATTTTTTTGGTCTACCTCACCAGAGGATATTTGTTCCATTAACTTTTAGAGAGAGTGAAAGGGAGGGAGGAGAGGAGAGAGAGAAGGAGAAACATCGATGTGAGAGAGACACATAGATCGGTTGCCTCCCACACACACCCCAACCAGGGCTATGGATCTAACCTGCAACCTAGGTACATGCCCTTGACCCAGAATCGAACATGTGACCCTTTAGTGCGTGGACCAAAACTCTAACCACTAAGCCACACCAGCCAGGGCACCATACTGATATTAAATAAATAAATAGGGGAGAAAGGACAACTATTCCTTATAAATGAGTTCTAATTAATAACTACAAAGGAATGAGGGAAATGGAGAGTCACCATTAGGAAAACACTACAGTAGTGAATGTTACAGGTTTAATCCATGAGCTAACTCAACTCAGTGGGCAAAAAATTGAGGACAAACAGGATATTAGTATAGTCTCAAAATACTCTGCCACCCAAGATATTATTAACAAGGAGGAATTAGTAACCTTAGAGTTAAAAAATCCAGAAGACACTAAGTTAACAAAGTGATCAATGTTAGCATCACCAGTAAAAAGATATATGGACACCATGTATTCCTAATATGCTTCAATGAGGAGACAACATCATTTGTGTGGTGGTTCTTGCCAAAAATGCATAATCTCAACCCATTCAAGAGAAAATATCAGACATACCAAATTTGAGAGACACTTTACAAAATAACTTGGTCAGTACACTTATCAAAAATGTCAAGGTGATGAGCCCTAGCTGGGTGGCTCAGTTAGCAGGAGCATTGTTTCATATACCAAAAGGTTGTGGATTTGAAATCGGGTCAGGGCACATACCTAGGATGCGGGTTCAATCTCCAGTTGGAGATGTACAGGAAGCAACTGATCCATGTTTCTCTCTCTCTCTTTCTCCTCTCTCTCTCCCTTCCTCTCTCTAAAGTCAATAAAAACATCCTCAGGTGAGGATTAAAAAAAAAAATCACGGTCATGAAAGACAAGGAAAGAATGAGGAACTGTCACCAACTGGAAGAAACAACTAAATTCAATGTGCAATACTGGATTAGATGCTGAACAGGAAAAGGAAATGGGGGAGGAACAATGGTGAAATTCAAACAAAGACTGCAGTTTAGCTAATAGAACTGTACCAATGTTAATATCCTGGTTTTGAAAATTGCACTGGTGTTATACAATTACCATAATTTTAAGTTATACAGGTAAGTTAACATTAAGGGAAATTGTGTGAAGTGTATACACGAGAACCCTCTGTAATATTTTTGCAACCCTTCCATAAATCTAAAATTATTTCAAAAATTAGAAAATATATTGAAATGGTAAAAACTACTTTGAATTTCCTATTAGACAAGGAAAAGGAGGAAATAAAATGGTTAAGTGCTCATTGTCTTGTTAGGTGCTCATTGTTAAGGAAGCATATAAATTCATGAGAGAGAAATACTTCTCAAGCTCACGACTTCAGAGTAATACATAAAGGCTAAAAAGTATATAAAGTATATAAAAACTAAAAAGAAATTTAAATCCTTTTCTTTATGATAATAAGTATAAACATATTTGGCAATTAGCAATCGATATTATATATTCAGTCTGATATATATTCATTAATGACACTTCCACCTTCTTCACAATCAAGTATTCATGTTCTTGTCTAGAGGAGATTTATTAATAAACCAAAAGGAAATATGAAAGAAATGAAAGAAAAGTCAGGACTTGAATTTCACTTTCAAGAAGCACCAAAGGTCTAAAGGACTTTGTCCACTATAAATAAATACTATGACTACAAGAAAATATATACTTGAAAAACTGTTTCTTCATTAACCCAACTACGCTTAAGGCACCACTGTCCATCAGGCTTAATCCCTTATGCACTTCAGGGTAGACAGACTAGTTTTCTGGTAATCTAGCACTAAAACTTCATTGAAAGCAAATACTTCTAACTACAAACAAAGAACCAAATGCATGGCTTTCAATTTTCAAATAATCCAACAGTGACACTTTGTGGACAAAACAGGAAACACTTAGCACCTTTTTTTTTTTCTTAATAATCTCTAAAGCACCTTAAATCTTTTTTGGGAATAAAACAGGGTATAAATAACTAAATAGAAAATAACCATTACATTGAACTATAATAATTCTTTGTTCTAAGGATGAATTGCAGACTATATGAATACTTTTAATACAAACATACCAAGTAGCTATCAGTATCTTTGTTATAAACATTTATCTAAATTAGCCCAGCATTACAAACTTATTACCAAAAATTATATGGAATTACAATATAAATTAGTAATTATAAAAACAATATTGCCATCTTACCCTTGTGCTTAATGCTATTCAAAGTGTTCTCACATAATTATGCCAGAAACCATGACTCCTCATAGGCAATTAACATGATCCCCAAAGATGAAAATATTGGAGCTGACAGAATTTTAAGAGAATTGCCTATACTACTTAGGTGGTATTACTATCCTCAATCTTATGTAAGTAAATAAATTCATTTTCTGTTCAGCTAAATTATATATAGTTGAATAAACTTTTATTTATCTTCAGAGGTGAAGAAGCACAGCAGGATTTGATGAAAATATAAGACAGTACAACCACTTCAGAAAACTGTTTGGCAGTTTCTTATAAACTTTCATCTATCCTGTGACCCAGTATTTCTACTCCTAAGTATTCACTCAAATAAATAATTTTTTCACAAAGAGACTTTCATAATAATTTCATAGTCACTTTACTTATAATAGCCAGAAACTGGAAACAACCCAAAATTTCCATCAAAAGGAGAATGGATAAACAAATTATGGATATACCTACAATGGAATATTACTCAACAATAAAAGGGTATGAAATATTGTTACAACCAGATGAATCTCCAGAACATTATTCTAAGGAAATGAGACTATGACACCAAAGAGTACACACTGAATAATTCTATTTATATGAAGTTCTAGAACAGGCAAAACTAATCTATGATGGAAAAACCATCAGAATGGTATCTCTCCAAGGTTTGGGAGAATGGAGACTCACTGGGAAGAGGCAAGAGGAACTTTCTGGAATGATTAAAATGTTCTTTATCTTGATGGGGGTGGAGGATGGGTATATATATTTGACTAAACTCAATGAACTATACACTTAAGATCTGTGTATTTCACTGCATGAAATTAAAATCAATTTTTAAAAAATAATAATAAAGCAGAAGGAAAATATGAAGATTTTTCACTTTAATATACAAACCATATTATCCTGCATTGACACAGATGATCGTCCTTTTTTGTGCAATGGGATAAACTCCACTTCCGCTGAGTCGGGGTAACATCTTCTTAAATTTGCTGGACGGTTCATTTGTGAATCCGGTTGGTCACCTAGCCCTGCTAAACCTTCAACTCCTAAAAAGTAATACATAAAAAAAATTACTTCACACACTTACTACCTTAATAAATTTAATATGGATATGTTCTCACAATGCCAACTCAAATTGGAGTCCTAGCTGAATTTGAGAGAAAATTATCTGTTCTTACAATTTAAAAAATTAATTATCTAAACTGACTGAAGGGAAAATAGAATATCTCAACAGACCTATAACAAGTACAGTGATTGAATCAGTCATCACAAACTTCCCAGCAAAACAAACCAACAAATAAAAAAAGGTCTGGACCAGAGGGCTTCACTGGTAGATTCTACCAAACTTTTAAATATCAATGCTTCTCAAACTCTTCCAAAAAACTAAAGAAGAGGGAATACTTCCTAATTCATTCTATGAGGCCAGAATTACGCTGTTACCAAAGTTAGATAAAGACGACACCAAAAGAAAATTACAGACCAATATCCCTTATATATTTTTTTTAAATATATCTTTATTGATTTCAGAGAGAGGAAGGGAGAGGAAGAGAGAGAGATAGAAACATCAATGATGAGAGAGTCATTGATCGGCTGCAGCCCACAACCCGGGCATGTGCCCTGACCGGGAATCGAACCCCGATCTCCTGGATCCTAAGTCGACGCTCAACCGCTGAGCCACGCCCGGCTGGGCCCAATATCCCTTATAAACATAGATGAAAAAATCCTCAACAAATTATTAGCCAATCTAATCCAATAGCACAGCGATTTTCAATCTTTTTCATGTCATGGCACACCTGAACCAATTACTAAAATTCTGAGGCACACCAAAAAATATATATTTTGGCCAATCTGAAAAAAAATTAGGTATAGCCCAGCTGGTGTGGCTCAGCGATTGAGCATCAACCCAAGAACCAAGAGGTCACTGATTCGATTCCAGTCAAGGCACATGCCCAGGTTGCAGGCTCAATACCCAGTAGGGGTTATGCAGGAGGCAGCCAATTGATGATGTTTCTCTCTCATTAATGTTTCTATCTCTCTATCCCTCTCTCTTCCTTTCTCTAAAAATAAATAAAAGTGTATTTTTTTAAAATAGGTATAATTTTGATTCATTCACACCAGATAGCTATTGTTGTGTTGGCTGTTGTCATTTTTTTATTTGACAATCTAAGGGAAAAGAGGTTAGTGCCTCTGACAAAATAGTCAGGTATTGCATGTTTTAAAAATTTGTGCAGCACACTGGTTGCAAATTGATGTGTTGTTGGATTAGATTGGCTAATATTTTTTTGTTAAGAATTTTAGTAATTAGTTCATGTGTGCTGTGACATGAAAAAGGTTTAAAATTGCTGTTATTGGATTAGAATGGCTAATGTTTTGTATCATATTAAAAGAATTATTCACCATGACCGTGTGGGATTTATCCCAGGAATGCAAGGGTGGTTCAACATAAGAAAACCCATCAATGTAACACATCACATTAATAGAACAAAGGGGGAAAAATCGACATGATCATCTCAATTAGTGTAGAAAAGGTATTTGACCATTTCATTATAAAAATTCTCAGAAAACCTGGAACAGAGGGAAAATTCCACAACCAGATAAAAGGTATTTATGAAAACCTACACTAACATCATACTCAATGGTGAATGACTAAAAGCTTTCCCCCTAAGATTAAGAACAAGACAAGGATAGCTTTCACCACTGCTATAAACATTGTACTGAAAATTCTAGCCAGAGCTACTATGCTGCTTAATGCTACTAACTTGTACACTTACAAATGGTTAAAATGAAAAATATTATGTATCCATACTTTACCACAATAGAAAATGTAACTGACCACCTTTACCGAAATCTCCTATTCTGAATCTTTCTGTCAGATAAATAAAAGGGATCAGACTATAAATACTACTCTACAACCTCCGTTTTTCACTAAACATGTGTTGGCCTTTCCAAACTAATACCTTTAGATACTGCAATCACTTTAATAGCTTCTTAATTTCCTGTCATGCAGACAGGCCATGATTTATTTAACTAGTCCCTGACTTAGGGATATTCAAGTTACTTATAAAGCTTTGCTCTTGCAAAGAACACTGCTGAACAGTCTTGCACTCCTGCAAGTAGTTCTTTGGTATAAATTCTTAGAAGTAGAAATGATAAATCAAAGGGTATCCACTTTTGAAAATTCTTCTCTAGTTCATTCCCACTAAGGGAGGCTGATGGAGTCAGCCAGATGTTCTAAAACACACTAAGGAAGTATCCTGCTGTTCCTGCATATATTTTTCAGGGGTTGGCAAACTATAGCCTGAGAACCAAATTCTGCTGTGGCTGCTGTGTTTTTGTATAGCCCCTAAACTAAGAATCTTTTTTTACATTTTTAAATGATTAAAAAACAAAAACAAAAAATGAATATTTCATGAAATGGAAAAATTATAGGAAATCCAAATTTCAATGGCCATAAAGCTTTACTGGAACACAGCCACACTTGTCTAGGTATATACTGGTTGTTTGCATGCTTCAACAGAAGATTGGAATAGTTGTGACAGAGCCCTTATGGCTGCAAAGCCTAAAATATTTACTATCTGGTTCTTTACAAAAAGTTTGCCGACCTCCAATCTAAGCAATAGCACTTCAATTTTTAAGGAGTAGGAAACCCAATTCTCTAAGCAAAAGGCAAAGAACAAATTGTCATATAGCTACTGAAGAAATGTTCCAAGGGGTTGTCTCTTTCTATATATGAGGAGGTGAATGGCCTCACGTTTCCTTCATCACCATGGTTGAGAAGCAACCATTGGAAGGGCAAGTAGCTACAGCAGTTCTGGAAGCAAGACTCTACTTTCCACGGACTCTTTTTTTGGGTGCAAATGTAAATGGTGCTGTTTTTTTAATTTCAAGTTCCAATTGTTTATTTCTGGTATATCAGAAAGAGATTGACTTTTGTACCCTATAATCTTGCTATAAACGTGTACTAGTTCCAGGAGTATTTTTGTTTATTCTTTGAGATCTTCTACAGAGACAATCATGTCATCTCTTCCATGGACTCTTGACCCAAGCTATTTTTCCCATAAGTGCAATTTTTGTTTTGCCACCCAACAGTTATAGTTATAGTTGCCAGACATAAATATTTTTTCAGAAACAGATAATATATTCTCCCCAATACTTTCTGAGCCTACTTCCCTACCTCTTGTAGAGCAAAAATGGAAAAAGACACATGACAAAGCTTAAATAAAAGGGAAATGTAAGCACAAGTAAAAACTGTGATATTACAATGAAGCTTGGCCCTCTGATAATAACTAATTAATGTAAAAGATATAAGAATATTTAAGCAATTTACTGGAAAAGGATACCAGTAGCAAAATTTTGCACAGGAAAAAGTTTAACAAAATTACTATTTGAGGTTTGGAATGGTGGCTGAGAATTATCATTGCCACCTTGAAAATTTGGTTGTATGGGCAACACGCCATCAGTGGAAACTGCGTTCTCAGTACACTCTGTTTCAGGATTTTCTACTAGCAAAACATCGTCGTCATCACCAACAGTTATAATAATATACTCTAAGAATAAGCAAAGAGAAAGTTTGTTTAGATACCACATTAAGTAAACAGTTTCTAGAGGAAACCACCTTATAAAATTATGGAGTGTTTAAAAACCATGTTTAGCTGCAAAATTACATTTAATAGTTTCATGTCTCCAATCATTGCAAGCTAGCTAAGAAACCAATTGCTTAGTATGAAGCTTTGAGATACATCTATGTATGTTTATCTGTATATATACGGAGACATATAGTATTATTTTTAGTACTTCCAACTTATAGAGCAGTAATTTTCAACCTTTTTCATCTCATGGTTTACATAAACTAATTACTAAAATTCTGTGGCACACCAAAAAATATATTACATTTTTTTGCCTATCTGACAAAAAAAATAGGTATAATTTTGATTCATTTACACCAGATGACTATTGTTGTGTTGGCTGTTGTCATTTTTATTTGACAATATACGGGAAAAGAGGTTAGTGCCTCTGACTAAATAGTCAGGTATTGCATGTTTTAAAAATTCTTGCGGCACACCAGTTGAAAATTGCTGTTACAGAGTAATTAAATTTCTTTTCATTTAAGAAACATGACCACCTAGCCCATGTTATTACATGTTCAATGAAATGTTTTTAACTTTTAAATGATACAACTGATGTTACATAGCCAGACTTTGTGGTGACCATGAATTTCCAAATTGTTCTCTAAAAATTAATATTAATCTTTATAATAAATAATGCAGAAATGAAGTATAAAAGTAAATATTGTTATGAAACAAATTAAATTAAAATTGAATCTCACAAAATGTTAAAGACATGGCCACAAATAAACTAGGTGTGAAATATCAACTGGGTAAACCATTTTAATGAATATGAAAAATACACATTATACAAAATATGTTATTTAAATGGGCTTTATTTGTTAAAGTTATCCTAAAAAAAGTTATCCTAAAAAAAAGAACACGTTTAATCTTGAAGTACTAAGTTGCATATACTTGAATTCAATACATTTATTTGAAATAGACCAAAACATTAGAATAAAGTAATTAGCTAGTGTGAGGGGGTGTAGTGGTGTGAAAATGGTACTAAACTGGAAATCAGATTATGTAGGTTCCAATTCAGGCTCTAGAGCCAACCAGAAATATGACCTTTCACCAGATACATGTACTCTTTTGCCTCTGTTTTAACATCCATAAAACATGGAGCTGGTTTTAGAGAATTGCTGTGAACTCTACTTAACAGTCTTCATGGAAAAAAATAGAACATTAGAAACTACCTAATTTGCCAAATAAAAGATAATAGGCTAAATAAATTATGGTATTTCCATATGATAGAGTAGTACATAGACAATAATAAGCACATTCTCAAAGAACATTTATTAATATTGAAAATGCTATGAGCCCTGGCCCATGTGCTCAGTGGTTAGAGCATCCACCCACACACCAAAGGGTTCAATTCTCAATCAAGAGCACATACCTGGGTTACAGGTTCAATCCATGACCCCATTTGGGGTGTGTTCAGGAGGCAATCAATTGATGTGTCTCTCTCACATCAATGTTTCTCTCTCTCTCACCTTCCCTCCCTCCCTTCCACCCTCTCTAAAAATCAATGGAAAAAAATATCCTCAGTTGAGGATCAACAACAACAACAAAAAGAACTTATAAAATAATGTTTAAGGGGGAAAACAGATTCAAAGCAGAAAAATACACTACCATCCAAACTTTGAGAGTAAGAGGAAGCATACCAATGGTTATCTCTATATCACTATCTCTGGGTGCAAAATTATCTTCATTAGAGTACTCTGTATTGGTTAAGATTCTCTACAATAAACTTTAGACTTTATAATCAGGAGAAAATAACAAAGGTAATTGAAATCTTATTTTTAAGATAAGCTTTTGTATATAAACAGATTTTTCAAACTAGAGCTAGTGAAGCTATTGACAACTCCACTAAAGTTTCTCAGTAAATTTGTAAAATTCCAATTAATTCCTTTAGGTATATATATAACATTTTAAAGATACTATAATTTTTATAAGTTTTTGAAGATTATGCTCCCAAGGTGCAAGGAACTAAGTTGCCATGAATTTATCAGATAAGGCTTAGTTCACAATGGTGAGGGCTGAAACCAGAGTTCCACAGGAGGACCTCAGCAAGGATAACCAGCAGTGGGAATGCAGACTTGTGCAGCCACTATGGAAAACAGTATGGAGGTTCCTCAAAAAATTAAAAATGGAGCTGCCTTTTGACCCAGTGATCCCACTTCTAGGACTATATCCTAAGAATCCTGAAACACTAATCAGAAAGAATATATGCACCCCTATGTTCATAGCAGCACAATTTATAAAAGCTAAGATCTGGAAACAGCCCAAGTGCCCATCAGTAGATGAGTGGATAAAAAAGCTGTGGGACATTTACACCATGGAATACTATGGAGCTGTAAAAAAATTAAAATTAAAATTAAAAAAAAAAAAGGATCCCTTACCCTTTGGGACAGTATGGATAGATCTGGAGAATATTATGCTAAGCGAAATAAGCCAGTCAGAGAAAGACAAATATCATATGATCTCACTTATGTATGGAATCTAAAGAACATAGTAAACTGATGAACAAAATAGTTTCAGTGACGTAGAAGCATGGATCAGAATGACAAATCTCAGAGGGAAAGTGGGGGTGGGTGGGTGGGTGGGTGGGGAGAGATTACCCAAAGAATCTGTATGCATATATGCATAACCCATGGACACAGACAATAGTGTGGTGAAGGCCCGGGGAGGGGGAGGAGTGGGTACGGGGTGGAAAGGGTCAAGGAGGAAAAAGGAGAACATCTGTAATATTTTCAACAATAAAGTAAAAAAATAAAATAATAAAATAAAAACTCAACAGGTCAAGAAAAAAAAGAAAAATCAGCAAAACAGCAGATTACAATGGCCAAAACCTCTCCAAATTTTTTTAGCAAAATTGTGTGTCAATACACTGAGCAATAACTTTCTAAATCTCCTGACAGGGCTCTCTAAAGCAGCCCTCCAGTTGTCCATATCAAACTTTAGAGAAAACGAGTCAGCCAAAATGTCAATAATGCTGCCCAAACTATCCTATAACCCAGCGCTTGCTGCAGCCTGGGTGGAAACTGACTAGAGCCTGTTCTGAGCTTTATAAAACACCCTGCAGAAAAGGTTCATGTAAACTCACTACTTGTAAACCTTAAACCAGTTTACCACTTCATGTTATAAAACCCTAGAGCAGTTCCAATTCAGGGAGACCCGGTAGAGGAGGGAAGGAAGCAAACCCCAACAGAAATGTTAGAGCCTTTTCTATCAAATGAAAAGGCAGCAGGCAGGATGGGCCCTGGAGCAGGCATGGAAGGACCCCCTGCTTTACAGGAGTCCTCACATTTTGCAGTATTCTCTGACTCCTGCATCAGGCTCTACATGCAGGGACTTCTCCACACTTACATCTTTATTTTTTTCTTTTTCCTTGTTTAAATATTTATAATAAAACAGCAAGGCTGCACTAGCTTTGCTCAAACGGAGCTACCATCAAGCCTCAAAATCAATGTCTCGATCTCAAAAGATGTTATAACAAATCAACTTGGTAGTTTACCAATTCTTTAAACTCAAAATTATATATATAGTCTGCCTTCGTCCTTCCTGGAATCCTACCTGCTCCAACAGTAAAGATAAAGGGTAAAGGATCAACTCAGTCCAAGAAAGTCATCACCCAGTATTCAATACACTGCCCCAAATAGCTCACTTGCGCTGGCCTCAGGGGAGGGCTTTGGGAGTCATTCCAAAACAGGGCCACCACAGCTCTGCTGAAATTTGAGGCTGCAAAGTGCAGACTTCCCCCAATAGGCTGTGCTGAGCAGCGGCTGGTGGCACGTGCCCATGAGACCTTGAAAAAAAGTTTAAGGAAAAAGTGCCACGGTGTAGACCAGCTCTGGCATGGCCCTCTGGAGGGCACTAGAAATAGATCGTCGTGACCCAGTCTCCAGAGCCCAAATGGCCGAAATTGTTTTATGGCCACTAGGGGTCCTGGAAAGAATCCTGGCCCTCATGCTGGAATCCAGGCCCCGCTTCGCCACCTGCTGGCTCCACAGGCTGTGTCTCCTCGAAGCCCTGGGACGCCATTAGCCCCAGGTTCACCTCAAGCCCCTGGGATACCATAAACCCTGGGGACCCTGCAAGCCCCTCTGGGACACCCTGAACCCCGGAAATGCCATGAACCCCCAGGGCACCCTGAATCCCAGAAATGCCACAAGACCCAGATAACCCCCGGAAATTTCGAGAGCCCCATATCACCTTAAGGTCCTAGGACACCCTGAACCCCAGAAATGCCCAAACCCCGGATCACCTCATTGCCTTGGGACACCCTGAGCCCCGGAAATGCTGAGAGCCCCAGATCACCTCAAACCAAGGGACACCATAAACCCGGTGGATGCCGAGAGCCCCAGGATCATCTCGAGCCCCTCAGACACGAGGAACCGCGAAGCTGCCGCGGGCCCCTCAGATACGAGGAACCGCGAAGCTGCCGCGGGCCCCTCAGACACTAGGAACCGCGAAGCTGCCGCGGGCCCCTCAGATACGAGGAACCGCGAAGCTGCCGCGGGCCCCTCAGACACTAGGAACCGCGAAGCTGCCGCGGGCCCCTCAGACACGAGGAACGACAAACATTCCATGAGCTCCTCAGATGCCCTGGGCCTCGAAAATGCCGAGAGCCCCTCAGATGGCCTTGACTGAAAACAACCCACGAGCCCCTCAGAGACTCTGGGCCGGGATCATTACACCAGACCCTCAAACGCCCTGGGCCGCGAACATTCCATGAGCCCCTCAGACGTCATGAACCACGAAGATTCCACGAGCCCCTCAGAAGCTCTAGGCCCATGGCCAACTCTGCCCCCCACACCTGAGTTCCCACATGTGCACTGACCCCTTGGGTGACAGCGGCCATAGGCCTTGGCCGATGGCTGGCCAATCCCACCCAGGCCTGTCCAATCCTTGGTGTGAATACTGTGGGAACCTTTCCTCGGAGTTGTGAGGAAAGAGGTAAAAGCTAGTGGGGTAGCTTCAAGATCACCTTACCTTGTTCCTCAGCCATTTTGAGGCCGGAATCCGCTTGCTCGGAGCGCCTCAAGCTAGGCGTCTGTGCTGCGGCCTGAGAGCGGCTGTGCACTCCAGGCGAGTGTGGTCGACTAAGGCGCCAAACGTTGGAAGTGCAACACTTGTATCCTAAGAGGCAGTTTGCGGCTGCGCAGTAGCACCTAGCCGGTGCTCACCCGGATGGAGAGGGGGGGGCAGTGACGACCCCAAGTGTGGCGCCTTGCCTACGTAACCTTATACCTATATTCATATATTTTTAAGTGTACTTTTTTGTTTTTTAATCCTCACCCGAGGATATTTTTCCACTGATCTTTGGGGGGGGGCGGGGGGAGAAAAGAGAAACATTGACTCAAGAGATCTGAGGTACGCCCCCTTGACTGGGAATTGAACACAGGACCCTTGGGTCCGAGGGCAGGCGCACCAAACCAGCCAGGGCCTTTCAAAAAATATGAATCGGTAGCCACCCACCCTTCCCCAAATGCTCTTCATACATAACACATGATAGAAAAAGCGTAGAATGTAAGAGATTTGAATTCAGACTTTCTAACGTTTTCAAGGTTGCATATTCTTGTCCAATGCCAGCTTTGGGAGTAAATCTGAAAATAATTCAGCTTTTAAAATGTGCCCCCAATAAGGCCCACTCAACCCATGTCACCCTGCCCTTCAGCTGCAGTGCTACTTGCCATTTTCCAAACAGCCATGTGCTTCATTCCTCCATAAAATAATAGCTACGATTTACCCAGTGCTCGCCACAAGCCAGCCACTTAACATGTCTGACCTTATGTGATCCTCAATGCTGCAAAAAGTTGGTATTATTGTCCCATTTTAGAGATGAGAACACTGAGGCTTAGAGGGTTTAATTTGCTCAAAGCCACAAGGCTAGTAACAGAGTTATGACTTGAACACATATATCACCTCCTCCCATTCTTTATGTTATTCTACCTCCCCTATGTTTTTCTACCCCCCACTCAATTGCCTCTGGAAATTTTTCACATCCTTCAAAGCTTGTTCCAGTGGGCCATCTGTTCTAATAATACCTGCACCAAGACACTTTCTTACAGCTCCCTGGTAAGAATGAGTAGCTCCTTCTCTAGGACTCTGTGGCAGGTTACCTTCACCTCCTTTTAGCGCTTAAATCACTTTTCTTGATATTAGAAATCTTTGTCAGCATGCCTCCCTCCTTCTAAGGTCCCGGGGAACAGCACTACATCTTATTTACATTTAAAATAGCTCTTCCCTCACAAGGTTCTAAGAAGTAAATGTTACAAAATATGCAGCACCCAGCACAGTGCCTGGAATTTTGGTCCCTTTTCAGTGTCAGTTGTACAATGACTCTTGGCACTATCTGTCTCCTCATTTCGGGGGGAGGGTGAGAGTTTCTTCTCCAGCACAAAGTAAAGATGTATCTTGTTATATAGAAATGCAGAGCTGCTTTGCTGCTGTGTGGGAGTGTAAATATGTGTAGAGGGTGCATGGGGGAGCTGAGTAGTAGAACAATGCACTGTGCTGGTGATCCGTGTATTGCTTCTCAACTCCAAATTCACTCCTTTGCCTGCTCTGTGAAAATGATTATATTTTATCCCTTTGCTAGTAGCACAACTTTTTACCCTTTGCCAGTAGCACAATTAAAGTTTGTTGTTTTGTTGTTGTCGTTTTCAGTAGGATATGCTAGAGAGAGGATGAAGGAGAAATGAGTTTTGCTTTCTTGTTCCCATTTGCTCTCTACGCAAGCTGCTGCAGAGTGCAGCAGACACACACACACACACACACACACACACACCCTACAAGGCAAATTTCCAGCAAGTTCCAGAAGGTTGATTTATAGCAAGTTCCACCAGTGCAACACCAGCGACTTATTCACTGAGTCATAGTTGTGCCTCTTTGGTGTACTACCTCAGCCCTAGAGGTAGTAGCTGTTCCTTACAGCTGTTATTCCTATACTGTTTAGAATTTTATTTATTTTTTTACTAGCCAAACCTTCATTATGCCAATCCTCCGTTATACCTAATAATTCTTTACATTTAATTTTCTCTGTTCAAATTACTGTGTGGTTTTTCTCTTCATCTTGTACCTAGACTGATGCACTCACCTTTTTGGGTCTCCTTCCAGCACCTAGTACTCAATAGGTATATAATGTCTGTTCCTGGAATTTAACTGAACATCCAACAAATGTTTGATAACCCTTTACTTTCATTTCCAGTCAGTCCTCTCTGTCTATTCACTTGACCCATCTTCTCCATAGCGGGATTCCAACTGGAAGGAGGAAACACTTTCTTACTGTAACTCTTAAGGCTAGCTATTGTTCTCCTGGTGACCGTAAGCCGCGTCAACCTGAGTAGGACAGAAAATAGTGTCTTGCAGCACTAAGGAAAGCAGAAGGAGGTGCTGGTAGTGTCATCTACCTGTCCTTAGGTGAGAGCTGAGCCACAGAGGCTGCGGACAGACTCAGTATTTCTGTCAACACCTGTGCAGCCATGGGAACCAGGACTTCTGTTTCCTGTAACAGTGGACTGGGCAATGCACAGCAGGTGTTCCCCAAAAGACAGCTAAAAAAGCTGAATGAAATGTTCTAAAATAGTCTCAAGAATATCAAAAAGTTAACAAAACAATGAGCAACTACTGAGCTAAGAGCTGGAAAAGGCCAGAAATGCACACAGGTGTGAAAAGCTGAGAGGACTGATTTTGATTTGCCTTTGCTCTAAAACATTTACTGATCTAGAAACAGCTGAAAGAGGTCATCAGGATGTACTTCCACTGGCTTTGTGGGACTGAGGTACAGAAGTCGGTACCCTGGGTCTACCAAAGGAGGAGAGCTTGGAAAATATCCCCTACCTTGGACAGGGATCACATAAAGTCATCCTTTCAGAAAAAGTGATCCATTAACCACATAGACTTAGTTCAGTCTCATATCATTCACGGATTTATTTAGCACTCCCAGGTACCTGGCATAAGAACAAAAATTCTTTCCTGTGAAGATAACAAGTTATTTCTACCAAAAAAATTAAATAGAATATAAGAGGTGAAATATAACCAGGTGTAGGAGAATATAAGACAGTTGGAGAAAGAAGCAATACAAGCATCTTTATGTTGGGAGGACGGAGCCCTCTGCTGCCCCCACCACACCCCTACCCACACAACCACAGGGCACTCCCACACATAGTGGTCCTGACACGGGCACCTGCTGGTGACCTTGGTCTCTGTTGAAAGCTAGCCTATGAGCATCATACATATTGGGAAAGATCCAGATTGAAAATCCTCAAGGGCCCAGGTGTTCAGAAAGGAGCCTCCATGCCCTTTAGTAACAGAAAACTCTGTTCCAGCAAAGCCTGCAAGACAGGCTCTGGGCCCAGGCCTTTCCAGCTTCCCTTACAGGCTAAGATACAAGCTGGAGGATGCCACATGCTGCAGTGTATGCAACTGAAGCGACAACCTCAGTTTGGAGGGGACAAGAAAAACAGAGCAGGGAAAGGTTGGTGGGGCTCTTGGAGTGGAACAGAGGGAAAGACAGAAGATGTAGTCCCCAAGGGAGCTGGAAGAGTGGTGGAGGGACTGGGGAGCACAGGGCCCAGACTCAGCCACTGCCTCCAATGGAGGGCAGGCAAGGGGCCCGGCTGTGTTATGACTAGCATTGGTCACTCTTCTAGATCCCTGTTCCCCAACCTTGGCTGCAACCGGAATCATCAGGGAAGCTGCAAAAACTCCTGGTGCTTAGGACTGGGCTCCAGAAACTCCCATATCACTGGTCGGGGGTGGGTGCTGGACTTGAAAAGTTCCAGAGGATTCTCGTGGGCTTCAGGCTGAAGCACACTGCTCTGTACATCATGCAGCGTCGGTCCGACACAGGATCGTTACACTTCATGCTCACAGCACCCGGGCAGGATCATGTTACCGAGCTGATTTGTGTGCAGTGGAAGTGAGCAGGCCGGGTCTCTGGTGTAGGCATGAAGAGCATGTGAAGGGACTTTAATGCACCTATAGCATATCCCCCCACTGCCCACCAGATACAGGATGGACACAACCTTCTCACAAAACAGCATCAACCCTCCTGCATGCCGCACTCTCTGGTCTACGTTTGACTCCATTAAATCTAGCGAAACCCAGGGACTGCATTTCACAAGGCACCGCTAACCACCAGTGCCCATATGAAATGCTGGGGGCTGCAGAACCCAGGTGTGAAGCCCACAGTTGACTAAGACCTGTATTCTTGCTGTCCCCCCACCACCACCCAGAAGCCACAATGAGCTTGTTGGCTCAAGGCCTTAAGAACACATCTCAGGGAAGGGGCCGAGAACGCAGAAGTAAGTTTGAGGAACACGTTTTCTTTGTAAGACAGGGAAAGCCCCAGAAGAGGCAGCATCCTAGGCATGGTGAGACTGGATCCCATGGGCTCATTAACACCCAGAGAGGTATGCATACATGTGTGTGTCTCTGTGTATGTGTGTGCATGTAAGAGAGTGAGAGAGAATGTGAGAGACAGAAACAGAAACTGAGGGGAAGATGGGGCTGCGATGGTGGCCAGAACAAGAAGGAAACTGGGAGGGAGACAAGTAAATAAAAGCATCCACCTCCCCATTGTTAGGTGACTACAACAAATAGATCGCCTCAGAGAGGTATCTCTGACTCTGACAGAGGCTAGTCTGTCTCCCAGGCCAAATCCAGGCCTGTGGAGGCAAAGGGAGCCAGGGAGGGCGGGCGGCCCAGATCTGGAAGCAGGTCGCAATGAGTGTGCCCCAGGCTTACACCTAGTCCCACACCGGTGGATGACCATACTCAGGGGCAAAACTGGGGACCTCTCTTCATTTACCTTCTTTGTAGTGGTGACGTGAATCCCCTATCATTTCCTGGCTGTGGTGCCTGGCACCTGGAAGCCTGGGTTGGGTGGGGGGACCTGTCAACACCCCATCACTGTTCACACCTGAAGGAGTGTCCACAGGGCACAAGGCCTTCCCCACCAGGCCCAGAACATTCTGCCCCTGAGTGTGGGGCATAGGGGTCTGCAGTCTGGAATCTAGATCGCAGGCAGTCCAGGCTTCTGGTTGCCTCTCCGTGTTCTTAACCTGACATTTTAATACTAAGAAAGCAAATGAGAGAGACAGTCGCTAATGGGCTCTGTCTCAAAGCTCGTCTAAGCCCCCTGCAAAAAGCTGGGCTTCCTGGACCTCGGGCAATCTTTAAAGTAGCTGCTTCTACCATTTGAAAAAGAAGGGTGGTTGTACTTGACTGTTTGCTCACTGTAATTTAGCCAACAACCTGGGCCACCCTCAGAGGTTCATCTGCTCTTCTGAAAACAACCCAGAAAAAGGTAGAACAAAATCACTGGAGTCGGCCCCAAGGGAAATACCTGGATGGGATGACATGGAGGGCACTGTGCCAAGGGATGACGGGTGCTGTTTGCTGAGAGCTCTCCTCCCCACCCCCAGCGGCTGCCGGAATGATCTGTCCAGGATGCAGATCTGCTGTGTGAACCCTCCAACCCCACTTATAATCCTTTCATTGCTTCCCACAGCCTTTGGGGGCCCATCCAAAGTTGACAGGCCCTTCTTGTTCCAGGCCTTGTTCAACTCTCAAAGTTCATGAGTGCCCAACCCTTATCCCGTATTTCACTAGCCCTCAACACCGTGTGGTTTCAAATGCCTCAAGGGCACTCAGCTTGGCAGTGGCCTGGAATGTAGGGAATCTGTTGTCCTGGATGTGTGGTCCCAAGTGCTCCAGGGTTCAGTGGAGCAAGGAGTAGTGCCAGGATGAAGGATTTGAACCTGAACCAAGGTGGACTTGAGGGAATGCTCACAGGCAGAGCCAAGATTCTCCTTAGAATTTTGGAATCAGCTCTACCACACAGAAAATAAAGGGCCATTCAAGACCCCAATTCCTAGGCCAAAGAGCTGAGCTCATATGCTGACAGCACAGAGGTTAAATTAAGCCTACAAGCATATTTTGTTTGGATTATGTTGTCATATACTTAAGCCTACATTTTAAAATTGGGAAATTTTACATTGATATCTGCATTTCTATCCCTGGCTGAGTAGCTCACTTGGTTAGAGTGTCTTCCCAATATGCCAAGATTGCGTGTTTGATCCCCTATCAGGGCACATACAAGAAGCAACCAATGAGTACATAAATAAGTGCAACAAGTCAATATTTCCCTCTCTCTCTCTCTCTCTCTCTCTCTCTCTCTCTCATCAATAAATAAATTTTTTTTAAAAATCTACATTTCTACTTCTGAAAAGTTAGAAGACCCATAACATAAGACTCAAAATCTTGAAGGGCAACAAATGTAAGGATTACTACCCTCCTTAGGAGCAACAGGTGGACTCCAGCCAGACATGGCCCCCTCCAGTCACCTGTACACATCTATGTACTACACTCAGCCAGTTTCTCAGTTAGGCCACCAACTTGGCCCAGCCCCAAAGCATATCTGCAATCATTTTCGCTGGAAAATAATGTTTAAAGCCTTGTGGTAGAAATAATGCGATGTGTTCACCAAATCTTCCATTTCCTCCTCCTCTTCTTGGGAAAACCACTCCACCTAACTCCTGTACTTAAGTGAGGCCACATGACTAGTTCTACCAGTGGCCTGAGTAGAAGTGCCACAGGTCACCTCTGGGCTGAGGCAACAAAAAGAGTCTTGGAGGCCATGTGTTACATGGGCCGGGCCACACAAAAGCAGCAGCAGCTATGGAGAATCAGATTTTACCTGGGAGAAAAGCAAAGCCAGTGAGGTTTCAAGGTTTCTATGTTATGCAGCAAAGCATAGTTTATCCTGATCAATACAAGCACAGCGACCAAAACCACATCCTAGTCAGGCAGTTTACTTATTATGTAATAATAAAGCTTCAATTCGTTGCATAATTGTCATGAGTGTATACATTTAGCGGGTAATACAAACATTTGACAATGTCTGGAGTGGAACTCAGTGCTGATTGCCACCATTCCTCCATTCCCCATGCTGGCCAGAGCTTCTCTACAGTCCCCTGATGGAGGGAGGCTCATGTGTCACTGACTAACTCAGGCATTTCAGGAAGGGATTCTATCAGGGCACTGTTTTCCTACCAGGGTCATTTCTTGTGTACCTGCACTTTTTCTAACAGAAGCATTGTTGTTGATTTTGCCAGCATCCATGGTAACTTTTGGAATATATTGATACCTAAATTAATAAGCAAGATGCAACATTACAAACCAGTAACCCTCACTCAATGAATATTTCTACTTTGCTATTGTTGTTGTTAATCCTCATTCAAGGACATTTTTTTCCACAGAATTTGAGAGAGTGGAAGGCAGGGAGAGAGAGGAAAGAGAGAGAGAGAGACATCTATGTGAGAGAGACACATCAATTGGTTGCCTCTTGCACATGCCCTGACCAGGGCCGGGGATCAAACCTGAAACCCAGGAACATGCCCTTGACCAGGAATCAAACCTTCTACCCTTCGATGTGCAGGCTGACTCACTAACACTGTTCAGGACTCAATGACTACTTCTAAAAGCTGACACTCATATACTGATTATACATTACAGATATATGTCCATATAGAAGCAAACGACAACAAAATATTTTTAAATTAATAAAAGGGAAACAAGAAAAGGAAGAAATAAATCCCCATGTGCAAACAGAACTTCCCCATAAAGGTTCTGTAGGAACTCTTATGCTTCCTGGGAGCTGACCTAATTCAGTCATACAAAAGCATTGAAGGACAAGTGAAAACAAGACCCAGACACTCCATCAGAGAGAAGATCTAAAAAAACCACCAGAGCAGGCTGTACATATCAAAAACTTCATATACCAAGAAGAAACTTTGCATGTTTCTCTTTTCAAGGAAGAGACTTCACTCCTTCAAAATGTCACTGGGACTTTGGGCAAAGCTGTTCACAGTTCAGACTTGAGAGATCAGGACTTTAAACAGAAAACAGATAACAAGCATTTCCTAGGGCAACAGACAGCTTTTCACAGGCTTTGTGGTTGTTCTCTGTGTGGAGGGCACCAGGAGGAAAATGGATTGGCAGTGAGATTGGGGAAACAGAATAGTAGTCAAGCAGAACTTATTGCCTTTAGTTAAAAATAGAGCAGAAACCATTGTTTTAGTTAGAAATTGCAGTATAACAACAAACATTTGTTATCTCACATTTCCTGTGGGTCAGGAACTTAGGGGTGACTTGGTGGGTTTCCTCTCTCTCAAGGTCTCTCCTGAGGTTCCAGTCAAGCTGTCAGGTGGGGCTGTGATCTCAACTGAAGGCTCAATGTGTGGTGGAGTGGGAATTCGCTTCCCAGCTCACTCACAAAGTTGTTGGCAGCCCTTAGACCTCACACAGGAGACCTTTCAAGGGATGCCACATGATATGGCAGCTGCTTTCCTGAGACGGTGCCTAAGACAGAAGCCACAGTCTTTCCAATCTGATCTCAGAAGTGACATTTCATCACTTCTCCTATATTCTGTTCATTAGAAAGCAGTTTTTAAGTCCAGCCCAAACTCAATGGAAAAATACACAAGGGTATGGATACCAAAAAACAGGGCTCATGGGGACATCTTCACTAGTGAAGAGAAAAGAGCTGCTTTAAATATTGCTAATGGGGTTTATGAGTTTAATGAGGTGAGAGAAAGGCCTGAGTGTAGGTAAGGCTTGAGTACAGAAGGCTTGGCTGGTATGAAGTATGTGGGCCAGGGCATTGAAAAATGAGATTACCCAGATATGGGAGAATCATATTAGAATTCTGAGGGGCACAATTTTGAATATGTATTCAGTCAGTCAACATAAAAATTTATTTTAGAGTCATGGTCCATAATATCCTGGAGAAGACAGGAATTATTGACCATGAGCACAGGTAACTAGTATCTATAAAATAATGTAGAAAGAGATGATGCCAAAAGGGATTGTCAAAATCAACTATGTGATGGAGAAGGAAGCGACGAAACCTGATAACTGTGTCGATGTGTGTGTGTGTGTGTGTTTGTGTCATTGTGTATTTGTGTGTGTGTCTAGAAAGAGAAAGGGGGGGGGGAGATTTGATACCTACTTTATGCTGCATGTTCAGATGTTCAAAGGGACTCCAGTAAACATCACTCCTCTTTCCCCTGCTCCCAGGTTCTGAAATGTTGAGAAATAAAAGAATGAAGGTGGAAGCTAAATAACATCTTCCTCTTACTAGAGCTAAGTTGGAAGACACAGCTCAGTGTGAAAGGCCAAGGAGCCTGCACGTGGATTCCAGCATTAACTGGACTCATCCACCCAGAAATCCCAGCCTGCCAGCGCTCTTTTACCCAAGAGAAAAAAGACAGAGCTGGTAGAATGTAGCCAGTTATTCTTCCCAAAATCACTGATTAGAAAAATCCCTGCTTCCCCAGGGATGGAGTGAATGAAATAGGGACAGAGGCCAATAATGAAGCTGCCTTCACTGTAAGGAAAAAGTGATGATCTACCCCAGGACACTGTGAAGCCATCCATACTGATGGCTGTGATCCTCCACAGAAAGGGAAACAGGGACCAAGACTGCACAGCTAGTGAACTACTAGGGACTCCAGAACCCATGCTGAAATTCATCTGAAGAACACACTGAAAGTCTTCTTTAATATCAAGCCACACAACTGCCTTCCTGGGCTCCAGTACAGTGGGGTGAGCTGTGAACAGGATGTGGAAAAGGGAGCAGCAGGGTCTGAGGGGAGGGCAAGGCAGGAATAAAGGAGCGCACACTTTCAGCCCAGGCCCTGTCAAGCTGCTTTCTCAGCAGCATCTCCCTGAATTACCACACCACTAGGGGAATGGGTGATCCTCGACTCTGAGAGCTAAAGCAATGTGACCAGTCACACAGACAGAAACTGGCCCGTGGGGTGCATGTCTCTCAGCTGGGTCTCTTGGCTATATCTTTCTGTCTCAGACCTCTTTGTAACATACCTGAAAAGACTCTGATGCTCTTGTGCCCAGGAGTTGCTCCAAAAAGAGAGACAAGGAAAGTGGCCAGGGTGGCTCAGGAGGCGCCTAGCCTGAGGACATGGGGCCCCAGCACAGCCAGTGGCCTGCTCAGATCCCCAAGCCAGGGACCCCGCCATGGAGCTTAGAAGGTCACCTTCTATTTAATGTCATCCTCTACCATTAACTCCAGATTGTGCAGCAATTTTAAGTTTGTATACTGGCCTTGCACCCTAGATTCCTCCTCCGTGGCTTCCCAGAGCTGAACTCCACTGGCTGCTGCCCCATTACCTGTGTGTGCCCAGGATGGCTCCAGAAGCCTCCAAAACATCCCGTCCAGCTCCAGGACTCATCCCATTGCAAAGAGAGTCTGATGACCACTGGACCCTCACCGAGCAGATCCAGCCTTCTCCTTCTATTGAGCCTAAAGCCGGCACAAGTGAAGTCCATTGAAGCCAGTCCTCTGCCTCTAATCTCCCCCTGGGCAAGTTGTCCTCTGAACACCACTCCAGCCCGGCTCCTCTTCTTTCCTGCTGGTGTAAAGCAGTCATTTTCTACTGGTGTGCCGCAAGAATTTTTAAAACATAATACCTGACTAGTCAGGGGCACTGACCTCTTTCATTTAGATTGTCAAATTAAAAAATGACAACAGCCAACACAATAGTGGTCCATTGTGAATGATTCAAAATTATACCTATTTTTTATGTCAGATCAGCAAAATATACTTTTTTGGGCACTGGCCGGTGTTGCTAAGTGGTTAGAGCGTTGGCCCAGGCACCCAAGGGTCACGGGTTTGTTTCCTGGTCAAGGGCATGTGCCTGGGTTGCAGGTTTGATCTCCAGCCCAGTCAGGGTGCATGCGGGAGGCAATCAGTGTGTCTCTCTCATATTGATGTTTCTCTCTCTCACTTCCTCCCTCCCTTCTACACTCTCTAAAAATCAATGGAAAAAATATCCTTGGGTGAGGATTAACAAAAAATAAAAATAAATAAATAATACATATTTTTTGTGTGGCAGGATTTTAATAACTAGCTTGCATGCCATGACATTAAGAAAGTTGAAAGTTGCTGGTGTAAACGGAAGGACTTCTTGACCTGACTTGTGGTGGCGAGCATACAATATAATATACAGATGATGTATTATAGAATTACACCCCTGAAACCTATATAATTGTATTAACCAATGTCACCCAAATTAAATCAATTTAAAAATAAATAAAATAAAATGAAATTTCAGACCATCAAGGATAAAGTGACCATTTCAAAGAAAATACAAGTTATCTCCAGTAACAAGAAATAGATAGGCATATTTCTTGTAACCAGTAAAATACGATAGGAAAAAAAGAGAGAGAGGGAGTCAAGGGCTCCTTGAGCCTGAGACCAAGCCCCCTGTCTACACACCAGAAACCCCAGTCCCGTTCCCCTGACTAGAACTCAAGAGAGGGCCAACCTACCCCAAAAGAGAACAAAACCCATGGCTGAAGGCTGACTGCACCCTTTTCCGTGTGGTTGTTCTTTGGCAACCAGAAGATTCAGATGGATGGAGGAAAGTTGTGACAGTATGATTCTCATGTGTCTCTCACCCCTTCTGTACTCCACTCACACATCTGCTAGGGTCACTCCTGAAATATCATAATTACCCACAAGATTCTCTCTCTGTCACTGTGCAATTCTCATTCTAATTTTGAAACACAAAATTACGTCCAATCCAACCTGGAGAGGCTTTCAAAGAAATAGGTCAAGGGCGCTGTCTTTCAACCCTCCCCCACAGTCCCACTCCTACCTCACCCCCCCCAACCCCCCCAAACCCTGCTCTGGGGACGGGGCAGAGGGAGGAGGTCTCCACTGGGGGGCGGGCAGCACATGGAGGGGGCTGGAAGGAGGGTGGAGGCCCAACGCAGTGTGGAGCAAGAGTCGATCTGGGCTGGGTAGTTGGGGGGATGGCAGAGGCTCATGGGCGGGAGACAGAGCAGTGGGGGGCAACTGTGGGGGGGGCAGCGGGGAGGGGTACAGCAGCATTGCAGGGTGTGGGGCAGGATGGGGGCCAGGGGCAGGGGCAGGGGTGGGGTGGGGACTGGAGGCTGCACAATGGGGAGGGTGGGGAGGCTTTAGTGCCAGAGCATGTGGTTTCGAAAAATTGGCTCAATCTGCTTCCTGCAGGTGGCCCTATTAATGGCGACTCACACATTGGGAGAAAAAAATGAAAGAGAGAGAAAAAGAAACAGGTCAGTAACCAAAAATAATTGAAAGCAAACTCTAAAATTCAGTTGTCTTTACGTTAAGGGGCACGAATAACAAATTCCTGGCAACACTTCTAAAAGTTCCTGTCCTTTACAGCTCTCAGCCCAGTCTACCCAAGGCCAGCCTCCCGTGCTATGAACCTACTGAAAAAACTCATCCTTGCCACATTTTCTACCTTACAGTTTTCACTTAAGCTTCAACTATCATCTTTACGTGAATGGTGATGAAATATATGTGTGGGACAGAGAATGCTGGTTTTCTACAAAATCAGGTCTCTGGTTTTGAGATTAAGAGCCTTTGGGCTGGGCATAGGGCCTCCTAGGTAAGAACTCCGCAGAGGCCAGGAGTGGCTGTATGTGAATGTGAACGTAATGGCAGGTATCAGGGCAGCCACCCTGGGCCAAGAGACAGAAGCCACATGCCTAGGAAAGCAGAACAAGATGGAGGAGGGTGGATTCCTCATAATGTGGAACGCCCTCTGCTATCAACATGGCAACAAGAGAGAAATTCTCTATCTTAGTGAAGCTGCTGGAATGGGGGGTCTCTTTGTTAGAGTACCCAAACCCACATTCTAACTCCTACAAAAACAAGTGAAGGAGAGAAGAGGGAGGCTATTTACCACTCAGTGCTTTCCTTCCTTGAGATCCTATCCCTCCAGGTTTTTTTAATCATCTTAGCCCACAAGAATGTTTAAAACCTGCAATACCTGACTAGTCAGGGGCACTGACTTCTTCTCCCTTAGATTATCAAATTAAAAAAAATGACAACAGCCAACACAAGAATAGTGGTCTGGTGTGAATGAATCAAAATTATACCCATTTTTTTTGTCAAATGGGCAAAAAATACAGTTTTTGATGTGCCTCAGAATTATAGTAATTAGTTACGTGTGCCATGAGATGAAAAGGGTTGAAAATCACTGTCCTAGGCCATTGTAAAAGTAAGAGGGTTAACACAGGCAGCTTGGGGCTCAAGCAGGTATCCTGATAATTTGCAGCAGTAGATGGAAAATCCACAATCCTGACAAGACTTCTGGGGTGGGGAGGACAACTTGGCTTCCGTGCTGCTTGCCAGAAGGGTCACAGATCCTGCTCTGCAGACTCTGTGATGACCAGCTCCTCCCCATGCTCCCCCAGGCCCACTCTCCCTCCTTCCTCCATGCCATTGACAGTCTCTAGGCTCCCACTAGCAAGATGTCATATTAAGCCAGATGACCAGTTGGGAACTTTACAGTTTTTGCTTCTCTTCAGAGCCACACGGTCTCCAATAATTCACTCTTCCTTCCTATAGTTTCAGGGCTTGGCAGTTCGTATGTTAAGCCAACCAGAAGATTATCTAAAGCCAAATGGCAAATTGTGGCACTAACTCTCATACTTGTGGAAAGGCTTGGGATGAATTGGGTAAAAAAAATCTAGTTAAATTGGATTCCCAGGAATATGACTCAGTCAACAAATTATTGGGCCTTACCTTGTACTAGGTGCCAATATGGAGACAGGGGACAGCAGGAAACAAGCTAGAGAGACTCACTGCCCTTAAGAAGAGTTCATTCTAGTGGGGAAGACATCTAATGTACAAATAAGCACAATGTCAGGAAGTGCATCAGCTATATTTCACCATATTTTTGAGCTATGGTACTAAGTCCCCAAAACCTAGGAAGTTACAACCACACATTCTGTAAGAAGCGATGGAATGGGATGGCTTGGCCCAGCCCCACATGCCTTCTTGCCCCAGAATCCAGTCTGAAGGAGCATCCTTTATTTGGCATACACTGTGCTCATAGCGGAGGGCAATGGATGAGAGAGATGACCAAGAAGCCATTGTGAAGCTGCTACTGGCACCTGATGTGCTTCAGGTCTACTTACCTCCCATGGGCCGAAGCAGCAGCATTCAGGGCCAACAGTGGGGAGGGCACTAGATTTTGCCTTCAGGGAGGAACTGCCAGTCCCATGGCAATGGAAGGGATGCAAGATCCTCTTAGAGGGAAGGGCAGAGTCAAGGCCTGGGAACAGTAATACAAGCAACTCCAAGTTTAAGTACTATGGAGAACATAAAGCAGGGAGAATGGACTAGAAGAGCCAGGTGTATGAGTGTAATGGGGTAGGAAGTGTAACAGGGACATTGACAACTTTCAAAGAAGTAATAGTGTTATGTTTTGTTATTAGGATCACAATGGATGATCAAGACTGCTGGCTATTTACCAAATATCCACTTACCCATCTTCCTGGGCACACAGACTTTTCTGGTCAGCGTTGTAGTCTGGTGTGGCCACAAAGCCGAGCCTGTCAAAGGAATGGGAAGAGAAGTGAGGTATGTCCCCTACCACCTGGAATCAAGGATCCCAAGGCCCCAGAAGAAGATGGAGCCACCTGATGGAAGGAACCTGGGTTCCCAAATCAACACAGGCAAGTGGGATTGTGAGCAACAAATAAGCTGCTATTGCATTGGAGACATAATACATTTTGGGACTATTAGTGCCAGCAGCCTAGTATCCTAAGATATCACAATACCTTCCTAAACACACTTACCTGGCAGATACTTTATTTGCAGCACTTCAACAAGAAGAAAACTTGGAAGAGGGTGCCTGGTGGAATACGATTCCCTCACCCCACCCCCCATCCTCCACCCCCCACCCATCAAGGGACTTGAGCAGTCCACGCCTGCCCAGTCAGGTGAAGAGGGGAGGTCAAAGGTGAAGCAGGGCCTGCAGAGGCCATAACCCTGCCCTGGCCGCCCCCTTGCCTCTGAGGGGTTATTTCTCCAAATGACTGTGCTTAATTAAGCGCTTTAGTCCTTCAGCTGAAGAGCAAGACACAGAGTAACTGAAGTATTATGACACCACTCACAGCCACTTGGGGCTCGCTCACATGCTGTATCATAAGCAGCCTGAGGCTCTCCTTTCCATGAATGTTGAATCCCCTCAATGATGTTCTAGGCAGCTTGAGGGGAGGAGCTCGGCCCCTTATGTCTGAAGGATCTCCCCTCAGTGATGATATTGCCCCTAAAGCTAGGGAAGGTGGTCCCGTAACACCAGAGTTGTCTCGTGTGTATCAGGAAACGTGGGCAAGCTCGAGCTGAGTCTGCACTCACTGGGGAGAGGTGCTTTCAAGGATCAATCCCATCAAGCTGCTGGACAAGAGGGGGAACGTCGGGAGGGAGTGGAACACTGTCTGCCATGCATTCTGAAGGTGGGCCCTGGTTTGGTTTCCCTCCCCTAGAGGCCCCTGTCATTCCCTGGACTTATGGATACAAAGCAGGTCCCAGCATGACAGTGTAGAAACAGGCCCCAAAATGTAAATGCACTTCATTTCCTCAGCCAACTGAGTACAATCCCTTCTGCAGACTGAAAAAGCAGCGCTTTTCCTGCCAATTACATTGTTCCCAGTTGTGGTGTTGAATTTTTAATTTCTAATAATATTACAGAAGGGCATGACTTTTTCATGCTTACAGAGGTGGCCGGATTTAAAAGTCTGGGAAATCCTTCTCTGGAATATGTCCTGTAAGATACTCCAACCATCAGAAATCACGCAGACGAAAGCAAATGCTCAATGTGCCCAGAGCGCTTCAGAGCTCTAGTTGCAAAATTCTGGCCACAGACACAGTGTCCAAGGTGGACTGAGAGGCAAAACTAGAGAAAAGATTATTTTAAAAGCCTGGCAAGTTTGCAGGAGGCTAACACAAGATGCTATTCTCTGCACTATTAATTTACAAACCAGAAAATGGTTCTGAATCACCCGTCTCAGACAGCAAACGGATGTCCCATTTTAGTCACTTGAGCATCACCCCTGGAGCCTGTTATGGCTCTGTTGCCTCCAGCAACTACAGGACAGGCTGTCAAGAAGCAACAGCCCAGGCACTGAGCAGCAGCTCCTGGGGTGGGTGGGCTGAGGAGTCAGATGCTAAAGGCAATTTAACCACAACCCTGAGCCTCTACTCTAAGGCCTTCCCAGCACGTAAGCTGGGAGAGCTGAAGGCAGAGAGGCAGTATGGTTTCTGGCCCTGGTGGTGAAGGAGCAGCCAGAATCACCAGCCAGACTGTACTCAGGTGGGACAATCTGGGGGCCCTGGCATTTTCTAGCAAACTCACTTCATCAATAGCATTGCAAATAACAAAGGGTTTGCACACAGAGCTCACTGATTTAACTTCTGACTGTTCCCCTGGGTTCTCGTTTAAGGCCCCTACAAGAGACCAGCCCTTTTCCCCTAGAAATCTGTTCACCCATAGAATGAGGTCGACTGTTAAAACTTGAATATTTGGACATAAAAAACCACAAACTTACTAGAGCGCTTTTTCAATATAATCAATTCATACATAAATGGAATGAGGTGAAAGCAAATCACAACTGAGGCACTGACACTAGTTTTTGTAGTTATTTAACTTTATTATATTTTAAATTTTGAGAACTGTAAAACATAGTATTTGTATAAACACCTGAGGACTGTTCAGCTGGACACAGCACTTTCACTCAAACAATTTGAGAGAAGACTAAGTTTAAATTAGAATTTTATCTTATAACACAAAAGAAATAACATAGGTGAAACCACCTTTTAAATAGCTGCATTCTGGTATAAAGTACATTTGGTTTTCTAAAAAAATAAAATGTACATTCTTGCCCCTGGTACATATTTCATTGGCATTTTCAACAAGTGGCTAATACGTTTAGCACAAATTCTCATAGTTTATAAACATTACTCCAAAGTTATACAAAGTAATAAGAATAAACATATAGCACCACTTCCCCCTGAAATTTCTACTTTAAAATTAAAGCACAAATGGTAAGTCAGAATTAATTCATCTTCCAAAATTTAGCAGAATAAATGGCTCAGAACTAAGCAAATTAATTAGAAACATTGCATTGGACGGAGAACTTCCCTGTATGGAAACCAATCTATGAATTGTTTCTTATCCCCTGAAGACTAAGCTGAGAGGTACTAGTGATAGCAAATGATGAACATATTTTTTTACAGAATAAAAACGTCTAATTATATAAATAGTTTATCATTACCTCTGTGGCAGTGTAAAGTGCCATATTAAGATACAAAAAGAACAGATTTACTTCTTTGTATACCTACAGGTATAGAATAATATATAAATACTGTATAGTATCCATATGAGGAATAAACACAGACAATAAAATATATATCTTTTAAAATTTTGGGCACAGTTGTCTTCAAATAGAGATGTGAGAAATGAATGCCTACTTATGTTAAGTTTTAAAATAACAGGTATTCCATTAAAAAAAATTAACCAGATTCCATCCAAGCCACCCTTGTAGTATATCTCCTGCATAAAACAACTATTCTATCTAGCCTATAATTGTTTGAAGTTTATCAAAAACTGGTAAGAACACTTTATGAAAGCTTATAAAGTTACTTTTACCTTTAAATATGAAGAAATACAACATACAGAGAAAGAATAACAAAATGAAAATAATTTATATGGCTATTCCGTTTCTGGAAATGGGTAGAACACAAACAGAACACTGCTATAACAGAATACAGAACACTGCTATAACAGACAAAAAGTATTTGAGAAAGAGATGATGTCTGCAGTTGTATCTTTAAATTCTCTTCTAAGGAAAACCTCTCATGGGTTTCATTAGAGAACTTGTTAATCCCTGATACTTTCTCCTTTGGGATTTAGCTGTTTTAGTTCTATACATAAACATTAACTGAAATCAAAGGTGTTTCTGTTTCCTACAAGAAGTATACATGTAAACTGTATGATAAAATAATAAACTATCAAATAATAAAAAGACATAAAGAAGTTGCCAATTTGAATATGCTAATACTAATACATAAAATGGTATTTAAAGAAACAGACTGGACTGTAATGTAGCTCTGCAATTCTGCGTATAACAATCTTTTTAGGCACTGTCTAGAAAACTAAAACTGCTAAGAGAATAAAAATATTTTTAGGTTAATAAATTATCAGGACAACTGAGAATTATGGCTAATCTAAACTTATACATTTTTAAAATTGTGTTTCCCTTCTTTAAGTTTTTCAATGTAGTAACATAACTTTAGAGCTGGCCCCAACTTCAGCCCCATATACTTCATTACAAGATCACTTTTGAGTAGTAGCAGAGCCTTCCCATCAATTTCCTACAGAGAGAAAGAAATTATAATAATTAATAATGTTTTCATATTTTGTCAAGTTATTTATATATAAGAACATGTAAAAGAGAGTAGCTGTACAATCCCAATATATATTCTCTAAATACACATTTATTCCCTGGGAACTATTTAAAATATAATATATAGTAAAGTATCATTTGATAATTTTTAAATTCACTTCAAATTTTAAGAAAAAGGAAATTTAACCCAGTATCTTAAAAAAATGGTCTAAGCATCAAACTATCTAATTTTAAATACTGTGTGTTGAATAAAATACTACATTATCTGTGACAAAGGGCAGAAACCTGTAAGTGGTAGAAATGAATTTCAGACAGTTGTTAATTTGCTTAGAAAGGCTGGGAAATTAGTATGTCAACATCAACACAAACTGTAAATGTGGTATACAGTGTTGTATTTATTTTGAAAGCTAATCAGTTCATTGTAATCAGTAATTTTCTTACAATATTGAAAAGGATACATGAGAAATTTGGTCACAAATATGATTTATTAGAAATTATTATAAACATTATTTAGTAGACATAAGGCATCCTCCTAAAATTCCTTATTTTCTTAATTAACCAACTTATGTCACAGAAGCATATTATTTGGTATTCCTAAAATAAAGCTGCACTTAATCTTATACAGTTGCTGAATTCACTGGGCATCATAACAAGATGGACACCCTGTTACAGCTTGTGGTCACCCCCTCCTACTCATGGTCCTGGGGCTGAGCAGGGAGCAGGTGGGGAGGAGGATCCTTGTAGCTGTCCTTACAATGGAAAAGACACCTAAGAGTGAGTGACCGTGCTGAATCATCTTCTCTTGAGAACTTGAAGATTTGTAGTATTTTAGGTACTCGAGTACACATTTAAAGCACAGATCCAGCCTCTATCACTTAAGGATCTAACTTTGAGCAAGGTAACCTTTCTCACATATAGAAAAATCAGTTGATAGGGTTCCCCACCATCCACACTAATCAGCATCCAACTGAAGAGCCTCCACAGAGGTCATTCAAAGGCAGGAAAACCGGATCAAAAGATACATTACATGTTGCCTGAAGAGGTCGGCGAGGGGGCCTGATATCTGAGGATCTTTATGTTTCATAAACTGTATCACTTCATCCACACACCAGGTTGAAGGGTCTTTAGAGAAGCCTTGCTTCAGGACACTGGGGTCAGGTACAGCTATATAACTTGGAGCTTCAATGGGGGGAAAAAAGACAAATCATACTTGACCTGATCATTTTCCTGAAAGAAGAGATGTTAAGTAGGGAGTAATGATCTCATTCCTGGAACCATCTGTTAGGTACCCCAGGAAGGACCCAGGACTCCAAGTGTAAAATTCAGTGAAAGCTTAGATAAAGATGACATGAGTATGGGTACCCATGAGTGTCCCATCTGACTGCCCACGAATGACAGCAGCAGCTTCAGAAGTTACTGTAAAGCTTCAAAGCTCATAAAACAGACTGAGCAATCCAAGGTCTCTTTGGTCACAGGCAAATACAGCAAAAGATCTGTTATTTGGGTTAAATTGGGTTAAACTAAGCTAATCTATTACTCTCTTTAAGTATTTCAATGAATTCCTCTTGTTGATCTGTCTAGATTGAGTTTACTAGTTAAATACAATGGAAATTCCCCAAATTTATAATTGCTTAAATTTATTCACTTTAACCAATGAATTTCAAAAAACCCGCTATCTTTGAAAAGAACTGAATTAGTTCTTTTGCTAAATCTCTGCCATGTGGACATGCCAAAATAAACATTTTTAGCATTACTTTATTCTTTAAACTCCTGTCTCACAAAGCTCAAATGCTTATCTGAATTTTGAAGAAAACAAGATTATTTTCTGCTTAGCTAGGTCAGAAGTAACTTTAATATTATATTGAGGTATTTAATATTGAATACCTCTTTCAAGTTTAAATGCATAGTAACAGATATTTTGGTTGAAGGTTTTTATGTTGAAAAAATATGTAACTGAGACATGAAACAATTGAAATGCTCATACCTCAAAAAGTTTTAGCTGTGATGTTCACTAAGTCATACTGAAATTTCTGTGACTAGACAAGTGTTCATTTTCTCAACCAGAGCACTCAACTCTCTATAGTGTGTAATAACAGAAGTGGGTTTTTATTTTTTTTAATTGAATTTATTGGGGTTACATTGGTTAATAAAATTATATAGGTTTTGGATATACAATTCTACAATACATCATCTGTATATTGTATAATTTGCTAGGAAGATTTATATTGTGTCTCTAATCACAAACTGTCAATACAAATTTGACCTTTTTTGCATGAATTAGCCAAAGGCGTACCTTTTTTTTTTCTATTATCTGGACTCTGGCCACTTCAGGGACATTTTGAGTATTTACTTATGGCAATGGCAAAGAAAACAGAAGATAAAAGAACTTACAATGGTTAATTTTCTGTATGTGGCCTAGAATTTTATTTACTTTCTTTTTCAATATCACAACTTTGATATGAAATAAAATCTCTTTACTAAAATATATCTTCCTCTTCCACTTGTCAGAGATAAAAATGTTGGTCATACCTACCAAGAAATGCTACTGAGCTGAATCAACTGAGGTAAAAATGATGATGGTGCAGACCATGTCATGCCTAAGGAATTCTCATAATTTAGACAGAAAAGTCTTTAACTCAAGAAAGATTCAATTTAACATACATGTATTGGCAAGGTGACTCATACCACCAAATTAACTTACGTTTTGTGGTATCTCTAGTTTCTGTCACAGAATCTGATATAGTTATGTCTTGTTTCTTTTTTTCCATTTTTAATTTACTAGCACTTCCAGTGTTTTAGAGTGATAAGGGAGTTTCAGTGATCTTACATGATGAATGGGACAAAAGATGGACTTATGATATACTGAACAAATGTCTAAACTGAATCAGATTACTGGTGTAGTTTTTCAGTCTATTGGTAATGTGAGGCAGTTTTCCAACCAAGCAATCCAGTAATTCACAGGGGGAATACAGTTATGTATTTTTTGTTGTTGTTGTCCATTTCTGTTTTGTTTGTTCATTTATTTTTTTTTTTATATTCCACATGTAAGTGAAATCATATGGTTTTTGTCTTTCTCTGTCTGACTTGTTTCACTTAGCACAATACCATCCAGGTCCATCCATGTTATTGCAGATGGTAAGATTACATTTTTTTTTTTATGACTGACTAATATTCCATTGTATATATGTAAACTTGAATAACATGTAGCTAGTTTTACAGATTACTACAGATAAACTATAAGTAAAGATATGATTTCTGGTATAAAACTGTAATATTATATTAAAACAGAACATCTATAAGAGCATCTATTTTTAATCTATTATGGAAAAATAATTCACTTAGGCCCGTATCTTTGAAAGAATCAGAAAAGGTTGCAAACATTACATTAGTGTTATTTAAATAATTATGTGAAACAAACTAATTATGTAAAAAAAGAAAAAAAGTCCAGCCATGTTTTTTTTTCTGAATAGCTGTGTCTTGCATATACTAGGATATCAGTAAATATTTCTGAAATAAAGTGAAAGTGATTTGATTTTATCCTCAACAATGTTACTGAATTTCTTTCCTATAATAAAAATCAACTATTTCATTCAAACAATGGGGCAGGGCAGGAGTTTGTGTGAGCATCACCAGCAATCAGGGGTAGATTCAGCTTTAAGTAACAGTTCCAATACCTTAAAGAAAAGAATAGTAATGACACCTCTAGACAGCTTCCAAGTGAAATGCTTACCTATTCTCTGGAGATATGAGCAGCACAGCAGTTAAGAGTATGAACCTGGAGCCAGAGTGCCTGGGGTCAACACTGGCCCAGCTACTTTCACTTTAGTTAAGTGAATACTCAGATTTTTCACCAGCACCCTACATCTCAAAAAATTATTATAAAGATGTAATGTATAAGGCTATGCAAAACATATGTGCCTGGCACATAATATCAGATAGTGATGAAGATACTGAAGATTTTTATTACTATTAAGTATCTACTAGTAAAGTAATGTTATTACTATTAGTCTTTCTGCTCCTAGAAAGATCAGCAAATAGCCTTCTCAAGCCCAAATACAGGCTATTTTGGCATGGTAGTGTTAGGAACACATTTGGAAGTAAACTATTCAGCATTAGAGGCAGCCTTTCAGAGCCTTTTACTAAGAAGGCCTGTCTCTGAAAGCTCATATTCTGTGAAAATTCCTAAAAATTAAGGGTACACTACCTCTTTATAGAATAAACATCTATCTTCCGACTCTCTGCAAACAATGTCACTCTAAAAGCAGAGGCAATCTACACAGAGGAAATCTTTAGCATCTGTAGTGGCTTAGCCCTGACAGTCATGACTCAACTTCCTCAACTTGGCACTTTCTCCAATGTGATACTCTCAGGGGCTGTTACTGAACATGGAAAACTTAAGGGGAAAGAGAAACACACTGATTTAAAATCACTGTTTTTAAATATACCTTCACTGTTTTTCTGCATTTGGAATTCATGGGGACCGCTCTGGGGAGATGATGTATCCACTAGTGCTGAACCTGAGGAGACTGGCACACCACCAGGAAAATTCTTGGAGACTGCGGTATCAGTGATTATAGGATCTCCACTGGCAGGATTCAAAGCATTGTCTGGATTTAGTGGTGAGTCCTTGGTAATGCCTTTTCCCTCAGAAGACAAACGTTCTTCTATAAGAAAAAAGACAAATGTGATTATCTTCAAAAGACTTACAGTTCAAATACTATTAAGAGGTCAAAAATCTCCTAATCTCCAATAACAGTGCACTTAACCCATGCTATAATGAACCACAAATCTTTACTACAAAATATATGGTCATACCTTCCTTGGTATTTATAGTAATGGACACTGTCCTGATACCAAAATTTATTCTATGACATCACCTACAATTCTCACGGCAACAATCCCTTACCAGACCTTCCACCAAAGCTATTAACGCCTCACTAAAGTATTCACACAACTAATCATCAAACTATTTGTTATAATATGATCACACAATTGGTTTCTAAAATTCGCTTACTACTTGGGCACTTAAAACTTTCACTGGATAGGAAGACAGATCTCAAAAGGAAGAGGGGTGGGAGGACTGGAAGAAGGCTGGGGGAGCAGGGGGTGGATGGAGAAGAGGAAAGGGGGGTGGAATGGGGGACATCTGTAATAGTGTCAAATTAAAAAAAGAGACTTAAACCCCCCAAAAAAGAACTAATCGACAAATTCTGTAAAGTTGCAGGATTGGAGAACTTTAAAAAAAACACGCATGGTGACTGCCACAGGGAAGAAGGGTAGCAGGAGGTAGAAGGAAAAGGGGGTATGAACGGTCATGTAAGAAGAATTGATCTGGGGTGGTAAACATATAATACAATATACAGAAGAACTATTACAGAATTGTATAACTGACACCTGTATACTTTATAAATCAATGTCACCCCAATAAATTCAATTAAAAAAACTTTCACTGGAGAAAGGTACAAGGTTCTATTCCTCTTTCTATCAGCTTTTAGCAGTTAAAGCTGAATGAAAATTTTACAGCAACTGTTTGTTTTTAATATAAGTGGAAAAAACAACTGTGTCTTTCAGAAGGGAATCAAGTCCTCAACAAAGCTGTGAAAAAAATAGCTTACTTGCCAAATAAATTATGAAAATATACACCCTACCCTCAACACCACAATCCAAGAGCATAATCATTTATAGATTATGGTGGTATAGAATTACTTTTCTTCTCTGTCCTGAGGCATGGAAACACTATTTACCTTGAGAGGCATGCATCTCTGTTTTGCGGAACTTAGGAGAGAGAGGAGCAGCATCAGAGAGAAGTTGATGAGAAGGTCGCTTAGTAGTTTGTTTTTTGGTTACCTCTTCCTCAACTGTTGTTTAAAAAAAAGTGTTGGTTATAACTAAGATATTCTACATTGTCATATCATCGGCATAAAGCGCTTATTTCTAAGGCATTTTTAATCTATGACTTCATAACAATTTATAAATTATATAATAGTGTAAGAAAAACATGTGCATTTCATTTTATTAAATATTTTAGTTAAATCATGTTCAAGAGCTGAAATCATTATGTCTTGGGTTTATTTATTCTAGGGCCATGGCATATCTGTAAAGATCTCAGGAGGCAGGAAGGCAACCAATAATAATGTGTCTAAAATGTGTTCCCATGAGCAAGAAAAGTTCAGAATTCAGAGGAGTTAAGCAAAAGATAGGGTACAATGAACAGCCCATTTCACAGGCAATATCGCTGGCCTAGAGTTGCCATTACAACCACTCTACTGGTTACCTATCATTCAACCAAATGCATTTCTAGCTGAAGGACCACTCTTTAAGGCATGATCCTAAAAGAAAAGACAACTCAAATTATCAATTACATTCTAAATATTAATCCATATCTTGATTTAATCTAAAACTCAAAGGAAAAAGACACTATGATAGAAATCTTCAAAGTCTGATAATAGACCTTAAGTGAGAACAACCAAGGTCAAATTTCACTTGGTTCTAAATGGTTGGGGGCGAAGGTATGCCTCTCAAAATCATCTCATAAACCACTTTTAGCCATCTAGTCAATTGACTGACTACTGACAAATCTAAGAAAGTTATTACTACTTGATTTTATTTTGAATCATGGACTATAAAACCAAGGGGCAAAACATATTTTAGGAAATGAAAAATATTTCTAAAATTACAACATTTAAATGAGAAGAAAATTAATAATTGACATTCTCATACCCATTTAATGACACAGAAAATTTGAATACAAGTAGAGTTCTGCATAGGTATTTATTTTCCTCAGAATCTTAGCGAGATTAGAAAAAGTCTTTAGTTCTCTTTTACTTGTAATACTTCCTGTATGAAAAGTTTATGAAACTGGTGTATGGTCTACTATCTGGTGCTGCTACAAACATAACATTGACTCTTGATTTTTGCAACTGGGTATTACAACAACCTCAAGCTGAAAACTGTCCCTGCAGAGATAACTAGAAAGGTCCAGATAATCTTTTAAATTACCATTTAAAAAGCCATCATGGAGAGGGACTTCCAAGGCGACTGATTAAGAAATTATTAAAATCCTGGCTTTCATCAAAATAATGAAAACACTAAAAAAATCTGCTTTTCAAAAACTCTGGAAATTAACTAAAGGATTACAGCAATCCAAAAATCATTTATTCAGCAAAAAGTGACTAGAGTCAAGAAAGAATGGGGCCCAGCTGGGCGTGGCTCAGCGGTTGACCGTCAACCTAGGATCCAGGCGATCAGGGTTCGATTCCCGGTCAGGGCACATGCCTGGGTTGCGGGCTTGATCAATGACTTTCTCATCATTGATGTATCTGTCTGTCTCTCTCTTTCTTTCCTTTCCTCTCTCTGAAATCAATAAAGATATATTTTTTTAAAAAATGGGAAAGTCAATGGCATTTTAATATCCCTAATACCCTGCCCTTAGCATCTAAGTTTTGGAATAGACTTGCAAACAAACACCTTTGCAAGTATACTAGCTATGAAAACCAGCAGCCTAGCCATCACTGGAGAGGACAGGATGAGTTAGGAGCTCTATAACAGCCCCAACCCCAGAGAACTATCTCAATTTGAGCAATCTTATAGATAACTGAAAATCTCTTGATCTCAGGGCTCATTTTATTTCACCTGAATCAGAACTGGATCTGTCTGAACAGCTATTGGCAATTGCTTAACAATGCAGCACCTAAGACAGCAATACCAGTTGGGGCACATAAGAAGCAAGCCAAAAAGCTTAAAAGGAAAACCTAGAAAATGAGATGTTTATTAGGGTGAAAAACACTGAAATATTCCTGGGACTCTAGATGGCCTTATGCATGCTCAGAAAAGTAGAGAAGGCCTTCATCTTTCATTTTCTTGAAAACTTTCAGACTATTCAAATGAGACTTATAAACTGCCTCCTAGAGTATTGAAGGTAACTGCCAACACATAGACACATAAGACACCTTGGCAAAGGGAGGGGGGACATAGCAATAGCTGGCATTTAAGAAATCCCTCTCCAATCATTAACTGGCCACTAAGACAACTGAGAAGACTTCAGTAGTCATAGAAGACAAAATTAGCCTAGGAAAAGTCAAAAATAAGACACAGAATGTCACTAAACAAACAGAACCACCAACAATACGCCCTGCAGATGGGGAAGAAATCTAATGATCAGAGTTACTGCATTATATCATTTTAAAATTCCAAGACTTCAACTGAAACATAGGGACATAAGCAAAGAAACAGAAAGGAATACAGCATACACAGGGAAAAACAAATGTCAATACAAACAGCCTCTGAGGAAGCCCAGACACTGAACTTACTAGACTAGACTAAGATGTTAAATAAGCTATTTTATGTACATTCACAAAATTTTTAAAAATACAAGAGCATGTAAGTGGTATGGAATGAATATTTCTTCCCATTCCTGGGACATGTAAATACTATTTACCTTGAGAGGCATGCATCTCTGTTCGGGGGAGTTTAGGAGAGAGAGGAGCAACATCAGATAGAGGTTGCTCAGAAGGTCGCTTGGTGGTTTGTTTTTTGGCTATGTCCTCTTCAACTGTTGTCAAAAAAGTGTCAGTTATAAAAAAAATATATACAGAATTTTCATACCATTGGAATAACACAGCTATTTCTAACGCATTTTTTTATCTGTGATTTCATCAACTATTTATAAATTATTTCATCTTGTATAAACAACGGGCTCATTTCACCTTAATTATTTCAGTGACAACATATTCAAGAGGTAAAAGCTTTATGTCAGGGTTTTATATATTCTAAGGCAATTACATATTTGTAGAGGTCTCAGGACGCAGGGAGGCAACCAATTATAATGTGCCTCAAAATTGTTCCCATGAGTAAGAAAAGTTCAGAATTCGGAGGAGTTAAGGAGAAGACAGGATAAAAACAACAGCCCATTCAATAGGCAAAATTCTTGGCTTAAGGCTACCATTATGACCATTCTACTGGTTATTTCTCATTCAACCAAATGCATTTCTAGCTGAAGGACCACTCTTTAAGGCATGATCCTACAAGCAAAGACAATTTGAATGATCAATTACACTCTAAATATTCATCGATATCTTGATTTTACCTCAAACCCTAAGGTAAAAGAAAGTATGAGAGAAATCTTCAAAGTCTGATAATAGACCTCAAGAGTGAACAAGCAAAGTCAAACTTCAACTCTTTCTAAATGGTTGGGGGCCAAGGCATGCCTCTCAAAATCACCTAATGAGCAACCTGTAGCCATGCAATTATTGAATGACTTCTAACAAATCTAAGACAGCTATTACCACTTGATTTTATTTTTATCGACTAAAAATAGAAACAACGGACAAAACATATTTTCTTTAATGACACATATTTCTACTACTAGATTATTTCAAATAAAAGAAATAATTGACATTTTCATACCCATTTAATGATATAGAAATTTTGAATAGAGAATTCTGTATATATATTTGTTTCCTCAGAATCTTAGCAAAATTACAAAAAGTCCTTTCTTTCACTTGTAATGCTTTCCGTATGCAAAGTTTATGAAACTGGTGTAGTCTACTATCCGGTGCTGATACAAACATAAGGTTGACTCTTGATTTCTGCTTCTGGGTTTTATAATACGTTACACCTTAAATCTGTTGCTACAGAGATAACTAAAAACTCAACATTATTTTCAAACTCCCATTTAAAAAGTCGTCATACAGAGGCACTTCCAGGGAAATGGATTAAGGATTGCAGAAAATTCATGGGTTTCTCAAAATAATAAAAACATTGACAAAATCCACGTTTATAAAACTGTGGATGGTAAATAAAGATTAAAACAATACAAACAGAATTTATGCAGGAAAAAAAGGATTAACATCAGAAACTATAGTACTTCTGTGGAATTTAAGCTTCCCTAATACCACGCCCTTCATCCGAGCTATACAGCACACTTGAAAACACATACCTTGGCAAGTACACTGGCTATGAAAACCAACAGCCTAGCCATCACTGGAGAGGACAGGATGGGTTTGGAGTTCTCCAACAAAGCAACCCCAAAAAAGTATCGCAATTTCAGCAATCTTGCAGATAACAGAAAATCTGTGATATCAGGCCTTGTTTTATTTCACCTGAATCAGAACCAACTCCCTCTGAGCAGCTATTGGCAATCCTCTGACCTTGCAGCTGCCTGAGGCGGCAGTACCAGTTGGGGCCCAAAAGAAGCTATCCAAAACGCCTGAAAGGAAAACCTGGAGAATAGATATCCATTCGGGTGAAAAGCACTGAGATACTGCTGGCAATCTAGACGGTCTTATGCATGCTCAGCAACGTAGTGGTGGCCCTCATCTCTCATTTACTTGACGACCTTCATACTCTGCACAAAGCAGACTTGTAAACTGCCTGCTGGAGTTTTGAAGGTGACTCCCAACACAAAGACACACACAGACACACACAGACACACACACACACACACACACACACACACACACAAGATTCCTGGCAAAGGCGGGGACACACACCACTCCCAGGCGTTGAAGGAAATCCCTGTCCAATCACTAGCTGGCCACTAAGACAACTGAGAAGACTTCAGTGGACACGCATGGCAAAAGTTGCCCAAGAAATGTCATTCCACTAGTCTAGGAAAATCACTAACCAAACAGCACCAGCAACAATACGCCCTGCAGAAGGGGAGGACATCTAACGATGGCAGTTACTGCATTATACCATTTTAAAAGGCCCAGTTTTCCACTGAAACGTGAGGAGACTTTCAGCGATACGGAAAAGTATGGCCCCTACACAGGGAAAAACAAATGTCAATACAAACCGCCTCTGAGGAAGCCCAAACACTGGACTTACTGGACTAAGACTTTTAACGAGCTATTTCAAATACGTTCAGAAAATGTTTTAAAACCACAGGAGCATATGTAAGTGGCATAGAAGGAATATTTCTTCCCAATCCTGGGACATGTAAACACTATTTACCTTGAGAGGCATGCATCTCTGTTTTGGGGAGCTTAGGAGAGAGAGGAGCAACATCAGATAGATTTTGCTCAGAAGGTCCCTCGGTGGTTTGTTTTCCAGCTATGTCCTCCTCAACTGTTATCAAAAAAAGTGTCGGTTATAACTGACATAGTCTAGCATTTTCATATCATCGGCATAAAACACATGTTTCTAAATCATTTTTCTACTATAACTTCATCAACAGTTTACGAATCATTTGCTTGTGTATCACCCACACGTTCATTTCATTCTATAAAATATTTCAGTGGCATCATATTCCAGAGTTTAAAGCACTAGGTCTGGGTTTAATTTATTCTAGGGCCATCACGTATCTGCAAACATCTCAAGAGGCAGGGAGGCAACCCATTATAATGTGTCTAAAAATTATTCCCACCAGCAAGAAAAGTTCAGAATTCAGTGGCGTTAGGGCGAAGGAAGTAACGGTAAAATGAACAGCCCACCTCACAGGCAACAACCCTGGCCTAGGGCTTCCATTACAACCACCCGACTGCTTACTTATCTTTCAGACAAAGGCATTTCTAGCTGAAGGACCACTCTTTAAGGCGTGATCCTACAAGCAAAGACAGCTCGAATGATCAACTACCCTCTAAATATTCATCGATATCTTGACTTAACCTCAAACTCTAAGGAGAAAGGAAGTACGACAGAACTCTTCAAAGTCTGATAATAGACTTCAAGCGAGAACAACCAAGGCCAATCTTCACCTGGTCCTAAATGGTTGGGGGCCAAGGCATGTCTCTCCAAGTCATGTCACGAGCAACCTTTAGCCATCCACTTGTCGACTGGCTACTGACAAATCTAAGAGAGTTATTACTACTTGATTTTATTTTGAACCATCGACTATAAAACCAAGGGGCAAAACCTATTTTCGTCAATGACAAATAACTTCGAAAACTGCAACATTTAAATTAGAAGAAAAGAAAGCATTGACTTTCTCATACCCATTAGTGATACAGAAAATGTGGCTATACAAGCACACTTCTCCATACATCTTTGCCGTCCGCAGAATCTTAGCAAGACTACAAAAAGTCTTTGGTTCTCTTTTACTTGTAACGCTTTCTCCAAGAAACGTTTATGAAACTGGTGTATGGTCTGCTATCTATCTGGTGCTGCTACAAGCATGATGTTGACTCTTGATTTCTGCTGCTGGGTATTATACTACGCTGCAGCTTAAAGCTGTTGCTGCTGAGACAACTAGAAAACTCCAGATTATTTTCAAACTCCCACTTTGAAAAGTCATCATAGAGAGGCACTGCCAGGGCAACTGACTGAGGACTTCTGAAAATCCACGCCTGCACCCAAATAACAAAAACACTGGCAAAATCCACTTTTCCAAAGCTCTGGATGCTGACTAAAAGATCACAACAATCCAAAAATCATTTGTTCAGCAAAAAGTGACTTAACGCAAGAAAGAATAGCAAAGTCTGAGGCATTTTAGCGTCCCCACTGCCATGCCCTTCACCCTACTTTGGGAGCACACTTGCAAACAAACACCTTTGCAAGTATACTAGCTATGAAAACCAGCAGCCTAGCCATCACTGGACAGGACACGATGGGTCTGGAGCTGTCCAACAGCCCCACACTGGGAAACGATGACAATTTGAGCGACCTTGCACATAACCGACAATCTGTGATATCAGGCCTTGTTTTATTTCACCTGAATCAGAACCGGCTCTCTCTGAGCAGCTATTGGCAATCCTCTGACCTTGCAGCTGCCTGAGGCGGCAGTACCAGTTGGGGCCCAAAAGAAGCTATCCAAAACGCCTGAAAGGAAAACCTGGAGAATAGATATCCATTCGGGTGAAAAGCACTGAGATATTGCTGGCAATCTAGACGGTCTTATGCATGCTCAGCAACGTAGTGGTGGCCCTCATCTCTCATTTACTTGACGACCTTCATACTCTGCACAAAGCAGACTTGTAAACTGCCTGCTGGAGTTTTGAAGGTGACTCCCAACGCGCACACACACACACACACACACACACACACACACACACAAGACTCCTGGCAAAGGCGGGGACACACACCACTCCCAGGCGTTGAAGGAAATCCCTGTCCAATCACTAGCTGGCCACTAAGACAACTGAGAAGACTTCAGTGGACACGCATGGCAAAAGTTGTCCAGGAAATGTCATTCCACTAGTCTAGGAAAATCACTAACCAAACAGCACCAGCAACAATACGCCCTGCAGAAGGGGAGGACATCTAACGATGGCAGTTACTGCATTATACCATTTTAAAAGGCCCAGTTTTCCACTGAAACGTGAGGAGACTTTCAGCGATACGGAAAAGTATGGCCCCTACACAGGGAAAAACAAATGTCAATACAAACCGCCTCTGAGGAAGCCCAAACACTGGACTTACTGGACTAAGACTTTTAACGAGCTATTTCAAATACGTTCAGAAAATGTTTTAAAACCACAGGAGCATATGTAAGTGGCATAGAAGGAATATTTCTTCCCAATCCTGGGACATGTAAACACTATTTACCTTGAGAGGCATGCATCTCTGTTTTGGGGAGCTTAGGAGAGAGAGGAGCAACATCAGATAGATTTTGCTCAGAAGGTCCCTCGGTGGTTTGTTTTCCAGCTATGTCCTCCTCAACTGTTATCAAAAAAAGTGTCGGTTATAACTGACATAGTCTAGCATTTTCATATCATTGGCATAAAACACATGTTTCTAAATCATTTTTCTACTATAACTTCATCAACAGTTTACGAATCATTTGCTTGTGTATCACCCACACGTTCATTTCATTCTATAAAATATTTCAGTGGCATCATATTCCAGAGTTTAAAGCACTAGGTCTGGGTTTAATTTATTCTAGGGCCATCACGTATCTGCAAACATCTCAAGAGGCAGGGAGGCAACCCATTATAATGTGTCTAAAAATTATTCCCACCAGCAAGAAAAGTTCAGAATTCAGTGGCGTTAGGGCGAAGGAAGTAACGGTAAAATGAACAGCCCACCTCACAGGCAACAACCCTGGCCTAGGGCTTCCATTACAACCACCCGACTGCTTACTTATCTTTCAGACAAAGGCATTTCTAGCTGAAGGACCACTCTTTAAGGCGTGATCCTACAAGCAAAGACAGCTCGAATGATCAACTACCCTCTAAATATTCATCGATATCTTGACTTAACCTCAAACTCTAAGGAGAAAGGAAGTACGACAGAGCTCTTCAAAGTCTGATAATAGACTTCAAGCGAGAACAACCAAGGCCAATCTTCACCTGGTCCTAAATGGTTGGGGGCCAAGGCATGTCTCTCCAAGTCATGTCACGAGCAACCTTTAGCCATCCACTTGTCGACTGGCTACTGACAAATCTAAGAGAGTTATTACTACTTGATTTTATTTTGAACCATCAACTATAAAACCAAGGGGCAAAACCTATTTTCGTCAATGACAAATAACTTCGAAAACTGCAACATTTAAATTAGAAGAAAAGAAAGCATTGACTTTCTCATACCCATTAGTGATACAGAAAATGTGGCTATACAAGCACACTTCTCCATACATCTTTGCCGTCCGCAGAATCTTAGCAAGACTACAAAAAGTCTTTGGTTCTCTTTTACTTGTAACGCTTTCTCCAAGAAACGTTTATGAAACTGGTGTATGGTCTGCTATCTATCTGGTGCTGCTACAAGCATGATGTTGACTCTTGATTTCTGCTGCTGGGTATTATACTACGCTGCAGCTTAAAGCTGTTGCTGCTGAGACAACTAGAAAACTCCAGATTATTTTCAAACTCCCATTTTGAAAAGTCATCATAGAGAGGCACTGCCAGGGCAACTGACTGAGGACTTCTGAAAATCCACGCCTGCACCCAAATAACAAAAACACTGGCAAAATCCACTTTTCCAAAGCTCTGGATGCTGACTAAAAGATCACAACAATCCAAAAATCATTTGTTCAGCAAAAAGTGACTTAACGCAAGAAAGAATAGCAAAGTCTGAGGCATTTTAGCGTCCCCACTGCCATGCCCTTCACCCTACTTTGGGAGCACACTTGCAAACAAACACCTTTGCAAGTATACTAGCTATGAAAACCAGCAGCTTAGCCATCACTGGACAGGACACGATGGGTCTGGAGCTGTCCAACAGCCCCACACTGGGAAACGATGACAATTTGAGCGACCTTGCACATAACCGACAATCTGTGATATCAGGCCTTGTTTTATTTCACCTGAATCAGAACCGGCTCTCTCTGAGCAGCTATTGGCAATCCTCTGACCTTGCAGCTGCCTGAGGCGGCAGTACCAGTTGGGGCCCAAAAGAAGCTATCCAAAACGCCTGAAAGGAAAACCTGGAGAATAGATATCCATTCGGGTGAAAAGCACTGAGATATTGCTGGCAATCTAGACGGTCTTATGCATGCTCAGCAACGTAGTGGTGGCCCTCATCTCTCATTTACTTGACGACCTTCATACTCTGCACAAAGCAGACTTGTAAACTGCCTGCTGGAGTTTTGAAGGTGACTCCCAACGCACACACACACACACACACACACACACACACACAAGACTCCTGGCAAAGGCGGGGACACACACCACTTCCAGGCGTTGAAGGAAATCCCTGTCCAATCACTAGCTGGCCACTAAGACAACTGAGAAGACTTCAGTGGACACGCATGGCAAAAGTTGTCCAGGAAATGTCATTCCACTAGTCTAGGAAAATCACTAACCAAACAGCACCAGCAACAATACGCCCTGCAGAAGGGGAGGACATCTAACGATGGCAGTTACTGCATTATACCATTTTAAAAGGCCCAGTTTTCCACTGAAACGTGAGGAGACTTTCAGCGATACGGAAAAGTATGGCCCCTACACAGGGAAAAACAAATGTCAATACAAACCGCCTCTGAGGAAGCCCAAACACTGGACTTACTGGACTAAGACTTTTAACGAGCTATTTCAAATACGTTCAGAAAATGTTTTAAAACCACAGGAGCATATGTAAGTGGCATAGAAGGAATATTTCTTCCCAATCCTGGGACATGTAAACACTATTTACCTTGAGAGGCATGCATCTCTGTTTTGGGGAGCTTAGGAGAGAGAGGAGCAACATCAGATAGATTTTGCTCAGAAGGTCCCTCGGTGGTTTGTTTTCCAGCTATGTCCTCCTCAACTGTTATCAAAAAAAGTGTCGGTTATAACTGACATAGTCTAGCATTTTCATATCATTGGCATAAAACACATGTTTCTAAATCATTTTTCTACTATAACTTCATCAACAGTTTACGAATCATTTGCTTGTGTATCACCCACACGTTCATTTCATTCTATAAAATATTTCAGTGGCATCATATTCCAGAGTTTAAAGCACTAGGTCTGGGTTTAATTTATTCTAGGGCCATCACGTATCTGCAAACATCTCAAGAGGCAGGGAGGCAACCCATTATAATGTGTCTAAAAATTATTCCCACCAGCAAGAAAAGTTCAGAATTCAGTGGCGTTAGGGCGATGGAAGTAACGGTAAAATGAACAGCCCACCTCACAGGCAACAACCCTGGCCTAGGGCTTCCATTACAACCACCCGACTGCTTACTTATCTTTCAGACAAAGGCATTTCTAGCTGAAGGACCACTCTTTAAGGCGTGATCCTACAAGCAAAGACAGCTCGAATGATCAACTACCCTCTAAATATTCATCGGTATCTTGACTTAACCTCAAACTCTAAGGAGAAAGGAAGTACGACAGAGCTCTTCAAAGTCTGATAATAGACTTCAAGCGAGAACAACCAAGGCCAATCTTCACCTGGTCCTAAATGGTTGGGGGCCAAGGCATGTCTCTCCAAGTCATGTCACGAGCAACCTTTAGCCATCCACTTGTCGACTGGCTACTGACAAATCTAAGAGAGTTATTACTACTTGATTTTATTTTGAACCATCGACTATAAAACCAAGGGGCAAAACCTATTTTCGTCAATGACAAATAACTTCGAAAACTGCAACATTTAAATTAGAAGAAAAGAAAGCATTGACTTTCTCATACCCATTAGTGATACAGAAAATGTGGCTATACAAGCACACTTCTCCATACATCTTTGCTGTCCGCAGAATCTTAGCAAGACTACAAAAAGTCTTTGGTTCTCTTTTACTTGTAACGCTTTCTCCAAGAAACGTTTATGAAACTGGTGTATGGTCTGCTATCTATCTGGTGCTGCTACAAGCATGATGTTGACTCTTGATTTCTGCTGCTGGGTATTATACTACGCTGCAGCTTAAAGCTGTTGCTGCTGAGACAACTAGAAAACTCCAGATTATTTTCAAACTCCCACTTTGAAAAGTCATCATAGAGAGGCACTGCCAGGGCAACTGACTGAGGACTTCTGAAAATCCACGCCTGCACCCAAATAACAAAAACACTGGCAAAATCCACTTTTCCAAAGCTCTGGATGCTGACTAAAAGATCACAACAATCCAAAAATCATTTGTTCAGCAAAAAGTGACTTAACGCAAGAAAGAATAGCAAAGTCTGAGGCATTTTAGCGTCCCCACTGCCATGCCCTTCACCCTACTTTGGGAGCACACTTGCAAACAAACACCTTTGCAAGTATACTAGCTATGAAAACCAGCAGCTTAGCCATCACTGGACAGGACACGATGGGTCTGGAGCTGTCCAACAGCCCCACACTGGGAAACGATGACAATTTGAGCGACCTTGCACATAACCGACAATCTGTGATATCAGGCCTTGTTTTATTTCACCTGAATCAGAACCGGCTCTCTCTGAGCAGCTATTGGCAATCCTCTGACCTTGCAGCTGCCTGAGGCGGCAGTACCAGTTGGGGCCCAAAAGAAGCTATCCAAAACGCCTGAAAGGAAAACCTGGAGAATAGATATCCATTCGGGTGAAAAGCACTGAGATATTGCTGGCAATCTAGACGGTCTTATGCATGCTCAGCAACGTAGTGGTGGCCCTCATCTCTCATTTACTTGACGACCTTCATACTCTGCACAAAGCAGACTTGTAAACTGCCTGCTGGAGTTTTGAAGGTGACTCCCAACGCACACACACACACACACACACACACACACACACAAGACTCCTGGCAAAGGCGGGGACACACACCACTTCCAGGCGTTGAAGGAAATCCCTGTCCAATCACTAGCTGGCCACTAAGACAACTGAGAAGACTTCAGTGGACACGCATGGCAAAAGTTGTCCAGGAAATGTCATTCCACTAGTCTAGGAAAATCACTAACCAAACAGCACCAGCAACAATACGCCCTGCAGAAGGGGAGGACATCTAACGATGGCAGTTACTGCATTATACCATTTTAAAAGGCCCAGTTTTCCACTGAAACGTGAGGAGACTTTCAGCGATACGGAAAAGTATGGCCCCTACACAGGGAAAAACAAATGTCAATACAAACCGCCTCTGAGGAAGCCCAAACACTGGACTTACTGGACTAAGACTTTTAACGAGCTATTTCAAATACGTTCAGAAAATGTTTTAAAACCACAGGAGCATATGTAAGTGGCATAGAAGGAATATTTCTTCCCAATCCTGGGACATGTAAACACTATTTACCTTGAGAGGCATGCATCTCTGTTTTGGGGAGCTTAGGAGAGAGAGGAGCAACATCAGATAGATTTTGCTCAGAAGGTCCCTCGGTGGTTTGTTTTCCAGCTATGTCCTCCTCAACTGTTATCAAAAAAAGTGTCGGTTATAACTGACATAGTCTAGCATTTTCATATCATTGGCATAAAACACATGTTTCTAAATCATTTTTCTACTATAACTTCATCAACAGTTTACGAATCATTTGCTTGTGTATCACCCACACGTTCATTTCATTCTATAAAATATTTCAGTGGCATCATATTCCAGAGTTTAAAGCACTAGGTCTGGGTTTAATTTATTCTAGGGCCATCACGTATCTGCAAACATCTCAAGAGGCAGGGAGGCAACCCATTATAATGTGTCTAAAAATTATTCCCACCAGCAAGAAAAGTTCAGAATTCAGTGGCGTTAGGGCGAAGGAAGTAACGGTAAAATGAACAGCCCACCTCACAGGCAACAACCCTGGCCTAGGGCTTCCATTACAACCACCCGACTGCTTACTTATCTTTCAGACAAAGGCATTTCTAGCTGAAGGACCACTCTTTAAGGCGTGATCCTACAAGCAAAGACAGCTCGAATGATCAACTACCCTCTAAATATTCATCGATATCTTGACTTAACCTCAAACTCTAAGGAGAAAGGAAGTACGACAGAGCTCTTCAAAGTCTGATAATAGACTTCAAGCGAGAACAACCAAGGCCAATCTTCACCTGGTCCTAAATGGTTGGGGGCCAAGGCATGTCTCTCCAAGTCATGTCACGAGCAACCTTTAGCCATCCACTTGTCGACTGGCTACTGACAAATCTAAGAGAGTTATTACTACTTGATTTTATTTTGAACCATCGACTATAAAACCAAGGGGCAAAACCTATTTTCGTCAATGACAAATAACTTCGAAAACTGCAACATTTAAATTAGAAGAAAAGAAAGCATTGACTTTCTCATACCCATTAGTGATACAGAAAATGTGGCTATACAAGCACACTTCTCCATACATCTTTGCCGTCCGCAGAATCTTAGCAAGACTACAAAAAGTCTTTGGTTCTCTTTTACTTGTAACGCTTTCTCCAAGAAACGTTTATGAAACTGGTGTATGGTCTGCTATCTATCTGGTGCTGCTACAAGCATGATGTTGACTCTTGATTTCTGCTGCTGGGTATTATACTACGCTGCAGCTTAAAGCTGTTGCTGCTGAGACAACTAGAAAACTCCAGATTATTTTCAAACTCCCACTTTGAAAAGTCATCATAGAGAGGCACTGCCAGGGCAACTGACTGAGGACTTCTGAAAATCCACGCCTGCACCCAAATAACAAAAACACTGGCAAAATCCACTTTTCCAAAGCTCTGGATGCTGACTAAAAGATCACAACAATCCAAAAATCATTTGTTCAGCAAAAAGTGACTTAACGCAAGAAAGAATAGCAAAGTCTGAGGCATTTTAGCGTCCCCACTGCCATGCCCTTCACCCTACTTTGGGAGCACACTTGCAAACAAACACCTTTGCAAGTATACTAGCTATGAAAACCAGCAGCCTAGCCATCACTGGACAGGACACGATGGGTCTGGAGCTGTCCAACAGCCCCACACTGGGAAACGATGACAGTTTGAGCGACCTTGCACATAACCAACAATCTGTGATATCAGGCCTTGTTTTATTTCACCTGAATCAGAACCGGCTCTCTCTGAGCAGCTATTGGCAATCCTCTGACCTTGCAGCTGCCTGAGGCGGCAGTACCAGTTGGGGCCCAAAAGAAGCTATCCAAAACGCCTGAAAGGAAAACCTGGAGAATAGATATCCATTCGGGTGAAAAGCACTGAGATATTGCTGGCAATCTAGACGGTCTTATGCATGCTCAGCAACGTAGTGGTGGCCCTCATCTCTCATTTACTTGACGACCTTCATACTCTGCACAAAGCAGACTTGTAAACTGCCTGCTGGAGTTTTGAAGGTGACTCCCAACGCGCACACACACACACACACACACACACACACACACACACACACAAGACTCCTGGCAAAGGCGGGGACACACACCACTCCCAGGCGTTGAAGGAAATCCCTGTCCAATCACTAGCTGGCCACTAAGACAACTGAGAAGACTTCAGTGGACACGCATGGCAAAAGTTGTCCAGGAAATGTCATTCCACTAGTCTAGGAAAATCACTAACCAAACAGCACCAGCAACAATACGCCCTGCAGAAGGGGAGGACATCTAACGATGGCAGTTACTGCATTATACCATTTTAAAAGGCCCAGTTTTCCACTGAAACGTGAGGAGACTTTCAGCGATACGGAAAAGTATGGCCCCTACACAGGGAAAAACAAATGTCAATACAAACCGCCTCTGAGGAAGCCCAAACACTGGACTTACTGGACTAAGACTTTTAACGAGCTATTTCAAATACGTTCAGAAAATGTTTTAAAACCACAGGAGCATATGTAAGTGGCATAGAAGGAATATTTCTTCCCAATCCTGGGACATGTAAACACTATTTACCTTGAGAGGCATGCATCTCTGTTTTGGGGAGCTTAGGAGAGAGAGGAGCAACATCAGATAGATTTTGCTCAGAAGGTCCCTCGGTGGTTTGTTTTCCAGCTATGTCCTCCTCAACTGTTATCAAAAAAAGTGTCGGTTATAACTGACATAGTCTAGCATTTTCATATCATTGGCATAAAACACATGTTTCTAAATCATTTTTCTACTATAACTTCATCAACAGTTTACGAATCATTTGCTTGTGTATCACCCACACGTTCATTTCATTCTATAAAATATTTCAGTGGCATCATATTCCAGAGTTTAAAGCACTAGGTCTGGGTTTAATTTATTCTAGGGCCATCACGTATCTGCAAACATCTCAAGAGGCAGGGAGGCAACCCATTATAATGTGTCTAAAAATTATTCCCACCAGCAAGAAAAGTTCAGAATTCAGTGGCGTTAGGGCGATGGAAGTAACGGTAAAATGAACAGCCCACCTCACAGGCAACAACCCTGGCCTAGGGCTTCCATTACAACCACCCGACTGCTTACTTATCTTTCAGACAAAGGCATTTCTAGCTGAAGGACCACTCTTTAAGGCGTGATCCTACAAGCAAAGACAGCTCGAATGATCAACTACCCTCTAAATATTCATCGGTATCTTGACTTAACCTCAAACTCTAAGGAGAAAGGAAGTACGACAGAGCTCTTCAAAGTCTGATAATAGACTTCAAGCGAGAACAACCAAGGCCAATCTTCACCTGGTCCTAAATGGTTGGGGGCCAAGGCATGTCTCTCCAAGTCATGTCACGAGCAACCTTTAGCCATCCACTTGTCGACTGGCTACTGACAAATCTAAGAGAGTTATTACTACTTGATTTTATTTTGAACCATCGACTATAAAACCAAGGGGCAAAACCTATTTTCGTCAATGACAAATAACTTCGAAAACTGCAACATTTAAATTAGAAGAAAAGAAAGCATTGACTTTCTCATACCCATTAGTGATACAGAAAATGTGGCTATACAAGCACACTTCTCCATACATCTTTGCCGTCCGCAGAATCTTAGCAAGACTACAAAAAGTCTTTGGTTCTCTTTTACTTGTAACGCTTTCTCCAAGAAACGTTTATGAAACTGGTGTATGGTCTGCTATCTATCTGGTGCTGCTACAAGCATGATGTTGACTCTTGATTTCTGCTGCTGGGTATTATACTACGCTGCAGCTTAAAGCTGTTGCTGCTGAGACAACTAGAAAACTCCAGATTATTTTCAAACTCCCACTTTGAAAAGTCATCATAGAGAGGCACTGCCAGGGCAACTGACTGAGGACTTCTGAAAATCCACGCCTGCACCCAAATAACAAAAACACTGGCAAAATCCACTTTTCCAAAGCTCTGGATGCTGACTAAAAGATCACAACAATCCAAAAATCATTTGTTCAGCAAAAAGTGACTTAACGCAAGAAAGAATAGCAAAGTCTGAGGCATTTTAGCGTCCCCACTGCCATGCCCTTCACCCTACTTTGGGAGCACACTTGCAAACAAACACCTTTGCAAGTATACTAGCTATGAAAACCAGCAGCCTAGCCATCACTGGACAGGACACGATGGGTCTGGAGCTGTCCAACAGCCCCACACTGGGAAACGATGACAATTTGAGCGACCTTGCACATAACCGACAATCTGTGATATCAGGCCTTGTTTTATTTCCCCTGAATCAGAACCGGCTCTCTCTGAGCAGCTATTGGCAATCCTCTGACCTTGCAGCTGCCTGAGGCGGCAGTACCAGTTGGGGCCCAAAAGAAGCTATCCAAAACGCCTGAAAGGAAAACCTGGAGAATAGATATCCATTCGGGTGAAAAGCACTGAGATATTGCTGGCAATCTAGACGGTCTTATGCATGCTCAGCAACGTAGTGGTGGCCCTCATCTCTCATTTACTTGACGACCTTCATACTCTGCACAAAGCAGACTTGTAAACTGCCTGCTGGAGTTTTGAAGGTGACTCCCAACGCGCACACACACACACACACACACACACACACACACAAGACTCCTGGCAAAGGCGGGGACACACACCACTCCCAGGCGTTGAAGGAAATCCCTGTCCAATCACTAGCTGGCCACTAAGACAACTGAGAAGACTTCAGTGGACACGCATGGCAAAAGTTGTCCAGGAAATGTCATTCCACTAGTCTAGGAAAATCACTAACCAAACAGCACCAGCAACAATACGCCCTGCAGAAGGGGAGGACATCTAACGATGGCAGTTACTGCATTATACCATTTTAAAAGGCCCAGTTTTCCACTGAAACGTGAGGAGACTTTCAGCGATACGGAAAAGTATGGCCCCTACACAGGGAAAAACAAATGTCAATACAAACCGCCTCTGAGGAAGCCCAAACACTGGACTTACTGGACTAAGACTTTTAACGAGCTATTTCAAATACGTTCAGAAAATGTTTTAAAACCACAGGAGCATATGTAAGTGGCATAGAAGGAATATTTCTTCCCAATCCTGGGACATGTAAACACTATTTACCTTGAGAGGCATGCATCTCTGTTTTGGGGAGCTTAGGAGAGAGAGGAGCAACATCAGATAGATTTTGCTCAGAAGGTCCCTCGGTGGTTTGTTTTCCAGCTATGTCCTCCTCAACTGTTATCAAAAAAAGTGTCGGTTATAACTGACATAGTCTAGCATTTTCATATCATTGGCATAAAACACATGTTTCTAAATCATTTTTCTACTATAACTTCATCAACAGTTTACGAATCATTTGCTTGTGTATCACCCACACGTTCATTTCATTCTATAAAATATTTCAGTGGCATCATATTCCAGAGTTTAAAGCACTAGGTCTGGGTTTAATTTATTCTAGGGCCATCACGTATCTGCAAACATCTCAAGAGGCAGGGAGGCAACCCATTATAATGTGTCTAAAAATTATTCCCACCAGCAAGAAAAGTTCAGAATTCAGTGGCGTTAGGGCGAAGGAAGTAACGGTAAAATGAACAGCCCACCTCACAGGCAACAACCCTGGCCTAGGGCTTCCATTACAACCACCCGACTGCTTACTTATCTTTCAGACAAAGGCATTTCTAGCTGAAGGACCACTCTTTAAGGCGTGATCCTACAAGCAAAGACAGCTCGAATGATCAACTACCCTCTAAATATTCATCGATATCTTGACTTAACCTCAAACTCTAAGGAGAAAGGAAGTACGACAGAGCTCTTCAAAGTCTGATAATAGACTTCAAGCGAGAACAACCAAGGCCAATCTTCACCTGGTCCTAAATGGTTGGGGGCCAAGGCATGTCTCTCCAAGTCATGTCACGAGCAACCTTTAGCCATCCACTTGTCGACTGGCTACTGACAAATCTAAGAGAGTTATTACTACTTGATTTTATTTTGAACCATCGACTATAAAACCAAGGGGCAAAACCTATTTTCGTCAATGACAAATAACTTCGAAAACTGCAACATTTAAATTAGAAGAAAAGAAAGCATTGACTTTCTCATACCCATTAGTGATACAGAAAATGTGGCTATACAAGCACACTTCTCCATACATCTTTGCCGTCCGCAGAATCTTAGCAAGACTACAAAAAGTCTTTGGTTCTCTTTTACTTGTAACGCTTTCTCCAAGAAACGTTTATGAAACTGGTGTATGGTCTGCTATCTATCTGGTGCTGCTACAAGCATGATGTTGACTCTTGATTTCTGCTGCTGGGTATTATACTACGCTGCAGCTTAAAGCTGTTGCTGCTGAGACAACTAGAAAACTCCAGATTATTTTCAAACTCCCACTTTGAAAAGTCATCATAGAGAGGCACTGCCAGGGCAACTGACTGAGGACTTCTGAAAATCCACGCCTGCACCCAAATAACAAAAACACTGGCAAAATCCACTTTTCCAAAGCTCTGGATGCTGACTAAAAGATCACAACAATCCAAAAATCATTTGTTCAGCAAAAAGTGACTTAACGCAAGAAAGAATAGCAAAGTCTGAGGCATTTTAGCGTCCCCACTGCCATGCCCTTCACCCTACTTTGGGAGCACACTTGCAAACAAACACCTTTGCAAGCAAGTATACTAGCTATGAAAACCAGCAGCCTAGCCATCACTGGACAGGACACGATGGGTCTGGAGCTGTCCAACAGCCCCACACTGGGAAACGATGACAGTTTGAGCGACCTTGCACATAACCAACAATCTGTGATATCAGGCCTTGTTTTATTTCACCTGAATCAGAACCGGCTCTCTCTGAGCAGCTATTGGCAATCCTCTGACCTTGCAGCTGCCTGAGGCGGCAGTACCAGTTGGGGCCCAAAAGAAGCTATCCAAAACGCCTGAAAGGAAAACCTGGAGAATAGATATCCATTCGGGTGAAAAGCACTGAGATATTGCTGGCAATCTAGACGGTCTTATGCATGCTCAGCAACGTAGTGGTGGCCCTCATCTCTCATTTACTTGACGACCTTCATACTCTGCACAAAGCAGACTTGTAAACTGCCTGCTGGAGTTTTGAAGGTGACTCCCAACGCGCGCACACACACACACACACACACACACACACACACAAGACTCCTGGCAAAGGCGGGGACACACACCACTCCCAGGCGTTGAAGGAAATCCCTGTCCAATCACTAGTTGGCCACTAAGACAACTGAGAAGACTTCAGTGGACACGCATGGCAAAAGTTGTCCAGGAAATGTCATTCCACTAGTCTAGGAAAATCACTAACCAAACAGCACCAGCAACAATACGCCCTGCAGAAGGGGAGGACATCTAACGATGGCAGTTACTGCATTATACCATTTTAAAAGGCCCAGTTTTCCACTGAAACGTGAGGAGACTTTCAGCGATACGGAAAAGTATGGCCCCTACACAGGGAAAAACAAATGTCAATACAAACCGCCTCTGAGGAAGCCCAAACACTGGACTTACTGGACTAAGACTTTTAACGAGCTATTTCAAATACGTTCAGAAAATGTTTTAAAACCACAGGAGCATATGTAAGTGGCATAGAAGGAATATTTCTTCCCAATCCTGGGACATGTAAACACTATTTACCTTGAGAGGCATGCATCTCTGTTTTGGGGAGCTTAGGAGAGAGAGGAGCAACATCAGATAGATTTTGCTCAGAAGGTCCCTCGGTGGTTTGTTTTCCAGCTATGTCCTCCTCAACTGTTATCAAAAAAAGTGTCGGTTATAACTGACATAGTCTAGCATTTTCATATCATTGGCATAAAACACATGTTTCTAAATCATTTTTCTACTATAACTTCATCAACAGTTTACGAATCATTTGCTTGTGTATCACCCACACGTTCATTTCATTCTATAAAATATTTCAGTGGCATCATATTCCAGAGTTTAAAGCACTAGGTCTGGGTTTAATTTATTCTAGGGCCATCACGTATCTGCAAACATCTCAAGAGGCAGGGAGGCAACCCATTATAATGTGTCTAAAAATTATTCCCACCAGCAAGAAAAGTTCAGAATTCAGTGGCGTTAGGGCGATGGAAGTAACGGTAAAATGAACAGCCCACCTCACAGGCAACAACCCTGGCCTAGGGCTTCCATTACAACCACCCGACTGCTTACTTATCTTTCAGACAAAGGCATTTCTAGCTGAAGGACCACTCTTTAAGGCGTGATCCTACAAGCAAAGACAGCTCGAATGATCAACTACCCTCTAAATATTCATCGGTATCTTGACTTAACCTCAAACTCTAAGGAGAAAGGAAGTACGACAGAGCTCTTCAAAGTCTGATAATAGACTTCAAGCGAGAACAACCAAGGCCAATCTTCACCTGGTCCTAAATGGTTGGGGGCCAAGGCATGTCTCTCCAAGTCATGTCACGAGCAACCTTTAGCCATCCACTTGTCGACTGGCTACTGACAAATCTAAGAGAGTTATTACTACTTGATTTTATTTTGAACCATCGACTATAAAACCAAGGGGCAAAACCTATTTTCGTCAATGACAAATAACTTCGAAAACTGCAACATTTAAATTAGAAGAAAAGAAAGCATTGACTTTCTCATACCCATTAGTGATACAGAAAATGTGGCTATACAAGCACACTTCTCCATACATCTTTGCCGTCCGCAGAATCTTAGCAAGACTACAAAAAGTCTTTGGTTCTCTTTTACTTGTAACGCTTTCTCCAAGAAACGTTTATGAAACTGGTGTATGGTCTGCTATCTATCTGGTGCTGCTACAAGCATGATGTTGACTCTTGATTTCTGCTGCTGGGTATTATACTACGCTGCAGCTTAAAGCTGTTGCTGCTGAGACAACTAGAAAACTCCAGATTATTTTCAAACTCCCACTTTGAAAAGTCATCATAGAGAGGCACTGCCAGGGCAACTGACTGAGGACTTCTGAAAATCCACGCCTGCACCCAAATAACAAAAACACTGGCAAAATCCACTTTTCCAAAGCTCTGGATGCTGACTAAAAGATCACAACAATCCAAAAATCATTTGTTCAGCAAAAAGTGACTTAACGCAAGAAAGAATAGCAAAGTCTGAGGCATTTTAGCGTCCCCACTGCCATGCCCTTCACCCTACTTTGGGAGCACACTTGCAAACAAACACCTTTGCAAGTATACTAGCTATGAAAACCAGCAGCCTAGCCATCACTGGACAGGACACGATGGGTCTGGAGCTGTCCAACAGCCCCACACTGGGAAACGATGACAATTTGAGCGACCTTGCACATAACCGACAATCTGTGATATCAGGCCTTGTTTTATTTCACCTGAATCAGAACCGGCTCTCTCTGAGCAGCTATTGGCAATCCTCTGACCTTGCAGCTGCCTGAGGCGGCAGTACCAGTTGGGGCCCAAAAGAAGCTATCCAAAACGCCTGAAAGGAAAACCTGGAGAATAGATATCCATTCGGGTGAAAAGCACTGAGATATTGCTGGCAATCTAGACGGTCTTATGCATGCTCAGCAACGTAGTGGTGGCCCTCATCTCTCATTTACTTGACGACCTTCATACTCTGCACAAAGCAGACTTGTAAACTGCCTGCTGGAGTTTTGAAGGTGACTCCCAACGCACACACACACACACACACACACACACACACACACACAAGACTCCTGGCAAAGGCGGGGACACACACCACTCCCAGGCGTTGAAGGAAATCCCTGTCCAATCACTAGCTGGCCACTAAGACAACTGAGAAGACTTCAGTGGACACGCATGGCAAAAGTTGTCCAGGAAATGTCATTCCACTAGTCTAGGAAAATCACTAACCAAACAGCACCAGCAACAATACGCCCTGCAGAAGGGGAGGACATCTAACGATGGCAGTTACTGCATTATACCATTTTAAAAGGCCCAGTTTTCCACTGAAACGTGAGGAGACTTTCAGCGATACGGAAAAGTATGGCCCCTACACAGGGAAAAACAAATGTCAATACAAACCGCCTCTGAGGAAGCCCAAACACTGGACTTACTGGACTAAGACTTTTAACGAGCTATTTCAAATACGTTCAGAAAATGTTTTAAAACCACAGGAGCATATGTAAGTGGCATAGAAGGAATATTTCTTCCCAATCCTGGGACATGTAAACACTATTTACCTTGAGAGGCATGCATCTCTGTTTTGGGGAGCTTAGGAGAGAGAGGAGCAACATCAGATAGATTTTGCTCAGAAGGTCCCTCGGTGGTTTGTTTTCCAGCTATGTCCTCCTCAACTGTTATCAAAAAAAGTGTCGGTTATAACTGACATAGTCTAGCATTTTCATATCATTGGCATAAAACACATGTTTCTAAATCATTTTTCTACTATAACTTCATCAACAGTTTACGAATCATTTGCTTGTGTATCACCCACACGTTCATTTCATTCTATAAAATATTTCAGTGGCATCATATTCCAGAGTTTAAAGCACTAGGTCTGGGTTTAATTTATTCTAGGGCCATCACGTATCTGCAAACATCTCAAGAGGCAGGGAGGCAACCCATTATAATGTGTCTAAAAATTATTCCCACCAGCAAGAAAAGTTCAGAATTCAGTGGCGTTAGGGCGAAGGAAGTAACGGTAAAATGAACAGCCCACCTCACAGGCAACAACCCTGGCCTAGGGCTTCCATTACAACCACCCGACTGCTTACTTATCTTTCAGACAAAGGCATTTCTAGCTGAAGGACCACTCTTTAAGGCGTGATCCTACAAGCAAAGACAGCTCGAATGATCAACTACCCTCTAAATATTCATCGGTATCTTGACTTAACCTCAAACTCTAAGGAGAAAGGAAGTACGACAGAGCTCTTCAAAGTCTGATAATAGACTTCAAGCGAGAACAACCAAGGCCAATCTTCACCTGGTCCTAAATGGTTGGGGGCCAAGGCATGTCTCTCCAAGTCATGTCACGAGCAACCTTTAGCCATCCACTTGTCGACTGGCTACTGACAAATCTAAGAGAGTTATTACTACTTGATTTTATTTTGAACCATCGACTATAAAACCAAGGGGCAAAACCTATTTTCGTCAATGACAAATAACTTCGAAAACTGCAACATTTAAATTAGAAGAAAAGAAAGCATTGACTTTCTCATACCCATTAGTGATACAGAAAATGTGGCTATACAAGCACACTTCTCCATACATCTTTGCCGTCCGCAGAATCTTAGCAAGACTACAAAAAGTCTTTGGTTCTCTTTTACTTGTAACGCTTTCTCCAAGAAACGTTTATGAAACTGGTGTATGGTCTGCTATCTATCTGGTGCTGCTACAAGCATGATGTTGACTCTTGATTTCTGCTGCTGGGTATTATACTACACTGCAGCTTAAAGCTGTTGCTGCTGAGACAACTAGAAAACTCCAGATTATTTTCAAACTCCCACTTTGAAAAGTCATCATAGAGAGGCACTGTCAGGGCAACTGACTGAGGACTTCTGAAAATCCACGCCTGCACCCAAATAACAAAAACACTGGCAAAATCCACTTTTCCAAAGCTCTGGATGCTGACTAAAAGATCACAACAATCCAAAAATCATTTGTTCAGCAAAAAGTGACTTAACGCAAGAAAGAATAGCAAAGTCTGAGGCATTTTAGCGTCCCCACTGCCATGCCCTTCACCCTACTTTGGGAGCACACTTGCAAACAAACACCTTTGCAAGTATACTAGCTATGAAAACCAGCAGCCTAGCCATCACTGGACAGGACACGATGGGTCTGGAGCTGTCCAACAGCCCCACACTGGGAAACGATGACAATTTGAGCAACCTTGCACATAACCAACAATCTGTGATATCAGGCCTTGTTTTATTTCACCTGAATCAGAACCGGCTCTCTCTGAGCAGCTATTGGCAATCCTCTGACCTTGCAGCTGCCTGAGGCGGCAGTACCAGTTGGGGCCCAAAAGAAGCTATCCAAAACGCCTGAAAGGAAAACCTGGAGAATAGATATCCATTCGGGTGAAAAGCACTGAGATATTGCTGGCAATCTAGACGGTCTTATGCATGCTCAGCAACGTAGTGGTGGCCCTCATCTCTCATTTACTTGACGACCTTCATACTCTGCACAAAGCAGACTTGTAAACTGCCTGCTGGAGTTTTGAAGGTGACTCCCAACGCGCGCACACACACACACACACACACACACACACACACACACACACAAGACTCCTGGCAAAGGCGGGGACACACACCACTCCCAGGCGTTGAAGGAAATCCCTGTCCAATCACTAGCTGGCCACTAAGACAACTGAGAAGACTTCAGTGGACGCGCATGGCAAAAGTTGTCCAGGAAATGTCATTCCACTAGTCTAGGAAAATCACTAACCAAACAGCACCAGCAACAATACGCCCTGCAGAAGGGGAGGACATCTAACGATGGCAGTTACTGCATTATACCATTTTAAAAGGCCCAGTTTTCCACTGAAACGTGAGGAGACTTTCAGCGATACGGAAAAGTATGGCCCCTACACAGGGAAAAACAAATGTCAATACAAACCGCCTCTGAGGAAGCCCAAACACTGGACTTACTGGACTAAGACTTTTAACGAGCTATTTCAAATACGTTCAGAAAATGTTTTAAAACCACAGGAGCATATGTAAGTGGCATAGAAGGAATATTTCTTCCCAATCCTGGGACATGTAAACACTATTTACCTTGAGAGGCATGCATCTCTGTTTTGGGGAGCTTAGGAGAGAGAGGAGCAACATCAGATAGATTTTGCTCAGAAGGTCCCTCGGTGGTTTGTTTTCCAGCTATGTCCTCCTCAACTGTTATCAAAAAAAGTGTCGGTTATAACTGACATAGTCTAGCATTTTCATATCATTGGCATAAAACACATGTTTCTAAATCATTTTTCTACTATAACTTCATCAACAGTTTACGAATCATTTGCTTGTGTATCACCCACACGTTCATTTCATTCTATAAAATATTTCAGTGGCATCATATTCCAGAGTTTAAAGCACTAGGTCTGGGTTTAATTTATTCTAGGGCCATCACGTATCTGCAAACATCTCAAGAGGCAGGGAGGCAACCCATTATAATGTGTCTAAAAATTATTCCCACCAGCAAGAAAAGTTCAGAATTCAGTGGCGTTAGGGCGAAGGAAGTAACGGTAAAATGAACAGCCCACCTCACAGGCAACAACCCTGGCCTAGGGCTTCCATTACAACCACCCGACTGCTTACTTATCTTTCAGACAAAGGCATTTCTAGCTGAAGGACCACTCTTTAAGGCGTGATCCTACAAGCAAAGACAGCTCGAATGATCAACTACCCTCTAAATATTCATCGATATCTTGACTTAACCTCAAACTCTAAGGAGAAAGGAAGTACGACAGAGCTCTTCAAAGTCTGATAATAGACTTCAAGCGAGAACAACCAAGGCCAATCTTCACCTGGTCCTAAATGGTTGGGGGCCAAGGCATGTCTCTCCAAGTCATGTCACGAGCAACCTTTAGCCATCCACTTGTCGACTGGCTACTGACAAATCTAAGAGAGTTATTACTACTTGATTTTATTTTGAACCATCGACTATAAAACCAAGGGGCAAAACCTATTTTCGTCAATGACAAATAACTTCGAAAACTGCAACATTTAAATTAGAAGAAAAGAAAGCATTGACTTTCTCATACCCATTAGTGATACAGAAAATGTGGCTATACAAGCACACTTCTCCATACATCTTTGCCGTCCGCAGAATCTTAGCAAGACTACAAAAAGTCTTTGGTTCTCTTTTACTTGTAACGCTTTCTCCAAGAAACGTTTATGAAACTGGTGTATGGTCTGCTATCTATCTGGTGCTGCTACAAGCATGATGTTGACTCTTGATTTCTGCTGCTGGGTATTATACTACGCTGCAGCTTAAAGCTGTTGCTGCTGAGACAACTAGAAAACTCCAGATTATTTTCAAACTCCCACTTTGAAAAGTCATCATAGAGAGGCACTGCCAGGGCAACTGACTGAGGACTTCTGAAAATCCACGCCTGCACCCAAATAACAAAAACACTGGCAAAATCCACTTTTCCAAAGCTCTGGATGCTGACTAAAAGATCACAACAATCCAAAAATCATTTGTTCAGCAAAAAGTGACTTAACGCAAGAAAGAATAGCAAAGTCTGAGGCATTTTAGCGTCCCCACTGCCATGCCCTTCACCCTACTTTGGGAGCACACTTGCAAACAAACACCTTTGCAAGCAAGTATACTAGCTATGAAAACCAGCAGCCTAGCCATCACTGGACAGGACACGATGGGTCTGCAGCTGTCCAACAGCCCCACACTGGGAAACGATGACAATTTGAGCGACCTTGCACATAACCGACAATCTGTGATATCAGGCCTTGTTTTATTTCACCTGAATCAGAACCGGCTCTCTCTGAGCAGCTATTGGCAATCCTCTGACCTTGCAGCTGCCTGAGGCGGCAGTACCAGTTGGGGCCCAAAAGAAGCTATCCAAAACGCCTGAAAGGAAAACCTGGAGAATAGATATCCATTCGGGTGAAAAGCACTGAGATATTGCTGGCAATCTAGACGGTCTTATGCATGCTCAGCAACGTAGTGGTGGCCCTCATCTCTCATTTACTTGACGACCTTCATACTCTGCACAAAGCAGACTTGTAAACTGCCTGCTGGAGTTTTGAAGGTGACTCCCAACGCGCACACACACACACACACACACACACACACACACAAGACTCCTGGCAAAGGCGGGGACACACACCACTCCCAGGCGTTGAAGGAAATCCCTGTCCAATCACTAGCTGGCCACTAAGACAACTGAGAAGACTTCAGTGGACACGCATGGCAAAAGTTGTCCAGGAAATGTCATTCCACTAGTCTAGGAAAATCACTAACCAAACAGCACCAGCAACAATACGCCCTGCAGAAGGGGAGGACATCTAACGATGGCAGTTACTGCATTATACCATTTTAAAAGGCCCAGTTTTCCACTGAAACGTGAGGAGACTTTCAGCGATACGGAAAAGTATGGCCCCTACACAGGGAAAAACAAATGTCAATACAAACCGCCTCTGAGGAAGCCCAAACACTGGACTTACTGGACTAAGACTTTTAACGAGCTATTTCAAATACGTTCAGAAAATGTTTTAAAACCACAGGAGCATATGTAAGTGGCATAGAAGGAATATTTCTTCCCAATCCTGGGACATGTAAACACTATTTACCTTGAGAGGCATGCATCTCTGTTTTGGGGAGCTTAGGAGAGAGAGGAGCAACATCAGATAGATTTTGCTCAGAAGGTCCCTCGGTGGTTTGTTTTCCAGCTATGTCCTCCTCAACTGTTATCAAAAAAAGTGTCGGTTATAACTGACATAGTCTAGCATTTTCATATCATTGGCATAAAACACATGTTTCTAAATCATTTTTCTACTATAACTTCATCAACAGTTTACGAATCATTTGCTTGTGTATCACCCACACGTTCATTTCATTCTATAAAATATTTCAGTGGCATCATATTCCAGAGTTTAAAGCACTAGGTCTGGGTTTAATTTATTCTAGGGCCATCACGTATCTGCAAACATCTCAAGAGGCAGGGAGGCAACCCATTATAATGTGTCTAAAAATTATTCCCACCAGCAAGAAAAGTTCAGAATTCAGTGGCGTTAGGGCGATGGAAGTAACGGTAAAATGAACAGCCCACCTCACAGGCAACAACCCTGGCCTAGGGCTTCCATTACAACCACCCGACTGCTTACTTATCTTTCAGACAAAGGCATTTCTAGCTGAAGGACCACTCTTTAAGGCGTGATCCTACAAGCAAAGACAGCTCGAATGATCAACTACCCTCTAAATATTCATCGGTATCTTGACTTAACCTCAAACTCTAAGGAGAAAGGAAGTACGACAGAGCTCTTCAAAGTCTGATAATAGACTTCAAGCGAGAACAACCAAGGCCAATCTTCACCTGGTCCTAAATGGTTGGGGGCCAAGGCATGTCTCTCCAAGTCATGTCACGAGCAACCTTTAGCCATCCACTTGTCGACTGGCTACTGACAAATCTAAGAGAGTTATTACTACTTGATTTTATTTTGAACCATCGACTATAAAACCAAGGGGCAAAACCTATTTTCGTCAATGACAAATAACTTCGAAAACTGCAACATTTAAATTAGAAGAAAAGAAAGCATTGACTTTCTCATACCCATTAGTGATACAGAAAATGTGGCTATACAAGCACACTTCTCCATACATCTTTGCCGTCCGCAGAATCTTAGCAAGACTACAAAAAGTCTTTGGTTCTCTTTTACTTGTAACGCTTTCTCCAAGAAACGTTTATGAAACTGGTGTATGGTCTGCTATCTATCTGGTGCTGCTACAAGCATGATGTTGACTCTTGATTTCTGCTGCTGGGTATTATACTACACTGCAGCTTAAAGCTGTTGCTGCTGAGACAACTAGAAAACTCCAGATTATTTTCAAACTCCCACTTTGAAAAGTCATCATAGAGAGGCACTGTCAGGGCAACTGACTGAGGACTTCTGAAAATCCACGCCTGCACCCAAATAACAAAAACACTGGCAAAATCCACTTTTCCAAAGCTCTGGATGCTGACTAAAAGATCACAACAATCCAAAAATCATTTGTTCAGCAAAAAGTGACTTAACGCAAGAAAGAATAGCAAAGTCTGAGGCATTTTAGCGTCCCCACTGCCATGCCCTTCACCCTACTTTGGGAGCACACTTGCAAACAAACACCTTTGCAAGTATACTAGCTATGAAAACCAGCAGCCTAGCCATCACTGGACAGGACACGATGGGTCTGGAGCTGTCCAACAGCCCCACACTGGGAAACGATGACAATTTGAGCAACCTTGCACATAACCAACAATCTGTGATATCAGGCCTTGTTTTATTTCACCTGAATCAGAACCGGCTCTCTCTGAGCAGCTATTGGCAATCCTCTGACCTTGCAGCTGCCTGAGGCGGCAGTACCAGTTGGGGCCCAAAAGAAGCTATCCAAAACGCCTGAAAGGAAAACCTGGAGAATAGATATCCATTCGGGTGAAAAGCACTGAGATATTGCTGGCAATCTAGACGGTCTTATGCATGCTCAGCAACGTAGTGGTGGCCCTCATCTCTCATTTACTTGACGACCTTCATACTCTGCACAAAGCAGACTTGTAAACTGCCTGCTGGAGTTTTGAAGGTGACTCCCAACGCGCGCACACACACACACACACACACACACACACACACACACACAAGACTCCTGGCAAAGGCGGGGACACACACCACTCCCAGGCGTTGAAGGAAATCCCTGTCCAATCACTAGCTGGCCACTAAGACAACTGAGAAGACTTCAGTGGACGCGCATGGCAAAAGTTGTCCAGGAAATGTCATTCCACTAGTCTAGGAAAATCACTAACCAAACAGCACCAGCAACAATACGCCCTGCAGAAGGGGAGGACATCTAACGATGGCAGTTACTGCATTATACCATTTTAAAAGGCCCAGTTTTCCACTGAAACGTGAGGAGACTTTCAGCGATACGGAAAAGTATGGCCCCTACACAGGGAAAAACAAATGTCAATACAAACCGCCTCTGAGGAAGCCCAAACACTGGACTTACTGGACTAAGACTTTTAACGAGCTATTTCAAATACGTTCAGAAAATGTTTTAAAACCACAGGAGCATATGTAAGTGGCATAGAAGGAATATTTCTTCCCAATCCTGGGACATGTAAACACTATTTACCTTGAGAGGCATGCATCTCTGTTTTGGGGAGCTTAGGAGAGAGAGGAGCAACATCAGATAGATTTTGCTCAGAAGGTCCCTCGGTGGTTTGTTTTCCAGCTATGTCCTCCTCAACTGTTATCAAAAAAAGTGTCGGTTATAACTGACATAGTCTAGCATTTTCATATCATTGGCATAAAACACATGTTTCTAAATCATTTTTCTACTATAACTTCATCAACAGTTTACGAATCATTTGCTTGTGTATCACCCACACGTTCATTTCATTCTATAAAATATTTCAGTGGCATCATATTCCAGAGTTTAAAGCACTAGGTCTGGGTTTAATTTATTCTAGGGCCATCACGTATCTGCAAACATCTCAAGAGGCAGGGAGGCAACCCATTATAATGTGTCTAAAAATTATTCCCACCAGCAAGAAAAGTTCAGAATTCAGTGGCGTTAGGGCGAAGGAAGTAACGGTAAAATGAACAGCCCACCTCACAGGCAACAACCCTGGCCTAGGGCTTCCATTACAACCACCCGACTGCTTACTTATCTTTCAGACAAAGGCATTTCTAGCTGAAGGACCACTCTTTAAGGCGTGATCCTACAAGCAAAGACAGCTCGAATGATCAACTACCCTCTAAATATTCATCGATATCTTGACTTAACCTCAAACTCTAAGGAGAAAGGAAGTACGACAGAGCTCTTCAAAGTCTGATAATAGACTTCAAGCGAGAACAACCAAGGCCAATCTTCACCTGGTCCTAAATGGTTGGGGGCCAAGGCATGTCTCTCCAAGTCATGTCACGAGCAACCTTTAGCCATCCACTTGTCGACTGGCTACTGACAAATCTAAGAGAGTTATTACTACTTGATTTTATTTTGAACCATCGACTATAAAACCAAGGGGCAAAACCTATTTTCGTCAATGACAAATAACTTCGAAAACTGCAACATTTAAATTAGAAGAAAAGAAAGCATTGACTTTCTCATACCCATTAGTGATACAGAAAATGTGGCTATACAAGCACACTTCTCCATACATCTTTGCCGTCCGCAGAATCTTAGCAAGACTACAAAAAGTCTTTGGTTCTCTTTTACTTGTAACGCTTTCTCCAAGAAACGTTTATGAAACTGGTGTATGGTCTGCTATCTATCTGGTGCTGCTACAAGCATGATGTTGACTCTTGATTTCTGCTGCTGGGTATTATACTACGCTGCAGCTTAAAGCTGTTGCTGCTGAGACAACTAGAAAACTCCAGATTATTTTCAAACTCCCACTTTGAAAAGTCATCATAGAGAGGCACTGCCAGGGCAACTGACTGAGGACTTCTGAAAATCCACGCCTGCACCCAAATAACAAAAACACTGGCAAAATCCACTTTTCCAAAGCTCTGGATGCTGACTAAAAGATCACAACAATCCAAAAATCATTTGTTCAGCAAAAAGTGACTTAACGCAAGAAAGAATAGCAAAGTCTGAGGCATTTTAGCGTCCCCACTGCCATGCCCTTCACCCTACTTTGGGAGCACACTTGCAAACAAACACCTTTGCAAGCAAGTATACTAGCTATGAAAACCAGCAGCCTAGCCATCACTGGACAGGACACGATGGGTCTGGAGCTGTCCAACAGCCCCACACTGGGAAACGATGACAATTTGAGCGACCTTGCACATAACCGACAATCTGTGATATCAGGCCTTGTTTTATTTCACCTGAATCAGAACCGGCTCTCTCTGAGCAGCTATTGGCAATCCTCTGACCTTGCAGCTGCCTGAGGCGGCAGTACCAGTTGGGGCCCAAAAGAAGCTATCCAAAACGCCTGAAAGGAAAACCTGGAGAATAGATATCCATTCGGGTGAAAAGCACTGAGATATTGCTGGCAATCTAGACGGTCTTATGCATGCTCAGCAACGTAGTGGTGGCCCTCATCTCTCATTTACTTGACGACCTTCATACTCTGCACAAAGCAGACTTGTAAACTGCCTGCTGGAGTTTTGAAGGTGACTCCCAACGCGCACACACACACACACACACACACACACACACACAAGACTCCTGGCAAAGGCGGGGACACACACCACTCCCAGGCGTTGAAGGAAATCCCTGTCCAATCACTAGCTGGCCACTAAGACAACTGAGAAGACTTCAGTGGACACGCATGGCAAAAGTTGTCCAGGAAATGTCATTCCACTAGTCTAGGAAAATCACTAACCAAACAGCACCAGCAACAATACGCCCTGCAGAAGGGGAGGACATCTAACGATGGCAGTTACTGCATTATACCATTTTAAAAGGCCCAGTTTTCCACTGAAACGTGAGGAGACTTTCAGCGATACGGAAAAGTATGGCCCCTACACAGGGAAAAACAAATGTCAATACAAACCGCCTCTGAGGAAGCCCAAACACTGGACTTACTGGACTAAGACTTTTAACGAGCTATTTCAAATACGTTCAGAAAATGTTTTAAAACCACAGGAGCATATGTAAGTGGCATAGAAGGAATATTTCTTCCCAATCCTGGGACATGTAAACACTATTTACCTTGAGAGGCATGCATCTCTGTTTTGGGGAGCTTAGGAGAGAGAGGAGCAACATCAGATAGATTTTGCTCAGAAGGTCCCTCGGTGGTTTGTTTTCCAGCTATGTCCTCCTCAACTGTTATCAAAAAAAGTGTCGGTTATAACTGACATAGTCTAGCATTTTCATATCATTGGCATAAAACACATGTTTCTAAATCATTTTTCTACTATAACTTCATCAACAGTTTACGAATCATTTGCTTGTGTATCACCCACACGTTCATTTCATTCTATAAAATATTTCAGTGGCATCATATTCCAGAGTTTAAAGCACTAGGTCTGGGTTTAATTTATTCTAGGGCCATCACGTATCTGCAAACATCTCAAGAGGCAGGGAGGCAACCCATTATAATGTGTCTAAAAATTATTCCCACCAGCAAGAAAAGTTCAGAATTCAGTGGCGTTAGGGCGATGGAAGTAACGGTAAAATGAACAGCCCACCTCACAGGCAACAACCCTGGCCTAGGGCTTCCATTACAACCACCCGACTGCTTACTTATCTTTCAGACAAAGGCATTTCTAGCTGAAGGACCACTCTTTAAGGCGTGATCCTACAAGCAAAGACAGCTCGAATGATCAACTACCCTCTAAATATTCATCGGTATCTTGACTTAACCTCAAACTCTAAGGAGAAAGGAAGTACGACAGAGCTCTTCAAAGTCTGATAATAGACTTCAAGCGAGAACAACCAAGGCCAATCTTCACCTGGTCCTAAATGGTTGGGGGCCAAGGCATGTCTCTCCAAGTCATGTCACGAGCAACCTTTAGCCATCCACTTGTCGACTGGCTACTGACAAATCTAAGAGAGTTATTACTACTTGATTTTATTTTGAACCATCGACTATAAAACCAAGGGGCAAAACCTATTTTCGTCAATGACAAATAACTTCGAAAACTGCAACATTTAAATTAGAAGAAAAGAAAGCATTGACTTTCTCATACCCATTAGTGATACAGAAAATGTGGCTATACAAGCACACTTCTCCATACATCTTTGCCGTCCGCAGAATCTTAGCAAGACTACAAAAAGTCTTTGGTTCTCTTTTACTTGTAACGCTTTCTCCAAGAAACGTTTATGAAACTGGTGTATGGTCTGCTATCTATCTGGTGCTGCTACAAGCATGATGTTGACTCTTGATTTCTGCTGCTGGGTATTATACTACGCTGCAGCTTAAAGCTGTTGCTGCTGAGACAACTAGAAAACTCCAGATTATTTTCAAACTCCCACTTTGAAAAGTCATCATAGAGAGGCACTGCCAGGGCAACTGACTGAGGACTTCTGAAAATCCACGCCTGCACCCAAATAACAAAAACACTGGCAAAATCCACTTTTCCAAAGCTCTGGATGCTGACTAAAAGATCACAACAATCCAAAAATCATTTGTTCAGCAAAAAGTGACTTAACGCAAGAAAGAATAGCAAAGTCTGAGGCATTTTAGCGTCCCCACTGCCATGCCCTTCACCCTACTTTGGGAGCACACTTGCAAACAAACACCTTTGCAAGTATACTAGCTATGAAAACCAGCAGCCTAGCCATCACTGGACAGGACACGATGGGTCTGGAGCTGTCCAACAGCCCCACACTGGGAAACGATGACAATTTGAGCGACCTTGCACATAACCGACAATCTGTGATATCAGGCCTTGTTTTATTTCACCTGAATCAGAACCGGCTCTCTCTGAGCAGCTATTGGCAATCCTCTGACCTTGCAGCTGCCTGAGGCGGCAGTACCAGTTGGGGCCCAAAAGAAGCTATCCAAAACGCCTGAAAGGAAAACCTGGAGAATAGATATCCATTCGGGTGAAAAGCACTGAGATATTGCTGGCAATCTAGACGGTCTTATGCATGCTCAGCAACGTAGTGGTGGCCCTCATCTCTCATTTACTTGACGACCTTCATACTCTGCACAAAGCAGACTTGTAAACTGCCTGCTGGAGTTTTGAAGGTGACTCCCAACGCGCACACACACACACACACACACACAAGACTCCTGGCAAAGGCGGGGACACACACCACTCCCAGGCGTTGAAGGAAATCCCTGTCCAATCACTAGCTGGCCACTAAGACAACTGAGAAGACTTCAGTGGACACGCATGGCAAAAGTTGTCCAGGAAATGTCATTCCACTAGTCTAGGAAAATCACTAACCAAACAGCACCAGCAACAATACGCCCTGCAGAAGGGGAGGACATCTAACGATGGCAGTTACTGCATTATACCATTTTAAAAGGCCCAGTTTTCCACTGAAACGTGAGGAGACTTTCAGCGATACGGAAAAGTATGGCCCCTACACAGGGAAAAACAAATGTCAATACAAACCGCCTCTGAGGAAGCCCAAACACTGGACTTACTGGACTAAGACTTTTAACGAGCTATTTCAAATACGTTCAGAAAATGTTTTAAAACCACAGGAGCATATGTAAGTGGCATAGAAGGAATATTTCTTCCCAATCCTGGGACATGTAAACACTATTTACCTTGAGAGGCATGCATCTCTGTTTTGGGGAGCTTAGGAGAGAGAGGAGCAACATCAGATAGATTTTGCTCAGAAGGTCCCTCGGTGGTTTGTTTTCCAGCTATGTCCTCCTCAACTGTTATCAAAAAAAGTGTCGGTTATAACTGACATAGTCTAGCATTTTCATATCATTGGCATAAAACACATGTTTCTAAATCATTTTTCTACTATAACTTCATCAACAGTTTACGAATCATTTGCTTGTGTATCACCCACACGTTCATTTCATTCTATAAAATATTTCAGTGGCATCATATTCCAGAGTTTAAAGCACTAGGTCTGGGTTTAATTTATTCTAGGGCCATCACGTATCTGCAAACATCTCAAGAGGCAGGGAGGCAACCCATTATAATGTGTCTAAAAATTATTCCCACCAGCAAGAAAAGTTCAGAATTCAGTGGCGTTAGGGCGATGGAAGTAACGGTAAAATGAACAGCCCACCTCACAGGCAACAACCCTGGCCTAGGGCTTCCATTACAACCACCCGACTGCTTACTTATCTTTCAGACAAAGGCATTTCTAGCTGAAGGACCACTCTTTAAGGCGTGATCCTACAAGCAAAGACAGCTCGAATGATCAACTACCCTCTAAATATTCATCGGTATCTTGACTTAACCTCAAACTCTAAGGAGAAAGGAAGTACGACAGAGCTCTTCAAAGTCTGATAATAGACTTCAAGCGAGAACAACCAAGGCCAATCTTCACCTGGTCCTAAATGGTTGGGGGCCAAGGCATGTCTCTCCAAGTCATGTCACGAGCAACCTTTAGCCATCCACTTGTCGACTGGCTACTGACAAATCTAAGAGAGTTATTACTACTTGATTTTATTTTGAACCATCGACTATAAAACCAAGGGGCAAAACCTATTTTCGTCAATGACAAATAACTTCGAAAACTGCAACATTTAAATTAGAAGAAAAGAAAGCATTGACTTTCTCATACCCATTAGTGATACAGAAAATGTGGCTATACAAGCACACTTCTCCATACATCTTTGCCGTCCGCAGAATCTTAGCAAGACTACAAAAAGTCTTTGGTTCTCTTTTACTTGTAACGCTTTCTCCAAGAAACGTTTATGAAACTGGTGTATGGTCTGCTATCTATCTGGTGCTGCTACAAGCATGATGTTGACTCTTGATTTCTGCTGCTGGGTATTATACTACGCTGCAGCTTAAAGCTGTTGCTGCTGAGACAACTAGAAAACTCCAGATTATTTTCAAACTCCCACTTTGAAAAGTCATCATAGAGAGGCACTGCCAGGGCAACTGACTGAGGACTTCTGAAAATCCACGCCTGCACCCAAATAACAAAAACACTGGCAAAATCCACTTTTCCAAAGCTCTGGATGCTGACTAAAAGATCACAACAATCCAAAAATCATTTGTTCAGCAAAAAGTGACTTAACGCAAGAAAGAATAGCAAAGTCTGAGGCATTTTAGCGTCCCCACTGCCATGCCCTTCACCCTACTTTGGGAGCACACTTGCAAACAAACACCTTTGCAAGTATACTAGCTATGAAAACCAGCAGCCTAGCCATCACTGGACAGGACACGATGGGTCTGGAGCTGTCCAACAGCCCCACACTGGGAAACGATGACAATTTGAGCGACCTTGCACATAACCGACAATCTGTGATATCAGGCCTTGTTTTATTTCACCTGAATCAGAACCGGCTCTCTCTGAGCAGCTATTGGCAATCCTCTGACCTTGCAGCTGCCTGAGGCGGCAGTACCAGTTGGGGCCCAAAAGAAGCTATCCAAAACGCCTGAAAGGAAAACCTGGAGAATAGATATCCATTCGGGTGAAAAGCACTGAGATATTGCTGGCAATCTAGACGGTCTTATGCATGCTCAGCAACGTAGTGGTGGCCCTCATCTCTCATTTACTTGACGACCTTCATACTCTGCACAAAGCAGACTTGTAAACTGCCTGCTGGAGTTTTGAAGGTGACTCCCAACGCGCACACACACACACACACACACACAAGACTCCTGGCAAAGGCGGGGACACACACCACTCCCAGGCGTTGAAGGAAATCCCTGTCCAATCACTAGCTGGCCACTAAGACAACTGAGAAGACTTCAGTGGACACGCATGGCAAAAGTTGTCCAGGAAATGTCATTCCACTAGTCTAGGAAAATCACTAACCAAACAGCACCAGCAACAATACGCCCTGCAGAAGGGGAGGACATCTAACGATGGCAGTTACTGCATTATACCATTTTAAAAGGCCCAGTTTTCCACTGAAACGTGAGGAGACTTTCAGCGATACGGAAAAGTATGGCCCCTACACAGGGAAAAACAAATGTCAATACAAACCGCCTCTGAGGAAGCCCAAACACTGGACTTACTGGACTAAGACTTTTAACGAGCTATTTCAAATACGTTCAGAAAATGTTTTAAAACCACAGGAGCATATGTAAGTGGCATAGAAGGAATATTTCTTCCCAATCCTGGGACATGTAAACACTATTTACCTTGAGAGGCATGCATCTCTGTTTTGGGGAGCTTAGGAGAGAGAGGAGCAACATCAGATAGATTTTGCTCAGAAGGTCCCTCGGTGGTTTGTTTTCCAGCTATGTCCTCCTCAACTGTTATCAAAAAAAGTGTCGGTTATAACTGACATAGTCTAGCATTTTCATATCATTGGCATAAAACACATGTTTCTAAATCATTTTTCTACTATAACTTCATCAACAGTTTACGAATCATTTGCTTGTGTATCACCCACACGTTCATTTCATTCTATAAAATATTTCAGTGGCATCATATTCCAGAGTTTAAAGCACTAGGTCTGGGTTTAATTTATTCTAGGGCCATCACGTATCTGCAAACATCTCAAGAGGCAGGGAGGCAACCCATTATAATGTGTCTAAAAATTATTCCCACCAGCAAGAAAAGTTCAGAATTCAGTGGCGTTAGGGCGATGGAAGTAACGGTAAAATGAACAGCCCACCTCACAGGCAACAACCCTGGCCTAGGGCTTCCATTACAACCACCCGACTGCTTACTTATCTTTCAGACAAAGGCATTTCTAGCTGAAGGACCACTCTTTAAGGCGTGATCCTACAAGCAAAGACAGCTCGAATGATCAACTACCCTCTAAATATTCATCGGTATCTTGACTTAACCTCAAACTCTAAGGAGAAAGGAAGTACGACAGAGCTCTTCAAAGTCTGATAATAGACTTCAAGCGAGAACAACCAAGGCCAATCTTCACCTGGTCCTAAATGGTTGGGGGCCAAGGCATGTCTCTCCAAGTCATGTCACGAGCAACCTTTAGCCATCCACTTGTCGACTGGCTACTGACAAATCTAAGAGAGTTATTACTACTTGATTTTATTTTGAACCATCGACTATAAAACCAAGGGGCAAAACCTATTTTCGTCAATGACAAATAACTTCGAAAACTGCAACATTTAAATTAGAAGAAAAGAAAGCATTGACTTTCTCATACCCATTAGTGATACAGAAAATGTGGCTATACAAGCACACTTCTCCATACATCTTTGCCGTCCGCAGAATCTTAGCAAGACTACAAAAAGTCTTTGGTTCTCTTTTACTTGTAACGCTTTCTCCAAGAAACGTTTATGAAACTGGTGTATGGTCTGCTATCTATCTGGTGCTGCTACAAGCATGATGTTGACTCTTGATTTCTGCTGCTGGGTATTATACTACGCTGCAGCTTAAAGCTGTTGCTGCTGAGACAACTAGAAAACTCCAGATTATTTTCAAACTCCCACTTTGAAAAGTCATCATAGAGAGGCACTGCCAGGGCAACTGACTGAGGACTTCTGAAAATCCACGCCTGCACCCAAATAACAAAAACACTGGCAAAATCCACTTTTCCAAAGCTCTGGATGCTGACTAAAAGATCACAACAATCCAAAAATCATTTGTTCAGCAAAAAGTGACTTAACGCAAGAAAGAATAGCAAAGTCTGAGGCATTTTAGCGTCCCCACTGCCATGCCCTTCACCCTACTTTGGGAGCACACTTGCAAACAAACACCTTTGCAAGTATACTAGCTATGAAAACCAGCAGCCTAGCCATCACTGGACAGGACACGATGGGTCTGGAGCTGTCCAACAGCCCCACACTGGGAAACGATGACAATTTGAGCGACCTTGCACATAACCGACAATCTGTGATATCAGGCCTTGTTTTATTTCACCTGAATCAGAACCGGCTCTCTCTGAGCAGCTATTGGCAATCCTCTGACCTTGCAGCTGCCTGAGGCGGCAGTACCAGTTGGGGCCCAAAAGAAGCTATCCAAAACGCCTGAAAGGAAAACCTGGAGAATAGATATCCATTCGGGTGAAAAGCACTGAGATATTGCTGGCAATCTAGACGGTCTTATGCATGCTCAGCAACGTAGTGGTGGCCCTCATCTCTCATTTACTTGACGACCTTCATACTCTGCACAAAGCAGACTTGTAAACTGCCTGCTGGAGTTTTGAAGGTGACTCCCAACGCGCACACACACACACACACACACACAAGACTCCTGGCAAAGGCGGGGACACACACCACTCCCAGGCGTTGAAGGAAATCCCTGTCCAATCACTAGCTGGCCACTAAGACAACTGAGAAGACTTCAGTGGACACGCATGGCAAAAGTTGTCCAGGAAATGTCATTCCACTAGTCTAGGAAAATCACTAACCAAACAGCACCAGCAACAATACGCCCTGCAGAAGGGGAGGACATCTAACGATGGCAGTTACTGCATTATACCATTTTAAAAGGCCCAGTTTTCCACTGAAACGTGAGGAGACTTTCAGCGATACGGAAAAGTATGGCCCCTACACAGGGAAAAACAAATGTCAATACAAACCGCCTCTGAGGAAGCCCAAACACTGGACTTACTGGACTAAGACTTTTAACGAGCTATTTCAAATACGTTCAGAAAATGTTTTAAAACCACAGGAGCATATGTAAGTGGCATAGAAGGAATATTTCTTCCCAATCCTGGGACATGTAAACACTATTTACCTTGAGAGGCATGCATCTCTGTTTTGGGGAGCTTAGGAGAGAGAGGAGCAACATCAGATAGATTTTGCTCAGAAGGTCCCTCGGTGGTTTGTTTTCCAGCTATGTCCTCCTCAACTGTTATCAAAAAAAGTGTCGGTTATAACTGACATAGTCTAGCATTTTCATATCATTGGCATAAAACACATGTTTCTAAATCATTTTTCTACTATAACTTCATCAACAGTTTACGAATCATTTGCTTGTGTATCACCCACACGTTCATTTCATTCTATAAAATATTTCAGTGGCATCATATTCCAGAGTTTAAAGCACTAGGTCTGGGTTTAATTTATTCTAGGGCCATCACGTATCTGCAAACATCTCAAGAGGCAGGGAGGCAACCCATTATAATGTGTCTAAAAATTATTCCCACCAGCAAGAAAAGTTCAGAATTCAGTGGCGTTAGGGCGAAGGAAGTAACGGTAAAATGAACAGCCCACCTCACAGGCAACAACCCTGGCCTAGGGCTTCCATTACAACCACCCGACTGCTTACTTATCTTTCAGACAAAGGCATTTCTAGCTGAAGGACCACTCTTTAAGGCGTGATCCTACAAGCAAAGACAGCTCGAATGATCAACTACCCTCTAAATATTCATCGGTATCTTGACTTAACCTCAAACTCTAAGGAGAAAGGAAGTACGACAGAACTCTTCAAAGTCTGATAATAGACTTCAAGCGAGAACAACCAAGGCCAATCTTCACCTGGTCCTAAATGGTTGGGGGCCAAGGCATGTCTCTCCAAGTCATGTCACGAGCAACCTTTAGCCATCCACTTGTCGACTGGCTACTGACAAATCTAAGAGAGTTATTACTACTTGATTTTATTTTGAACCATCGACTATAAAACCAAGGGGCAAAACCTATTTTCGTCAATGACAAATAACTTCGAAAACTGCAACATTTAAATTAGAAGAAAAGAAAGCATTGACTTTCTCATACCCATTAGTGATACAGAAAATGTGGCTGTACAAGCACACTTCTCCATACATCTTTGCCGTCCGCAGAATCTTAGCAAGACTACAAAAAGTCTTTGGTTCTCTTTTACTTGTAACGCTTTCTCCAAGAAACGTTTATGAAACTGGTGTATGGTCTGCTATCTATCTGGTGCTGCTACAAGCATGATGTTGACTCTTGATTTCTGCTGCTGGGTATTATACTACGCTGCAGCTTAAAGCTGTTGCTGCTGAGACAACTAGAAAACTCCAGATTATTTTCAAACTCCCACTTTGAAAAGTCATCATAGAGAGGCACTGCCAGGGCAACTGACTGAGGACTTCTGAAAATCCACGCCTGCACCCAAATAACAAAAACACTGGCAAAATCCACTTTTCCAAAGCTCTGGATGCTGACTAAAAGATCACAACAATCCAAAAATCATTTGTTCAGCAAAAAGTGACTTAACACAAGAAAGAATAGCAAAGTCTGAGGCATTTTAGCGTCCCCACTGCCATGCCCTTCACCCTACTTTGGGAGCACACTTGCAAACAAACACCTTTGCAAGTATACTAGCTATGAAAACCAGCAGCCTAGCCATCACTGGACAGGACACGATGGGTCTGGAGCTGTCCAACAGCCCCACACTGGGAAACGATGACAATTTGAGCGACCTTGCACATAACCGACAATCTGTGATATCAGGCCTTGTTTTATTTCACCTGAATCAGAACCGGCTCTCTCTGAGCAGCTATTGGCAATCCTCTGACCTTGCAGCTGCCTGAGGCGGCAGTACCAGTTGGGGCCCAAAAGAAGCTATCCAAAACGCCTGAAAGGAAAACCTGGAGAATAGATATCCATTCGGGTGAAAAGCACTGAGATATTGCTGGCAATCTAGACGGTCTTATGCATGCTCAGCAACGTAGTGGTGGCCCTCATCTCTCATTTACTTGACGACCTTCATACTCTGCACAAAGCAGACTTGTAAACTGCCTGCTGGAGTTTTGAAGGTGACTCCCAACGCACACACACACACACACACACACACACACACAAGACTCCTGGCAAAGGCGGGGACACACACCACTTCCAGGCGTTGAAGGAAATCCCTGTCCAATCACTAGCTGGCCACTAAGACAACTGAGAAGACTTCAGTGGACACGCATGGCAAAAGTTGTCCAGGAAATGTCATTCCACTAGTCTAGGAAAATCACTAACCAAACAGCACCAGCAACAATACGCCCTGCAGAAGGGGAGGACATCTAACGATGGCAGTTACTGCATTATACCATTTTAAAAGGCCCAGTTTTCCACTGAAACGTGAGGAGACTTTCAGCGATACGGAAAAGTATGGCCCCTACACAGGGAAAAACAAATGTCAATACAAACCGCCTCTGAGGAAGCCCAAACACTGGACTTACTGGACTAAGACTTTTAACGAGCTATTTCAAATACGTTCAGAAAATGTTTTAAAACCACAGGAGCATATGTAAGTGGCATAGAAGGAATATTTCTTCCCAATCCTGGGACATGTAAACACTATTTACCTTGAGAGGCATGCATCTCTGTTTTGGGGAGCTTAGGAGAGAGAGGAGCAACATCAGATAGATTTTGCTCAGAAGGTCCCTCGGTGGTTTGTTTTCCAGCTATGTCCTCCTCAACTGTTATCAAAAAAAGTGTCGGTTATAACTGACATAGTCTAGCATTTTCATATCATTGGCATAAAACACATGTTTCTAAATCATTTTTCTACTATAACTTCATCAACAGTTTACGAATCATTTGCTTGTGTATCACCCACACGTTCATTTCATTCTATAAAATATTTCAGTGGCATCATATTCCAGAGTTTAAAGCACTAGGTCTGGGTTTAATTTATTCTAGGGCCATCACGTATCTGCAAACATCTCAAGAGGCAGGGAGGCAACCCATTATAATGTGTCTAAAAATTATTCCCACCAGCAAGAAAAGTTCAGAATTCAGTGGCGTTAGGGCGAAGGAAGTAACGGTAAAATGAACAGCCCACCTCACAGGCAACAACCCTGGCCTAGGGCTTCCATTACAACCACCCGACTGCTTACTTATCTTTCAGACAAAGGCATTTCTAGCTGAAGGACCACTCTTTAAGGCGTGATCCTACAAGCAAAGACAGCTCGAATGATCAACTACCCTCTAAATATTCATCGATATCTTGACTTAACCTCAGACTCTAAGGAGAAAGGAAGTACGACAGAGCTCTTCAAAGTCTGATAATAGACTTCAAGCGAGAACAACCAAGGCCAATCTTCACCTGGTCCTAAATGGTTGGGGGCCAAGGCATGTCTCTCCAAGTCATGTCACGAGCAACCTTTAGCCATCCACTTGTCGACTGGCTACTGACAAATCTAAGAGAGTTATTACTACTTGATTTTATTTTGAACCATCGACTATAAAACCAAGGGGCAAAACCTATTTTCGTCAATGACAAATAACTTCGAAAACTGCAACATTTAAATTAGAAGAAAAGAAAGCATTGACTTTCTCATACCCATTAGTGATACAGAAAATGTGGCTGTACAAGCACACTTCTCCATACATCTTTGCCGTCCGCAGAATCTTAGCAAGACTACAAAAAGTCTTTGGTTCTCTTTTACTTGTAACGCTTTCTCCAAGAAACGTTTATGAAACTGGTGTATGGTCTGCTATCTATCTGGTGCTGCTACAAGCATGATGTTGACTCTTGATTTCTGCTGCTGGGTATTATACTACGCTGCAGCTTAAAGCTGTTGCTGCTGAGACAACTAGAAAACTCCAGATTATTTTCAAACTCCCACTTTGAAAAGTCATCATAGAGAGGCACTGCCAGGGCAACTGACTGAGGACTTCTGAAAATCCACGCCTGCACCCAAATAACAAAAACACTGGCAAAATCCACTTTTCCAAAGCTCTGGATGCTGACTAAAAGATCACAACAATCCAAAAATCATTTGTTCAGCAAAAAGTGACTTAACACAAGAAAGAATAGCAAAGTCTGAGGCATTTTAGCGTCCCCACTGCCATGCCCTTCACCCTACTTTGGGAGCACACTTGCAAACAAACACCTTTGCAAGTATACTAGCTATGAAAACCAGCAGCCTAGCCATCACTGGACAGGACACGATGGGTCTGGAGCTGTCCAACAGCCCCACACTGGGAAACGATGACAATTTGAGCGACCTTGCACATAACCGACAATCTGTGATATCAGGCCTTGTTTTATTTCACCTGAATCAGAACCGGCTCTCTCTGAGCAGCTATTGGCAATCCTCTGACCTTGCAGCTGCCTGAGGCGGCAGTACCAGTTGGGGCCCAAAAGAAGCTATCCAAAACGCCTGAAAGGAAAACCTGGAGAATAGATATCCATTCGGGTGAAAAGCACTGAGATATTGCTGGCAATCTAGACGGTCTTATGCATGCTCAGCAACGTAGTGGTGGCCCTCATCTCTCATTTACTTGACGACCTTCATACTCTGCACAAAGCAGACTTGTAAACTGCCTGCTGGAGTTTTGAAGGTGACTCCCAACGCACACACACACACACACACACACACACACAAGACTCCTGGCAAAGGCGGGGACACACACCACTTCCAGGCGTTGAAGGAAATCCCTGTCCAATCACTAGCTGGCCACTAAGACAACTGAGAAGACTTCAGTGGACACGCATGGCAAAAGTTGTCCAGGAAATGTCATTCCACTAGTCTAGGAAAATCACTAACCAAACAGCACCAGCAACAATACGCCCTGCAGAAGGGGAGGACATCTAACGATGGCAGTTACTGCATTATACCATTTTAAAAGGCCCAGTTTTCCACTGAAACGTGAGGAGACTTTCAGCGATACGGAAAAGTATGGCCCCTACACAGGGAAAAACAAATGTCAATACAAACCGCCTCTGAGGAAGCCCAAACACTGGACTTACTGGACTAAGACTTTTAACGAGCTATTTCAAATACGTTCAGAAAATGTTTTAAAACCACAGGAGCATATGTAAGTGGCATAGAAGGAATATTTCTTCCCAATCCTGGGACATGTAAACACTATTTACCTTGAGAGGCATGCATCTCTGTTTTGGGGAGCTTAGGAGAGAGAGGAGCAACATCAGATAGATTTTGCTCAGAAGGTCCCTCGGTGGTTTGTTTTCCAGCTATGTCCTCCTCAACTGTTATCAAAAAAAGTGTCGGTTATAACTGACATAGTCTAGCATTTTCATATCATTGGCATAAAACACATGTTTCTAAATCATTTTTCTACTATAACTTCATCAACAGTTTACGAATCATTTGCTTGTGTATCACCCACACGTTCATTTCATTCTATAAAATATTTCAGTGGCATCATATTCCAGAGTTTAAAGCACTAGGTCTGGGTTTAATTTATTCTAGGGCCATCACGTATCTGCAAACATCTCAAGAGGCAGGGAGGCAACCCATTATAATGTGTCTAAAAATTATTCCCACCAGCAAGAAAAGTTCAGAATTCAGTGGCGTTAGGGCGAAGGAAGTAACGGTAAAATGAACAGCCCACCTCACAGGCAACAACCCTGGCCTAGGGCTTCCATTACAACCACCCGACTGCTTACTTATCTTTCAGACAAAGGCATTTCTAGCTGAAGGACCACTCTTTAAGGCGTGATCCTACAAGCAAAGACAGCTCGAATGATCAACTACCCTCTAAATATTCATCGATATCTTGACTTAACCTCAGACTCTAAGGAGAAAGGAAGTACGACAGAGCTCTTCAAAGTCTGATAATAGACTTCAAGCGAGAACAACCAAGGCCAATCTTCACCTGGTCCTAAATGGTTGGGGGCCAAGGCATGTCTCTCCAAGTCATGTCACGAGCAACCTTTAGCCATCCACTTGTCGACTGGCTACTGACAAATCTAAGAGAGTTATTACTACTTGATTTTATTTTGAACCATCGACTATAAAACCAAGGGGCAAAACCTATTTTCGTCAATGACAAATAACTTCGAAAACTGCAACATTTAAATTAGAAGAAAAGAAAGCATTGACTTTCTCATACCCATTAGTGATACAGAAAATGTGGCTATACAAGCACACTTCTCCATACATCTTTGCCGTCCGCAGAATCTTAGCAAGACTACAAAAAGTCTTTGGTTCTCTTTTACTTGTAACGCTTTCTCCAAGAAACGTTTATGAAACTGGTGTATGGTCTGCTATCTATCTGGTGCTGCTACAAGCATGATGTTGACTCTTGATTTCTGCTGCTGGGTATTATACTACGCTGCAGCTTAAAGCTGTTGCTGCTGAGACAACTAGAAAACTCCAGATTATTTTCAAACTCCCACTTTGAAAAGTCATCATAGAGAGGCACTGCCAGGGCAACTGACTGAGGACTTCTGAAAATCCACGCCTGCACCCAAATAACAAAAACACTGGCAAAATCCACTTTTCCAAAGCTCTGGATGCTGACTAAAAGATCACAACAATCCAAAAATCATTTGTTCAGCAAAAAGTGACTTAACGCAAGAAAGAATAGCAAAGTCTGAGGCATTTTAGCGTCCCCACTGCCATGCCCTTCACCCTACTTTGGGAGCACACTTGCAAACAAACACCTTTGCAAGTATACTAGCTATGAAAACCAGCAGCCTAGCCATCACTGGACAGGACACGATGGGTCTGGAGCTGTCCAACAGCCCCACACTGGGAAACGATGACAATTTGAGCGACCTTGCACATAACCGACAATCTGTGATATCAGGCCTTGTTTTATTTCACCTGAATCAGAACCGGCTCTCTCTGAGCAGCTATTGGCAATCCTCTGACCTTGCAGCTGCCTGAGGCGGCAGTACCAGTTGGGGCCCAAAAGAAGCTATCCAAAACGCCTGAAAGGAAAACCTGGAGAATAGATATCCATTCGGGTGAAAAGCACTGAGATATTGCTGGCAATCTAGACGGTCTTATGCATGCTCAGCAACGTAGTGGTGGCCCTCATCTCTCATTTACTTGACGACCTTCATACTCTGCACAAAGCAGACTTGTAAACTGCCTGCTGGAGTTTTGAAGGTGACTCCCAACGCACACACACACACACACACACACACACAAGACTCCTGGCAAAGGCGGAGACACACACCACTTCCAGGCGTTGAAGGAAATCCCTGTCCAATCACTAGCTGGCCACTAAGACAACTGAGAAGACTTCAGTGGACACGCATGGCAAAAGTTGTCCAGGAAATGTCATTCCACTAGTCTAGGAAAATCACTAACCAAACAGCACCAGCAACAATACGCCCTGCAGAAGGGGAGGACATCTAACGATGGCAGTTACTGCATTATACCATTTTAAAAGGCCCAGTTTTCCACTGAAACGTGAGGAGACTTTCAGCGATACGGAAAAGTATGGCCCCTACACAGGGAAAAACAAATGTCAATACAAACCGCCTCTGAGGAAGCCCAAACACTGGACTTACTGGACTAAGACTTTTAACGAGCTATTTCAAATACGTTCAGAAAATGTTTTAAAACCACAGGAGCATATGTAAGTGGCATAGAAGGAATATTTCTTCCCAATCCTGGGACATGTAAACACTATTTACCTTGAGAGGCATGCATCTCTGTTTTGGGGAGCTTAGGAGAGAGAGGAGCAACATCAGATAGATTTTGCTCAGAAGGTCCCTCGGTGGTTTGTTTTCCAGCTATGTCCTCCTCAACTGTTATCAAAAAAAGTGTCGGTTATAACTGACATAGTCTAGCATTTTCATATCATTGGCATAAAACACATGTTTCTAAATCATTTTTCTACTATAACTTCATCAACAGTTTACGAATCATTTGCTTGTGTATCACCCACACGTTCATTTCATTCTATAAAATATTTCAGTGGCATCATATTCCAGAGTTTAAAGCACTAGGTCTGGGTTTAATTTATTCTAGGGCCATCACGTATCTGCAAACATCTCAAGAGGCAGGGAGGCAACCCATTATAATGTGTCTAAAAATTATTCCCACCAGCAAGAAAAGTTCAGAATTCAGTGGCGTTAGGGCGAAGGAAGTAACGGTAAAATGAACAGCCCACCTCACAGGCAACAACCCTGGCCTAGGGCTTCCATTACAACCACCCGACTGCTTACTTATCTTTCAGACAAAGGCATTTCTAGCTGAAGGACCACTCTTTAAGGCGTGATCCTACAAGCAAAGACAGCTCGAATGATCAACTACCCTCTAAATATTCATCGGTATCTTGACTTAACCTCAGACTCTAAGGAGAAAGGAAGTACGACAGAACTCTTCAAAGTCTGATAATAGACTTCAAGCGAGAACAACCAAGGCCAATCTTCACCTGGTCCTAAATGGTTGGGGGCCAAGGCATGTCTCTCCAAGTCATGTCACGAGCAACCTTTAGCTATCCACTTGTCGACTGGCTACTGACAAATCTAAGAGAGTTATTACTACTTGATTTTATTTTGAACCATCGACTATAAAACCAAGGGGCAAAACCTATTTTCGTCAATGACAAATAACTTCGAAAACTGCAACATTTAAATTAGAAGAAAAGAAAGCATTGGCTTTCTCATACCCATTAGTGATACAGAAAATGTGGCTACACAAAAGCACACTTCTCCATACATCTTTGCCGTCCGCAGAATCTTAGCAAGACTACAAAAAGTCTTTGGTTCTCTTTTACTTGTAACGCTTTCTCCAAGAAACGTTTATGAAACTGGTGTATGGTCTGCTATCTATCTGGTGCTGCTACAAGCATGATGCTGACTCTTGATTTCTGCTGCTGGGTATTATACTACGCTGCAGCTTAAAGCTGTTGCTGCTGAGACAACTAGAAAACTCCAGATTATTTTCAAACTCCCACTTTGAAAAGTCATCATAGAGAGGCACTGCCAGGGCAACTGACTGAGGACTTCTGAAAATCCACGCCTGCACCCAAATAACAAAAACACTGGCAAAATCCACTTTTCCAAAGCTCTGGATGCTGACTAAAAGATCACAACAATCCAAAAATCATTTGTTCAGCAAAAAGTGACTTAACGCAAGAAAGAATAGCAAAGTCTGAGGCATTTTAGCGTCCCCACTGCCATGCCCTTCACCCTACTTTGGGACCACACTTGCAAACAAACACCTTTGCAAGTATACTAGCTATGAAAACCAGCAGCCTAGCCATCACTGGACAGGACACGATGCGCCTGGAGCTGTCCAACAGCCCCACACTCGGAAACGATGACAATTTGAGCAACCTTGCACATAACTGACAATCTGTGATATCAGGCCTTGTTTTATTTCACCTGAATCAGAACCGGCTCTCTCTGAGCAGCTATTGGCAATCCTCTGACCTTGCAGCTGCCTGAGGCGGCAGTACCAGTTGGGGCCCAAAAGAAGCTATCCAAAACGCCTGAAAGGAAAACCTGGAGAATAGATATCCATTCGGGTGAAAAGCACTGAGATATTGCTGGCAATCTAGACGGTCTTATGCATGCTCAGCAACGTAGTGGTGGCCCTCATCTCTCATTTACTTGACGACCTTCATACTCTGCACAAAGCAGACTTGTAAACTGCCTGCTGGAGTTTTGAAGGTGACTCCCAACGCACACACACACACACACACACACACACACACAAGACTCCTGGCAAAGGCGGGGACACACACCACTCCCAGGCGTTGAAGGAAATCCCTGTCCAATCACTAGCTGTCCACTAGATAACTGAGAGCACTTCAGTAGTCATAGAAGACAAATTTAGCCCAAGAAGCCTGATCAAATTAGACTCAGAATGTCACTGAAGAAGCAACTCCAGCAACAACAAGCTCTGTAGATTGGAATGAAATCTAATGATAAGAGTTTTTGCATTATATCACTTAAAAAGGCCGAGTTGTCAACTGAAATATAGAAAGACATGTAAAGTAACAGAAAAGGATGGAGCATACACAGGGCAAAACCTATGTCAATATAAATTGCCTCTGAGGAAGCCCAGACACTGAACCTAGTGGACAATGTCTTTGCATAGGCTATTTTATATACTTGCACAAAATTTTTAAAATATTAGAGTACATATAAGTAATACACTATAACTTTTCTTCTCAATCCAGGGACATGTAAATACTATTTACCTTGAAAGGCATGCATCTCTGTTTTGAGGAGCTTAGGAGGTAGAGGAGCAACATCAGACAGAGGTTGCTCAGAAGGTCTCTTGGTGGTTTGTTTTTCAGTTAGGTCCTCCTCAACTGTTGTCAAAAAGAGATTGTGTTCTCATAAGATATTATAGAATTTTCATACCATCAGCATAAAACACATGTTTCTAAATCATTTTTCGACTAAAACTTCAACAACAGTTCATGAATTATTTGATTATGTATGAACAACACGTTCATTTCATCCTATAAACTATTTCAGTGACATCATATTCCAGAGTTTAAAGCACTAGGTCTGGGTTTAACTTATTCTAGGGCCATCACGAATCTGCAAACATCTCAAGATGCAGGGAGGTAACCAATTATAATGTGTCTAATAACTGTTCCCACGAGCAGGGGCAGTACTGGTATAATTAACAGCCCATTTCACAGGCAACAACGCTGGCCTGGGGCTGCCATTACAACCACTCAACTGCTTACTTATCTTTCAACCAAATGCATTTCTACCTGAAAGACCACTCTTTAAGGCATGATCCTACAAGGAAAGACAGCTCGAATGATCAACTACAGTCTAAATATTCATCGATATCTTGATTCACACTCAAAATCTAAGGAAAAAGTATGTACAATAGAACTCTTCAAAGTCTGAGAATAGACTTTAAGTGAGAACAACCAACGTCAATCTTCACCTGGTTCTAAATGGTTGGGGGCCAAGGCATGTCTCTCCAAGTCAAGTCACGAGCAACCTTTAGCCATCCACTTATTGACTGACTACTGACAAATCTAAGAGAGTTATTACTACCTGATTTTATTTTGAATCATTGACTATAAAACTAAGGGGCAAAACATATTTTCCTGAATGACAAATACCTCAAAAATTGCAACAATTAAATTAGAAGAAAAGAAAGCATTGACTTTTTCATACCCATTAATGATACAGAAAATTTCACTATGCAAGTATACTTCTCCATACATATTTGTCTTCCTTAGCATCTTAGCAAGATTACAAAAAGTCTTTAGTTCTCTTTCACTTGTAATGCTTTCTTTATGACAAGTTTATGAAAGTGGTGTATTATCTACTATCTATCTGGTGCTGCCTCAAGCATAACGTTGACTCTTTATTTCGGCTTCTGAGTATTATAGTACGCTGCAGTTTAAAACTGTTCCTGCTGAGATAAGTAGAAAACTCTAGATTATTTTAAAACGCCCATATAAAAAGTCATCATACAGAGGCACTTGCAGGGCAACTGATTAAGCACTTCTGAAAATACACGCCGAGGACTTCTGAAAATACACGCCTTCATCCAAATAATGAAAAACTGGCAAAATCCACTTGTCCAAAACTCTGGATATTGATTAAAAGATTACAACAATCCAAAAATCATTTGTTCAGCAAAAAGTGACAACGCAAGAAAGAATAGCAAAGTCTGAGGCATTTTAGCGTCCCCACTGCTATGCCCTTCACCCTACTTTGGGAGCACACTTGCAAACAAACACCTTTGCAAGTATACTAGCTATGAAAACCAGCAGCCTAGCCATCACTGGACAGGACACGATGGGTCTGGAGCTGTCCAACAGCCCCACACTGGGAAACGATGACAATTTGAGCAATCTTGCAGATAACTGACAATCTGTGATATCAGGCCTTGTTTTATTTCACCTGAATCAGAACCGGCTCTCTCTGAGCAGCTATTGGCAATCCTCTGACCTTGCAGCTGCCTGAGGCGGCAGTACCAGTTGGGGCCCAAAAGAAGCTATCCAAAAAGCCTGAAGGGAAAACCTGGAGAATAGATATCCGTTCGGGTGAAAAGCACTGAGATATTGCTGGCAATCTATAGACGGTCTTATGCATGCTCAGCAACCTAGTGGTGGCCCTCATCTCTCATTTACTTGACGACCTTCATACTCTGCACAAAGCAGACTTGTAAACTGCCTGCTGGAGTTTTGAAGGTGACTCCCAACACACACACACACACACACACACAAGACTCCTTGCAAATGCGGGGACACACACCACTTCCAGGCGTTGAAGGAAATCCCTGTCCAATCACTAGCTGTCCACTAGATAACTGAGAGCACTTCAGTAGTCATAGAAGACAAATTTAGCCCAAGAAGCCTGATCAAATTAGACTCAGAATGTCAGTGAAGAAGCAACTCCAGCAACAACAAGCTCTGTAGATTGGAATGAAATCTAATGATAAGAGTTTTTGCATTATATCACTTAAAAAGGCCGAGTTGTCAACTGAAATATAGAAAGACATGTAAAGTAACAGAAAAGGATGGAGCATACACAGGGCAAAACCTATGTCAATATAAATTGCCTCTGAGGAAGCCCAGACACTGAACTTAGTGGACAATGTCTTTGCATAGGCTATTTTATATACTTGCACAAAATTTTTAAAATATTAGAGTACATATAAGTAATACACTATAACTTTTCTTCTCAATCCAGGGACATGTAAATACTATTTACCTTGAAAGGCATGCATCTCTGTTTTGAGGAGCTTAGGAGGTAGAGGAGCAACATCAGACAGAGGTTGCTCAGAAGGTCTCTTGGTGGTTTGTTTTTCAGTTAGGTCCTCCTCAACTGTTGTCAAAAAGAGATTGTGTTCTCATAAGATATTATAGAATTTTCATACCATCAGCATAAAACACATGTTTCTAAATCATTTTTCGACTAAAACTTCAACAACAGTTCATGAATTATTTGATTATGTATGAACAACACGTTCATTTCATCCTATAAACTATTTCAGTGACATCATATTCCAGAGTTTAAAGCACTAGGTCTGGGTTTAACTTATTCTAGGGCCATCACGAATCTGCAAACATCTCAAGATGCAGGGAGGTAACCAATTATAATGTGTCTAATAACTGTTCCCACGAGCAGGGGCAGTACTGGTATAATTAACAGCCCATTTCACAGGCAACAACGCTGGCCTGGGGCTGCCATTACAACCACTCAACTGCTTACTTATCTTTCAACCAAATGCATTTCTACCTGAAAGACCACTCTTTAAGGCATGATCCTACAAGGAAAGACAGCTCGAATGATCAATTACACTCTAAATATTCATCAATATCTTGATTCACACTCAAAATCTAAGGAAAAAGTATGTACAATAGAACTCTTCAAAGTCTGAGAATAGACTTTAAGTGAGAACAACCAACGTCAATCTTCACCTGGTCCTAAATGGTTGGGGGCCAAGGCATGTCTCTCCAAGTCAAGTCACGAGCAACCTTTAGCCATCCACTTATTGACTGACTACTGACAAATCTAAGAGAGTTATTACTACCTGATTTTATTTTGAATCATTGACTATAAAACTAAGGGGCAAAACATATTTTCCTGAATGACAAATACTTCAAAAATTGCAACAATTAAATTAGAAGAAAAGAAAGCATTGACTTTTTCATACCCATTAATGATACAGAAAATTTCACTATGCAAGTATACTTCTCCATACATATTTGTCTTCCTTAGCATCTTAGCAAGATTACAAAAAGTCTTTAGTTCTCTTTCACTTGTAATGCTTTCTTTATGACAAGTTTATGAAAGTGGTGTATTATCTACTATCTATCTGGTGCTGCCTCAAGCATAACGTTGACTCTTTATTTCGGCTTCTGAGTATTATAGTACACTGCAGTTTAAAACTGTTCCTGCTGAGATAAGTAGAAAACTCTAGATTATTTTAAAACGCCCATATAAAAAGTCATCATACAGAGGCACTTGCAGGGCAACTGATTAAGCACTTCTGAAAATACACGCCGAGGACTTCTGAAAATACACGCCTTCATCCAAATAATGAAAAACTGGCAAAATCCACTTGTCCAAAACTCTGGATATTGATTAAAAGATTACAACAATCCAAAAATCATTTGTTCAGCAAAAAGTGACAACGCAAGAAAGAATAGCAAAGTCTGAGGCATTTTAGCGTCCCCACTGCCATGCCCTTCACCCTACTTTGGGAGCACACTTGCAAACAAACACCTTTGCAAGTATACTAGCTATGAAAACCAGCAGCCTAGCCATCACTGGACAGGACACGATGGGTCTGGAGCTGTCCAACAGCCCCACACTGGGAAACGATGACAATTTGAGCAATCTTGCAGATAACTGACAATCTGTGATATCAGGCCTTGTTTTATTTCACCTGAATCAGAACCGGCTCTCTCTGAGCAGCTATTGGCAATCCTCTGACCTTGCAGCTGCCTGAGGTGACAGTACCAGTTGGGGCCCAAAAGAAGCTATCCAAAAAGCCTGAAGGGAAAACCTAGAGAATAGATATCCGTTCGGGTGAAAAGCACTGAGATACTGCTGGCAATCTAGACGGTCTTATGCATGCTCAGCAACGTAGTGGTGGCCCTCATCTCTCATTTACTTGACGACCTTCATACTCTGCACAAAGCAGACTTGTAAACTGCCTGCTGGAGTTTTGAAGGTGACTCCCAACACACACACACACACACACACACACAAGACTCCTGGCAAAGGCGGGGACACACACCACTCCCAGGTGTTGAAGGAAATCCCTGTCCAATCACTACCTGGCCACTGTCGTACTGGAGAAGACTTCAGTAGTCATAGAAGGCACAATTAGCCCAGCAAAATTGATCAAATTAGACTCGGAATTGCACTAAACAAACAGCACCAGCAACAACAAATTCTGCAGATGGGGAGGAAATCTAATGATGAGAGTTACTGCATTATGTCAGTTAAACAGGCACAGTTTTCAACTGAAACATAAGGAAACATGCAAAGAAATAGAAAATTATGGAGAATACACAGGGGAAAACAAATATCAATATAAAACGCCTATGAGCAAGCCCAGACACTGGACTTTCTTGGCTGACTTCAAGCATGCTATTTTATGTATGTTGAGAAGGCTTTTTAATAATTTTGTGTAAATAATTAAAGAAAGGTATGAGAGGAATGTCTCACCAAACAGAGACTGTCAATAAAGCAGTAACAAAGAATTTAATATGAATTTGAGAATTTTTTTAAAATATATTAAATGAAATGAAAAATTCCCAAGACAGACTCAATAGCAGATCTGATGTAATAGAAGAAAGAATCAACATATTTAAAGACAGATCAATTGACATTATATAGTTAAACGAAAAAGAACCCCACCAGCATGGCTCAGTGTTTGGGTATCTTCTTATGATCCCGGATATCATAGTTCGATTCCTGGTCAGGGCACATGTCCAGGTTGTGGCCTCCATCCCAAGTAGGGGCATGCACGAGACAGCTGATCAATGACTCTTTCATCATTGATTTTTCTTTCTCTCCCCCTTTCCCTTCCTCTCTCTCAAATCAATAAAGACATATTAAAAACATAAAAGAATGAGGACAAATGAACAGATATCAGAGACCTGTGGTCCACTATCAAGCATAACAAAAGACACATAATGAGAGAGTCCCAGGAAAGGAGAGAAAAGGGCAGAAAGAATATTTTAAGAAATAATAGGCCCTGGTCATGTAGCTCAATTGGTTGGAATGTCATCTCCATACGCCAAGGTTATGGGTTTGATCCCCAATCAGGGCACAAGTAAGAATCAACCTATAAATGCATAAATATGTGGAACAATAAGTCAGTGTCCCTCTCTTTCTCCCCCCCTCCCACTTTCCCTGCTTGCTTACCTTCCTCTTTTGCTCTCTAAATCAATAAATACAAATTTCAGGAAGAAATAATGGCTAAAAACTTCCCAAATTTGATGAAAAACATTAACTGGCATATTCAAAAAGCTCAACAATATCCAACAAAAATAAATTCAAAGATATTCACACCTAGAAAAACACAAACTGTCTAAAGCAAAAGCAAAATGAATTTTGTACAAGAAAAAGCAAATCATACAAAGAAGCCTCAATAAGATTAGCAGCTAACTACAAACTACTGAAGGAAGTGGGATGACATACCCAAATCACTGAAACAAAAAGATAGTCAACCAAGAATTCTATATTCAGCAAAACTAACCTCTAAAAAATGAAGGGGAAAATAAAAAATTTTCCATAAACAAAAACTGAGACTATTCCCTTAAGAGTCTCAGATGAGCTCTGAAAATGTTTTGCTATTGTCGTGACACAGAAAACCGCACAAAATCATGCCAATTAAAGGGTTCAAATCTTTATGTTTACTTTAAGAACCCTGATGAAACTGCTCAGGTCATCAAGAGTACACATATCCAAAAATTCACCAAGTATCTGAAGTATGTAACTTTACAAGAAGCAATGTGTCCCATTCTATTGTTACAATGGTGGAGTTGGTAGGTGTGCCCAGGCCAAACAATGGGGCCGGACACAGGATCCCTGGCTCAAAAAGAGTGTTGAATTTTTGCTGCACATGCTTTAAAATGCAAAAAATTTTGCTTTACTTAAGGGTTTAGCTCTAGATTCTCTGGTCACTGAGCACATGCAGGTGAACAAATCTCCCAAGATGCAGCCCAGAACTTACAGACCTCATGTCCAGATTAACCCATACATGAGCTCTCCCTGCCACATGGAGATGATCCTTACTGAAAAAGAGCAAACTGTTCCTAAACCAGAAGAGGAGGTTGCAAAGAAGAAAAAGATATTCCAGAAGAAACTGAAGAAACAAAACTTGTGGCCCAGGAGTAAATTCTGCATCAAATAAACGCTAATAAAATTTTTTAAAAACTGAGAGAATTCCTCAGTTGCAGAGATACCCTACAAGAAATACTAAAGGGACTTCTTCAAGTTGAAATTAAAGGGCACTAGACAGCCCAGCTGGGCATGGCTCAGCGGTTGAGCGTTGACCTAGGATCCAGGCGACCGGGTGTTCGATTCCAGGTCAGGGTACATGCCCGGGTTGTGGGCTTGATCAATGACTCTCTCATCATTGATGTTTCTATCTCTCTCTCCCCCTCTCATTTCCTCTCTCTGAAATCAATAAAGATATATTTTAAAATAATAATAATAAAAAAATAAAGGGCACTAGACAGTACAAAAGTCCCTCCTTACCCAGGGAAATATGTTCCAAGACTCCCAGTGGATGCCTGAAACCATGAACTGTATCAAACCCTATATATACTATGATTTTTCCTATACATACATACCTATGATAACGTTTAATCTATGAATTGGGTTCAGTAAGAGATTAACAACAGTAACATAATAAAATAGAACAATTATAACATACTATAATAAAAGTTATATGAATGTTATCTCTCTCTCAAAATACCTTATTGTACTGTACTCACCCTTCTTCTTGTGATGATGTAAGATGATACAATGCCTATGTGATGAGGTGAAGTGAGCTAAATGACGTAGGCACTGTGATGTAGCATTAGGCTACTATAAGAGTTAATTGAACACACACAAGCACTGTGATACCACAAAAGTAGATCTAATAACTAAGACGGCTACTAAGTGGCTACTGAGCAGGTACTATACACAGTGTGGTCACACTGGACAAAGAGATGATTTGCATCCCAGGCAAGGCAGAGTGAGACTTCATCATGCTACACAGAATGGTGTGCAATTTCAAATGTAAGAATTGTTTATTTCTGGAATTTTCCATTTAAAAATTTTGGACTGAAGTAGACCATGGGTAACTGGACCCTGGATAAGGAGACTGTATTGATAATTTATAAAATCATATATAAGTAATGATACCTTCAACTACTGTATAAAGCAAAACATCTGTTGTGTCAAAACAAAAACAAAAATTAATTCAAAATAGATCAATGACCTAAATAGAGCAGCTATAAAATTCGTAGGAGACAACAAAGAAGTAAATCTTTGTGAACGTGTATTAAAGCAATGTTTTCTTAGATGTGACACCAAAAGTACAAGAAAAAAAAGAAAAATAGATAAACTGGACTTCATCAAAATTAAATACTTTTGTGCTTCAAAGGACACCATCAAGAAAGTAAAAAGACAACCTACAGAATGGGAGAAAATTCAGGGTGGGCCAAAAGTAGGTTTACAGTTCTGAGTATGCAAAACACAGAGTATATTCTTTTAGTATTATTTATTAATTATTATATTATTTTCCATATGAACTGTAAATCTACTTTTTCCCTCTCCCAATATATGCAAGCCATGTATCTGATATGGAACTTGTACATGGGATATATAAAGAATTTTTCGTGTATTATACTTACATATAACAAGTATAAAGATACAATATCTAATATATACATATATAATAATTATAAATATATATCTATATAATAAAAAATAGAGAACCCAATTAAAAGTGGGTGAAGGATTTGAATAGGTATTTCTCCAAAGAAAATATACGAATAGCGAATAAGAACTTGAAAAGATGCTCAACATGCAAATCAAATCACAATGAAATACCTTTCAGGTTTTGATTCTCCAGTTCATTATGAATACAACAAGAAATTACTTTCTGACTTTGAACAAAAACAACTATATATTATGCATGTCTAATTATCATAGTAGATAAAATGTTTACTCTGAGGACACAAGGGAGAACTGCATTAAACAAGATTCTTGAGTTAATTATAAACTGTAATATAAAACAGAAGCACAATATAAAATTTTACATTTTTTCTTACCTGGATTATTTTGATCATCCTCTGCAGTACTATGAGTATTACCTCTGTAAGCACTAAAAGGCTGACTACTCAGAAGGTTATCACATTGCAGGCTGTGGCAGAAGTTTTCAAGAAAGCGAAGAGCAAATGACGCACTGTTCACTGGAGGGAGCTGGATGGAATGAGTTTCCCCATCAAAGAAGGCTATTGAAAGAAAAAAAAGATGTCAGAGTTACATAACAGAAATATGAGAACTACAGTAATTATTTTAAAAAGCCATCAATTTAGGAAATGTAATATATCTCTAATTTGTGAGTTTTTGTAATTTACAAAGGAATAATTGTAAATTACAAAAATTCCTCTCATTAAAACACAACAGTATGGATGGACCTGGAGAATAATATGCTAAGTGAAATAAGCCAGGCAGCGAAAGACAAATATCACATGATCTCGCTTATTCGTGGAATCTAAAGAACTTAATAAACAGCATAGATTCAATGACATGGAAGCATAGATGAGACTGACGAATGTCAGAGGGATGGAGGAGGGCGGGTGGGTGGAGGGGGAGAGAGTAACCAAAGAATTTATATGCATATGTGCACAACCCAAGGACACGGACAATGGTGGGGAGAGGGACTGCGGAGGGGGAGGGGATGGGTCATTGGGGAGAAAAAGGGACATCTGTAATATTTTAAACAAAAATAAAATTTTAAAAAAATAAAAATAAAATAAAATAATAAAAAAATAAAGATTAAATTTAAAAAAACACACAACACAACAGCCTACATTAGTAAAATAATTCTCATTTTAAAATATTCATAAAGTAAACAACAGAAACCCATTGATCTCTAACAACACTCTACTTCAAATATTCCATGGGGACAAATGTTGTAGTATCTGAGCACAAAATCATGAAAGCTGTATAATTTATCTCTTAATCACTTCTTCAGCCACATTTTTATTTAGAGCTTCTTATAAACCAGTCTGTTTTCTAAAAAAATTAAAATTTATTATCAACCTAGGTACTTTGTATACAGTGAACTTAACAAAGCATGTAAAAAAAAACATCTGTACCTTTTATCTCAAGTTACAGTATTATACTTTGTGTATTTTAAAAGTAAAATTAAGCTTTCCAAACAGGGTTAAAAGTCTATAAACATATAACTATTATAAATATTCTATTATATCAATATAATAAATATTCCAATATTTTAAAGTTAATAGAATAGAAATATTATAAAATAATATACATATTATAACATGTTTGCCTTCTAAAAACTGAAAATCAAATTAGGAAAAAAATATGAATAAATAATTAGATGAGCATACCCGTTATCATTTCTCCTCCACGATTATCTGGCTTAAGGAATCCAAAAACAGTCTTACTTTCAATGCCACAATCTACACAGGCCTGCACAGTCCGCCTGAGCACCACATTCACAGGGCCCGGGCCAAAGTGGTCAGGCAACTGCTGGATTTTGTTCTGATCCAGGTAAGGGCCACAGTCTCCATGTTTGTTTATATAGACACAGACTTGAGGGGGAAAATGTGTATACAGATATAACAATGAAATTGGTTATAAAAACATAAATATGTATTCAATTACAATATCCCACAAGCCACAATTCACTCAAGAGAACCTAAATATAAGTATCAATGATCCTGTATTCTACCTAAAAATATGTATCTAAATATATCTTTACATTTGTGTAAAGATTTTAAACCTAGAAAGAAATAATCCAAATACTTATGCAATTTTCTAGAATTGCTCCCAAACTGATTATAAAAGCTACAAAACAATTAATCATACATTCCCACATTATATAACATGATATAAAGATAAATGAGTATTTTCACCTTTTAGCTGTACACACAGTATAGGAACTTTTTTAAAGATTGGTCATGTTAGAATAGAGAGCCCAGAAATAAACCCATGCCTAATATGATCAATTAATCTATGACAAAGGAGGCAAGAATATACAATGTGCTAAAGACTGTTTAATAAATGGTGTTGAGAAAGCTCGGCAATGCAAAAAAATGAAACTAGACCACTTTCTTACACCATATACAAGAATAAACTAAAATGGATTAAAGACTTAAATGTAAGACACAAAGTCATAAAACTCCTAGAAGAAAACATAGGCAGTAAACTCTCTGACACTGCTCTTAGTAATATTTTTTCTGATATATCTCCTTAGACAAGGGAAACAAAAGAAAAAAATAAACAAATAGGCCTACATCAAATTAAAAAGTTGTTTGTTCTTTTAAAAAATATATCTTTAATGATTTCATAGAGGAAAAGAGAGGGAAGGAGAGATAGAAACATCAATGAACAGAGAATCATCGTTCATCGGCTGCCTCCTGCACGCCCCCGACTGGGGATCGAGCCCGCAACCCGGGCATGTGCCTGATCAGGAATCAAATGGCAATCTCCTGGATCCTAGATCAATGCTCAACTGCTGAGCCACGCCTGGCCAAGCAAAGTAAAAAGTTTTTGCACAGCAAAAGACATCCTACCGAATGAGAGAAGATATTCGCCAATGACACATCCAATAACAGGTTAATATCCAAAATTTATAAAGAACTTATACAGAGTGATATCAAAGGAATGAAAGCATAAGAGACCTCCTTGGTCTCTCTCCCTGAAATTTCAACAATTTGAATAGCTATAATTCAACAAAGGATTCCCTGCTCAATGCACAAACACATCTGAGAGATCTGTGCATTGAAACATCTGAAGCTGGGCAGGTGAAAACAAACCAGGGAGGTGAGAAGGGAGAAGAGCCAGGGGAGCTGGGAGCTCACTGCAGGGCTCAGCCTGGAAAGGGGAGAAATCAGGTTGTGGCTGGCACTCCCTTCAGCCAGGAGGAGCAAAGAGATATAGTTAACATTCCGGCAGGAGTGGGCAGTACAAGCTGCTGCTGAGCCCAGTGACTGGGCAGGGATGAAGAACAAAGGTGTGGCCAAAGTTGTCTGGCAATTGGCATTCCAGGCAGAGAAAAAAAGTCACAGAGCCTGGTCACCTTCCCTTAACCTCCCAGAGATCACCTCTGCTCACCCTTCATGTCAAGTTGCAGAGGACATTATCTGCAAACCCAAGAAACGGTATTACAGAAACACTTTTCCCTGAGTGAAGGGTGCACTCTGTGACTGTGACTAATCCCAGGGTTGAGTGGAAGGTCCGGAGGGACACTGCAGAGTATACTGGTTGCCATTACTGGGAGGGCAAAGGAACAAAGGAGGTGGCCAGGTTCCCCCAGATCACTCACTCCACTCTCATACATCAGAGACTGCACTGCTAATGGCGACTGGCTGCAGGGGCAGCACTGGTATTTCACCAAATTCACTGCCCTCCGCATTCCCCTGAGGGGTTGGCCCCCTGAGACTGGGGCAACCAGATCACAAGGGAGGCACAGACCTTCCCAGGGAATACAAGCCATTTTCCACCAACTGGCAGAGATCTGAAACACCAGAGAAGTGCAAGAGAGATTAAAAAACTTGTGATTCAGCGCCACCTACTAAAAAAAAAAAAAATAGAAAGGCTTCTCCTTATCAATATACTAGAGCAGCGATTTTCAACCGTTTTCATCTCGTGGCACAAACTGATTACTAAAATTCTGTGGCATACCAAAAAATACATTTTTTTGCCAATCTGACCAAAAAAAAAAATAGGTATAATTTTGATTCATTCACACGAGTTGGCTATTCTTGTGTTGGCTGTTGTCATTTTTTTATTTGACAATCTAAGGGGAAAGTGGTCAGTGGCCGCTGACTAAATAGTCAGGTATTGCATGTTTTTAAAATTCTTGTGGCACACCAGTGTGCCTGTCATGGCCTACCAGTTGAAAGCTGCTGTACTAAAGAAGTACCACTCAACATAGATGCCTAGACAGAGAAGGAATACATCAAATACCATGAATAAACAAGGTAAGGAGGCAGCTCAGATAGAAAATAATATATCTCCAGAAAATAAACTTAAAGACATGGAAATATGTGATTTAAACGACAGAGAATTTAACATTGCCATTCTGGTCCTGACTGGTGTGGCTCAGGTGGCTGGAACATAGTCCCATACACGGAAAGGTGATAGGTTCAATTCCCAGTCAGGGCACATACCCAGGTTGTGGGTTCAATCCCCAGTAGGGGCACCTTCAGGGAGGCAACCAATCGATGTTTCTGTCTCACATCGATGTTTCTCTCTCCTCTCTGTCTCCTCCCCTTCCTCTCTCTAAAATCAATTTAAAAACCTCAATAAAAAAATACTGCAGTTCTGAAAGAACTCAACATGATGCAAGAAAACACAGAGAGGCAATTTAATGAACTTAAAAACAAAATCAACAAACAAAACAAGTACATTACCAAAAAGATGGAAACTTTTAAAAAGAACCAAATCCTTCCTCTCTCTAAAATCAATAAAGATATTTTTTTTAAAAAAAGAACCAAACAGAAATTCTGGAGATGAAGAACTCAATAAGAGAGATAAAGAATGAACTAGCAAGCGCAGGAAATAGAGCTGGCCAGATGGAGCAAGGAATTAGTGATATCAAAAATAGAAATCTAGAAATGATGCAGAGATTTGAGCATAAAAAATAATAAAAGAACTCTATGGAACTATATGACTCAGTCAGAAAGAACAATATATGAACAACAGGCATACAAGAAGAGAGGGTAAGGGAACAGAGAGTCAATTCAAACAAATAGTTGAGAACTTCCCAAAACCTATGGGAAGAGCTAGACCTTCAAACCCATGAAGCAAACAGAACACCTAATAACCTCAATCCAAAAAGGCCTTCTCAAAGGCAGATTGTGTTAAAACTGTCAAAAATTAATGACAAAGAAAGAATTCTCAAGGCAGCCGGGGGGGGGGGGGGAGAAAGTAACCTATAAAGAAAAGTCCATTAGGTTATCATCAGACTTCTCAGTAGAAACTCTATAAGCCAGAAGAGAGTAGAACCAAATATTCAAACTACTGAAAGAGAGAAATTACCAGCCAAAAATAATATATCCAGCAAAGTTATCTTTTAGATATGAAGGAAAAATAAAGAATTTTCCAGACATACAGAAGCTGAGGGAATTCATCACCAAAAGACCTCCACTGTAGGAAACACTCAATGAGGTTATTCTACCTAAAACAAAAAGCAAAAAGTCAAAAAACTATGAGTAAGATCACCAAAAAATGTACAGAGTAAGTAGAGATAGTTTGTGACAACAAAAACAGAAAAGAGGAGGGTGTAAAAGGTCTGAATTTGCAAAGGAGGATGGAGATTAGATGCAGTCAAAAGAAAAATAACTACTGTATATATTAAACTTGCTTTTTCATAAACCTAATGGTAACCAGACACACACAAAAAAACTGAGATATATAAACTTAAAAAAAGAGCAAACAGAGAAAAAAGTATGGAATATTACCAAACAAAAACAACAGACAGAAACACGAAAGAAAAGAACAAATGGAGGCACAGAGCTACCAGAAAACAGAAGACTAAATAGTTATAGGAAATCCTCAGACATCAATAATTACCCTAAATGTAAATTGACTGAATTCACCAATAAAAAGGCACAGAGTAGCAGACTGGATCAAAAAACAAAACCCAACCATATGCTGCTTTTAGGAGACACATCTAAGCTATAAAGACAAAGATAGGCTCAAAGTGAAATGGTGGAAAATTATTCTCCAAGCAAATATATAGCATCCACAGAAAAGCAGGTATAGCCATACTTATATCTGACAAAAGGTAAAAAGAAACAAAGATGGGCATTTTATAATGATAAGGGGGCACTATATCAAAAAGACATAACACATTGGACAAGTACATGCAAGAAATGACACTAGACCACCAATTTACACCACACACAAGAATAAACTCAAAATAGATAAAGGACTTAAATGTAGGTCCAGAAACCATAAAAATCCTAGAAGAAAACATAGACAGTAAAATCTCAGACATCTCTCGTAGCAATATTTTTGCCGATACAGATGACAAATAAAAGGAACTGATTAATCAGGGTCTGGGCATCTCATACTGTTCACAAAAGCAGAGAACAATTTTTTTTTATAGGAGTTTGGAAGAAATTTATTCCAACCCTAATGGACGACTTTGCAAGACTTCAGTAGAGGAAGTAACTGCAGAAGTGTTGGAAATAGCAACGGAAATGAGAAATAAAATTAAAAGCAGAACCAGAAGATGTGACTGAATTGCTGCAGTCTCATAAAATTTTAATAAATGAAAAATGACTTCTTATGGATGAACAAAGAAAGAGGTTTCTCTTGAGATGGAATTCTCTGCTCATGAAGATGCTGTGAAGATTGTTGAAATTACAACAAAATATTTAGAATATATAAACTTAGTTGATAAAGCAGTGGCAGGATTTGAGTAGAATGACTCCAATTTTGTTTTGTTTTTTTCTTCTTTTTCTTAATCTTTATTGTTGAAAAGCAGAGAACAATTCAAAGTCATCATGCCCCTTAACAGGCAATGATCTGTCAAGATTTTGAAAGGCACTAAAAAAAAAGTTTGAGGTAGCTTTAAAAAATACATGTAGACAATAAGACAAACTGTGAAATGAGAGACAGGAAAAACAAAAATAATTTGATGATGTAAATTTTATAAATCTTACTAAGATGGATAAAAAACTTTTAAGGGTATTGAGTGACTCGTGCATTTAAACAGGCTCTTTTTCCTTAACATCAAAATGAACAATCAGAATTTCAAAATACATATGAAAAATGCTTAAAGAAATGTTTATTATCATCTTTTTTCTTATTGTTTTACTTCCAGGACTTCAAAGATACTGGAAATAATACAGAATAAAAGATTAGTAATTTTATAGTCTTTTAAAATACTAATTTACCTGTAGACATCATTATTTTAGATGACCCAGGACTGGGATCCTTATATTCAACACCACGGCCTCTGGTCAGCATCTTTACAGAAGTTGTAGATGTAGAACACATAACAGGAATAGATTTTTCCTGTTAAAAAAAATCAATAACATCAAAAAACACAAGTATACATTATGCTTTAAAACATTCCTAGGTAAGGTCAGAAAATTGACATAACTGGTCCACAAATGATCAGTTGCCAGAAGTTCTCAGGGTTGGAAACTCCTGTGTGTGTGTCACAAACTACAGTACTTTCCACATTGTGCTCCTCAGAGGGGCCCATGATCAGGTGGGCGAGAAAGAGACCAAGAAACTGAGATTCCCTGTGCTATCCCCGGTCCAATTTAGCCAAAATAGTTCACTCTGTAAAATTGTTTTATTTTTTGAGGTTCCCTATAAGACAAGTTTTTTCATGCTGCTAAATAAAAGTCTGTCAATCTAATCCAGCAATAATACATCCAATGAGGGTGAGGGACCTCAACAAGACAGATGACAGAGCTGTCTTTAGAAAGCAGTCACTCATCTGATTTTTACTGTATCTAGTCTGCATTTCTCCATATTACATATTATAGTTATGACATTAAAAGTGGCTTGTATCCAAAATCATGACTATTGTATGTAAGAACCAAATGTACTCTGGGCATTATTAAACATCACTAATGCTTTATTTTATATCAACTCTTGAGGTTTTCTTGGAGCTATTTCAAACACAGCTCTCCAATATCAGAGACAAGGCTCTTGTGCCTAGAAAAGGTAGTAATAGAAGGTATTTAAAGGGTAGGAACAAAAGAGGAAAAAATAGGATAACACTCATTCATTATATAATATATATATAATGCTGTTATGCTTAATCCCTTCACCTTCTTAAGCTCTGTCTTTTCATTAGAGAGTTTAGTCCACTAACTTTTAAAGTAATTATTAATATGTTTATGTCTGGGTCTACTGTTTTCTATTTGTCTCCTCTGTGTTTTGTTCCTCTATTCCTCCTTATCTTTTTCTTTAATATGCCTTAGAATTCCATTTTAATTTTCCCAATGGCTTTTTAGCTATGCTTCTTGCATTTGTGTTTTTACAATATACCCTGGGGATTACAATGTCCAATCCATATAAAGTTAATACTGTACTACTTAACATAAAATGTTGAAGCCTTGTATTGATACAAATCCATGTCCCCCAACCCAATACTTTTTATATATGTTTTACATCTATGTATGTTATAACCCCACAAGACTATAATTGCTTTAAATAGTCACATTATTATAAAGAAACTATGAAGAAAAATGTCAAAAAGGAAGTCATTTGCACATTTAGCCAGAGATAAACTTCCTTCAGCATTTCTTATAGTGCTTGTTTGCCAGTGATGAATTCTCTAAGTATGCTTTATCTAAAAATGTAATCTTTTACTTTCCCTTCATTCTTAAAGGATATTTCTGCCAGATATAGAATTTTGTATAACACTCCTCCTCCTATGTATATCCCCCCTCCCACCCAGAATCTGTCAGTTTCCATTCACTCTCCAGTGTCTTCAGGTAGCTGTTTTTTCTATTATTTTCCAGGTTTTAGAGTTGCTTTCATTGAGAGAGTCAGTTAAAAAGAATATAGCTCCAGCATCATTAAATTGACTACACTGATTTCCTCAATCCCCCCAGTTTATAGAGGTATAACTTACGCACAGTAAAATTCACCTAACACTGATTTGTAAAGTATACTAAGTTTTAAATAAAACTGTCCTGGCCCAGCCGGGCGTGGCTCAGTGGTTGAGCGTCGACCTAGGATCCAGGTGATCGGGATTCGATTCCCTGTCAGGGTACATGCCCTGGTTGTGGGCTCGATCAGTGACTCATCATTGATGTTTCTCTCTCTCTCTCTCTCTCTCTCCTTTCCTCTCTCTGAAATCAATAAAGATATATTTTAAAGTTAAAAAAATAAACTGTTCTGAACATAAATACACCCATGCAGTATTTTCAAAGTGGTTTGGGGGGTTCTTTCCCACAGTTTAATTCCTCTATGCATTTATTAGTGAATATTAATGCAGCAAAGAGGGGACAAAAGCTCACAAATACTCTACACAGTCACAAGACACAGTGCAGGAAAAAGGTGACTAAGGATCAACAGTATCCTAGGGTCTTGGTGGACTCATTCCTGGGGGAGATGAACTTCTTATTCCTAGTGGAGGGGGTCTCATTTCTGGGGGGGCATGCCTATTGGCATCCCTCAAGCAGGGGGAAGCCCAACTGGTGATCCCATGGGTGGTCTCATACCAAGTGGAGGAGCAATAATGCATGGAGATGGGGTTGCTTGGCCCACAGATGTGGGGGAGTCCCCTGACTTGGTGGGTACTGAGTTGGGGCTCCAGCAATGCTGACAGTGGCTGCAACTGCAGCAGTTGCTTCAGTGCCTCTTCCCTGTGGCATCATTACCTGCTGGGATGGTCCCCCAACCCTTTAGACAGGGCCTGCTAATCCAGCAGGAGTCTGGGGAACTGGAACACTAGCTGGTACTCTGCCAGTGGCCCTGCTAACCCCAGGGCCTCCTGCAGCTCCAGCAAGTGGTACTCAAGCAATGCCATCATCTTTGAGGGAGGTACCTCCTCACTCATGGAAACCAAGTTCTCCCCATGTAGCAACACCAGACCCAAAACCCACTTTTCTTCACGTTCTGGCTGCTTCACATTTTTTGGCTTGACCTTCCTGAATTCACCACAATCACAGAGGATCAAATTCATGTTTGTCTAAAGCCTTAAAGGTGACAATGAAGATCTGGCCATCTTGAAGGATACACCTCATTCTATAGTTGATGTTCTGCAGCGTCTTGCTGCTCTCCCACAGCCATGATTGCTATTCCACCAAATCCAGTGTCTATAGTAAAGTTTCAGGATCCTTAAGACCAAAGGGAAGGCTACAGATAAAGCTATGATGTGGGTTCTGCTACAAACAATGCAAGCTGGGGCAGAAGCTTCAAATAGTAAGTGGAACCTGGTTTTTTGCTTGGAATCAGCTACCTGGGATGTTTCAAGACTGCTTTAACCACCTCCTGGTGCGTCAGCTAAGAATGCCTGCCACAGGTACTTGTTGCTGCTGAGATCGCCTCAGGTACAGCTGACACTCTTGGTTGCTCAGTGAGGCTGTCCTCCTATGTTTGATTTGGACTTCCACCTCTGGTACATGCTGTTCCATAGTCCATCTCAGTGTAAGCAGTCCCTGGCCCACCCCATCGCACCACTGGCCTCTCCTCAGAACACAACATCAGGCATCTCTGGCAGGCACTCCACTCTCCGCTGGACTCGCAGCTGCCATGCCAGATCTCAATGTGGTTTTGAAGAAGTCAAACACTATTCAAAGTTTTAAATTTACCCACGGAAAGAAACACCAATCTCAATGGCTATGTAGGCCTTAAAGAGCTATATATATTTTTTTACTAAGAGTATATGTATACACTCTTAGTAAATTCCTAAAGGGCTTCATCATGCTCTTAGTAAATCCTAAACGATATGCTATAAATAATAAGGCACTACAGAGACCTATAATACAAATTAGTACGAGATACAACGAACCTTTTTGGGGGGTTTTTTCCTTGGTGTGACAGTTTTAGCAGAACTTTGCTTCTTGGGGCCTGGAGTACGTCCAGTTGGTTTAGCCCGTCCTGGTTTCTTGGTCTTCTGTGTTGGTGATGCTACAGTAGTTTTCTTTGCAGACTGCATTGACTGCTGGGTTGCTTTGGAAAGGGAAGACTGTCTTTTTGCTGTATTCTTTGTAATGGGAACTGAGTGGAAAAAAACACAACACAAAAATAAAATTAAAGTAAATTACATAATTAAGGTATTGTTTTCTTATGACTCAAAATAAATTTAAATCAATCTTTAAAAATATTCCAAAAGTTATTTATTGAAAACCACTTAAAATAAAGGTATCATTTAAAATGAAGCTTTAGGTATTTAAGATTTCTTATTGTCAGGAAATAATCTAATTCTCCAGAAAAAATAAAGAGGCTTTTTATAAGAGGAGCCAGTAACTTTAAATTTAGCACAGTGAAAATTTATAACCTATTTACCTTTTGTCTGCTTCTCACATTTTTAACCTTTAGCACAGAGGAGTTTCTCCTTCAGAAAATACTATCCAATTATGCCATATGCAGGAATCACTTTGCCCATCAATACAGAAGAACACAAAGCAGCTACTGATGGCTCCTGCTTCATCTTTCAGAGGCCAGGGGAGTCCCCTACACTTGATTTTTAATGGCTAAGGCACATTATGTTCTTATATGTATGTCTAATAACAAAGCTTCATATATTATAATATAGACTCTACATTAACATTGTTATAGAAGGACCACTATCAAGCCCAGGTGATTTATATCTAATAGCTTCTTGGTAGCCCAATCCAGTTTTAATATTTCAAATGACAATTACCTGCCACATTACTTTATTCTCTGTTCACAATTAAATATATACTTTTAGTATTAATACCCTAATATCTTCATTCCAAAAATGAATTTTATACATAAGTAGTATTAATGTCAAACAAAAATTCTTTATAGGATGATCTGTACAAGTAAAACATTTATACATCTATGTAAAACTCAATTACTTTCATTCTGAAAGCTTCATTTTACAACTTGAAACCAATCTACCACTTCACTCCTCCCATACTCTGTGTAGGTCTGACCGACCTTCAAGGAAGAATACATTTTCCCTGGCTTTACTTTACTCCCTATCAACCTGCACCCAATTGTCCGCCTCCACCAACAACCTTCTAACTAGTATCACTTACTTTATTACCCCTTGATCTTTGACCATGTCCAGCATGTTAGCTCCCACCTCTAAATCACACTAGCATTTGTTTTCTCTGGTTCTGAGCTACAGAACAAGGTCAGCAATCTTTTTCTGTAAAGTACCAGGTAGTAAATATTTCAGGCTATAAAGGCCATATACAGTCTGTCACGTACTCTTTTGTGTGTCTTTGCTTGTCTTTTTAAACCCTTTATGAATATAAAAAACATTCTTAGCTCACAGGTTACATGGGCTAGAAGTGGCACTTGGGTTGTAGTTTGCCAACTCCTACTATAGAACATTAGAATATTATTGATGGCTATAAAATCCATGCTAACTTCAAGTGGGGTGTCACTGTGGCAACTTACTGATTCCAAGTATGCTTCCATGGCAGAATGATTTTCCCTGTTTAAGTTTCCATCTCCCTCTCACCTTATTCCATTCAGCAAATGACCTTACCTTCTACTGCATGAGAAGATTAAAGGCTATCTTTTGGGAGTGACCATAACCATCCCATTTCTTCACCTTAAAGTACTTTTATTTTCATTCATTCTCATCTCTTCCCCTTGTATCAAATGAAAAGTTTTCTCTCTACTCTTCTAAGTCAGATCCCCTTTTACTTATGTCCTAACAACTATGTTCTTTGGTTCCTCATGGACATTAAGGTTTCCGTTATCTCCTCTCTCTTCATGGTATTCAATTACTTGAGCCCCAACTCCTTGCTCTCTCATTTAACACTCACACATCTGGTATTTTGAAGTTACCTCCTCTAGTTTCTGGTATACTTTAAGCCCTTGCATGAACCCTCCTTCTACTTATGACCAAAATACCAAGAAGAATCGCCTATAATTGATGCTTCAATTTCCTTGTTGTTATGTGTTTCCTTAGCCCCCTGCAATAACTGTTTCTTCTCCCAAACATATTTTAAAGAAATTCTTTCCAAGGTCACTAATGGCCCCTTCCTAGTTACTAAATCCATATAAATCTTTACCTCTTGACAATCTATTCATCTCCACAGTTCTGGTCCAAGCTGACTGAGCAGAATGTAATCATAAAAGCATCTCTCCGGCACAAGCAGTTGACTGTCAGAGACACACAGTATTCCATTCATAGCAGCAGGGGCACTCTCTGTCCTGGTCAGACACTGCCCACACCTCAATCCTGACTCACACAAGTCTCTGCCTATCGCTCTTCCTTTTATCATCACTTAAAAACTTCTTTACCCTACTGCTTTTTCACCTTCTCACTTTCCTACTGTGCCCAAAACAAGCATAAATGTCCTCTGTAAGTCCCCCTTCATTTAAAAAGATTTATTTGTTTTACAACTACCTACTACAAGGGAAAGAATGAAAAACATTGGTAAAGTTACAAAGGAAAACAAGGTCTCTAATTTTTAGCAGTAGCTGTCCCAGTTTTTACGGAAATGAGACCTGCCTTTTCATCTTTGAACCCTCTGGGACCTTGCACCAAGTTACTTATTCTAACCTGCCCAGTTCCTTGCTCATTTACCAAGCAGAAATAGTTTGGTCAGCATGGTCAGAGTCCAATAGCGTGAACAAGTCCAGCCCTGTTGCCTGAGCTCCTCCATCATCCTTCCTGAGTCTCCTTGATGACCCATGTAGGTTTCCCTCTTAATACCAAGAACCACAGTTTTACAGTATTAAAAATACCTTAAACATATAATAAAGGGTAACTCCCACACAGAAATAAATCATTCACTTGAAAAAGTAAAGATCTGCTTTTGGGGTCTGATAGAACACCCCGATTTGGGAAGTGGTGCTATGTCTTTTCCAGCGGCTTTTAAAAAATGTCTGGACAACTGAACCAAAACCAAACATACTGAAAGGATCTGAAGCTTCAATCCACTCCCCTCTCCCCCTTTTCAAAACAGGGCTTGGAAAGCTAAAATAAACAGATTAGAGGGGAAAAACTCTTCATACACCTTATAAAACATACCTTAATTTGCACAGAATATTCTATCTTAAGGTTATTAAAAAGTTGTAAAAATGTTACTGGAAAGAAATACCCCAAAACAATGGAAAGGTCTTTAACCTAAAGTCTTTAAGCTCTCAAACTTAAAATACTAAAGTCCAGTTAAGTTGTTTATCCCCGCACTTAAATGACAGTGCCTCTTTTCTTGGCATACATGCTAAATTCAAATAAGAAAATCTAATTTAGTAGAAGTTACATGGCTTTCCTACCCTGTTATATAATTCTATCTCATAAGTATTCAGCTTAGAAAGGAAATCGTAAGAATGAAAAACAAGCTAGAAATCACATAATTTAGAAAGGCTTTAATTTAAGAGTGTTTTTAAAATATACTTGTTTTATACCTTCCAATCATACATGCTTTGCACTCCCTTCAGCTTTATGGGGGTCCTTCCCGTAAAGACCTTCCCCCCCCCCAATTCCTCATAACTGCTCACTTCAAAAGAACCAAGATTTTGGTCACAATAATATTATTAAAGAAGATGACCATTTCCAAAACCTTTAATATTTTCAGAAAAATGTTCACATGAAAAGAAGTAACTTCAGTTGTTTCATGTCAATTCATATCACCTAACAACTTAACAATACTAAGCCTTTAAAAGCCATTCAATTTTTAAAGCATAGCATTTTTCCTTATTGAATGGCTTCTATAGAGTGACTTCCATTATGCTATTAAAAACAATCATAGCAGTCATTGCTATAATTTCCACAAAACATATTAAATGTATTGACACAATTTTTAATTAGTAAAATGTTATCCACATTACTGTATCATAAAAATACTTTTACTAAGTCTCATGTAATACCAGTGAAAATTATGTTATACTCCTCAAAGCTACAGAAAAAAAATTGGCAACACTTTTCATCACAAACTGTAGATTTAAATGATCAAGTCTAACTTACAATAGGGTTGCTCCTTTTTTATTTAAACTCTTTTTATGGTAGAAATAATAAAAAACTGTCTTTTCCCTTGTATCATAAAACAATTTTTAGAAGTGACTAATCAAATAATAGTGCTAACAATTTCAGTTAAATAATATTTAGAATGAAACAGGATTTTTAAGATAACAGAAATGACTGGGATGTTTAGTATACAAAAGCTAACAAAGCAAACAATGAATTTCTTTAACTACACTTCAACTACAGTATAAAGAAACTTTGGGAGTAATCCTACCTTTGGAAATATTCCAGAGAAACAAACTGTTGCTGCATTTACCATTAAGGTGATTTAGGTTCCACTCAACAGCCCTCTCCTTTACCAGGAATAAAACTGCCTTTCTGAAGAAAGCACGTCAACAACAAAGCCCATGTTGCCTGAGCAAGCCTGAATTTCCAGCAAATGGGGATGAAGCTATTTGCATTTGTTGGTTTAAGGGGGTGGGGGTGGGAGGAGGGGACTAAGAGGACTGCTAAAGTAATTCGAGTATTGTCTGTGGGCCCTATAGACAGTGATCATCAGTCACCTGTTCAAACTTCCTTCACTCCTGCCTTCAGAGAAGAACCAAAGGTTACCCTGGGTCAGAGAATGTGGAAAGAAATGAGAAGACATGCAAAATCTAACTCCCAATCCACTGCATATATAGACAAAGTTATCCCCGCTGGACCACATGTCCTAAAAACTAAGACATTTTAATTGTCTCAAGAGACGTTGCTAAAACATATCAAAGAACAGAAACAAGAAAGAAGTTCTAGGTTCTGCTTGCAATTATTGCAATATTTAGCTGAAACACTTAAAACAGAGAAAGGGCATTTCTTTTGTTTTGTTTTTGAGATACTCCTTTGCATCATAATAGCTGTCTCATTTGCACAAGCAAAACATTTGTTCCAAGCTGTTTGTATGAAAAAGAAAATATCAGCTGTTTTAAATTTCATGGCTCTTGAAAGAATAATTTGGGTTGATAGCATTTCTAACTGTTTCATTTATACCAAACAAGAAGAGTACTAAATAAGCTAAGTATATTAGTCTGTATTTTATTATAAGCCACATTAAGAGCAAAAATCTAAACACATACTTGAGTGTTTATTCAGAAGCTTTGTGGTGGGGCTGACACACCTTGAGCTTTTTACAGCCTTACTTACATGTACTTCTGTTACTTTTATCCCACTATAACAAGAAAGAAAAGTGCCTCTGTATGTAAGTTTTACTGAACATATACAATCATATTTTTAAAAGGGGAAAAATTAGTAAAGCTATGTCCTAAAAACTATAAAATCATAATTTTAAAATTTAGAGAGAGGTGAAGTACAAGATACAGAAATCACATACTCCTCAGCACAAAGCTGAACAAGTAACAACAGCCATAATTTGTTTTTTTGTGTGGCTTTTTTAATGAGAATGAAGTGGGGGTGGGTAGTAGTCCTTCTTGTTTGTTCAATGGAGGCTTTGAAATATTTCTCAAAAGACTAACTTTGAAACAGTTCAAAAAAATGTTACATAGGAAGGGCATTACAAAATAAGACTACTATATAAATTGACTAGTTAACTTTTAAAAAAGATGAAAAGTTTAGAATTTAAAACCCACTCCCTTAAAATTTTGAGAAAAAAATGAACCATACACACACACACACACGCATAACATAAAGTAAACCAGCATTCAAAGAAGCTAACAGTGCCCAAGATAATTACATTTAAAATATATTTAATTTTTTTTGAAGAAAGTTCCTATTCATAAAATGTATGTCTGAATTAGCACAACAAAATAAATCTAATATGCCAGTTCTATCAAATATTCATTATCAAAAATGTTTTACAAAGTTGTAAAGGAAATGCCATGTTACTATTGAGTTCCACTTGTAAATATAGGCTGTTTCTGTGAGAGGCAAGGGGGGTTAGCGAGGGGACTCACTAAAACAAAGGATTTAATCAAGAAAAAAGTTAAGATGGTCACTGATGGCCTATGGTGCCACTACGCAGGAATGCTTGGCTACACCTTCCTGATTGTAGATTTTCCCCTCCTCCACAGCTCCCTTTGGACCAGAAGAATTCCTGTATACTCATGGGATTCTGCAACTTTATACTCAAAGCATCTGGAAGTTTGCTGCCCTCCTTCCTGGTCTGTATGGTCATAATTGTTTAAAGAATTAAGCTACAAGATGACAGACACTTCACATCAGTGTGGGTCATTAATTCACAATCAATGATACATAAATCTGAAACTAAGTTAAATAAAACCAATAAGCTCAAAGTTTAATTTATATACTTAACTTTAAAAGCATTTAAGTACCTTTAAAGCAGGGCAGAATGGTTTAAAGTGTAGCAATTTTTTTTAATGTTAATATCCCACAATATTAGAAAAAAATTAATACTGGAGCAGTTTTTTTAAAAAGTCTTCTGCTCCTCATAGCACATGGACACAGACAATAATGTGGTGAAGGCCTAGGGGGAGTGGGGGCAGGGTGGAGGGAGGCAAAGGGGGTGAAATGGGGGACATCTGTAATAGAGTCAACAATAAAAAACATCCTCTGCTTCTGAATTTCTCCAATTTCTCAAAAGATGCAAAACCTATATTTAGTCATAAATGTTCATAAATAAAATTATAGAAAAAATTTTAAAGGAAACAAACTAAAACAAAAAATAAATAACAAAAAAGAACAATAAATAAATAAAATTATAGAAACATAATGGTAACTTATTTATTAAACTTTCCCAAATAAAGACAGGGAAAAAAAAGAATTATTTTTTTTTTAAATCACACATCACCTTTGAAATTATGTTAGTCCCAGTTCTGATTCTAAGCTGCTGGATTTTAAGTTTTGCTACTTCGTATATTAAATATTTGGACTTAAAATGAGATGACTGTCTGTAAATTCCCATAACTGTATATGCTGGAGACAAAAGAAGGGTTACAGGGCATTCCTAAATATCATTTTTTAGAGAGAACTAAGATATAAGATACCAAGGAGGGGGCAGACAAGTTGAAACACAAAACAGCAAGATCAACTAAATTCCCCACAAAGAAAATCTACAATGGGACTTGTTTTAGTTTACTCAACTCAGCCTTCTTTAAGTTGCCAAGGACACAGCAGCATACTTCTTTCCTCTTTCTCACCAGACACCCTGTATAGGTCTCCAGAATAAATCTGATGAGCTGTGACAGCAGCAACCAGAAGCAAAGGGCTTTGAAAGATTGTAGGGTCGTAACAAGAACCAAGAAAGGAAAACCTAAACAAACAAGGGAGGGGGAGCCACACAGCTTGCTGAATTTTCTCTCCAAGGTATGTTTCTCAGTGGATTTTTCTACCAATGATTAGAGCCTGATAGAACTTGGCTGTTTCTGATTATAGAAGTGTTAACACAGGGAGGGAAAATTTTGTTTAAAAAAGTTTTAAAGTAAATTAAACTTTATTACTATTCTTAAAAAGAAAACCAGTAAAGCTTAAATAAGTAATTTTTTAATGTGAGGTCAAATCAAGTGGCATTCATTGATGCCTCACTACATTTAGAGAAACCATGTAAGTGAATTAATTGTCTTTAGTCATTAATTATTTTAAAAAGTTTTAAATGACATATCCTAAAACTAATGTTGAAAAAGCAATTATAGCCCAGCCAGCATGGCTCAGTGATTGAACATCCACCTATGATCCAGGAGATCACGGTTCGATAACTCGTCAGGGCACATGCCCGGGTTGCAGGCTCGATCCCCAGTAGGGGGCGTGCAGGAAGCAGCCAATCAATGAATCTCTCATTATTTGATGTTTCTATTTCTCTCACTCCCTCTCCCTTCCTCTCTCTGAAATCAATAAAGACATATTAAAATATATATATAATCTTTTTTTAAAAAAGCAATTATATAAAGGTTGAAAACAAACATTTCTAGTGTGTTTAAGAATACTCAAAATTAACAAAAATAGATGCTTTTTAGTTTATGAAATGTAATTAATTTACTGTTTATACCTTTTGAAATTAACTCTAAGGCCCTTAAATTATTTAATACTCAAGTCAATAAATTTAATATTTCTGTACATTTTTAAAGGCCATAAGTAACATTAAAAAGCAAATGACAGAAAATATTTTTTACTTTTATGACAAAGGGCTGATTTGTGTAATAAACAAAGTACTCAAATCAACAAGGAAAGGAACGCTCTAAGAATTAAGTGGGAAAAGATATTAGCAAGGAAAGTATAAAGGAATTTTAATTGCCAAAAT